>NC_139677.1:62575698-63175698 GCF_964106915.1 Podarcis gaigeae
AACAGTTAAAAGGTTAAAGGGTCTGTGATTAGAAATGACAGGTTTGGAGATCAGTAAATCAATACTAGGCTTTGAGTTGACCACAGTGATAGCTTTATGCACAAAGGTCAAAGCATTTAAAAGGTTCAGAAAATGGTAATGAAAACTCTTCTTTCAACTCCTTTATATTCTCTTTTTTCCAAAGAACACCTGCATACCATAGTAGATTTAGTCAATAGAAAAATTAAAATCATGATTAGAGAAGCATGATGGAGAAGATGGAGAAGGTAAATATTTCGGTAGTAAATTGAAATAAATCTGACTGTTTCCAACAAGACATTTGTTTGAACATGGTAACAGTTCCAATCATACCAAACCTGCACATGTGATATTAAAGAACTCAAATTTGAAACTTCTCATCGTCTAACAAAACTTGTCTCTAAGATCAGTCTCTGTACCTGTGGACTTGAAAATGGCCAACATAATACAAATTTTTAAAAAGGGATCCACGGGAGATTATCTTAACATCTCTTGCAGGAAGACAGATAAGCTTAATGTCTCTTGCAGGAAAACTGGTGGAAAGCATTGTTAAAGACAGAACTAACAAACATAGAGAATCATAGAATCATAGTTGGAAGGGATCACGAGTGTCATTCAGTCCAGCTCCCTGCAATGCAGGAATTCTTTTGTCCCACATGGGACTTGAATTCACAACTGAGATTCTTCTACTGACAGAAGAATAAGTCTTGCTGAGGAAGAATCAGCCTCGTTTCTGCAACCATACATCCTAACTTTTTATATTTAAAGTTCTCAGGGGTGTCATTAACAGTGGCGGAGCTTCATGCTCCGGCACCAGGGGGCAGAGAGCAGGCGGGGGTGGGGTGTGCCACCTGTGGGGGCGGAGCGCCCAGCACTGGGGGGGAGCAGCCGCGATGGAACCCACTGGGATTGCGCTGCCGGGGGCGGTGCGCTTCCCCCCGCACTTCTCTTCCTCTGCCAGTGGTCATTAAGCACATAGATAAGGGATACAATATGCAGATATTGTGTATTTTTACTTTTTAAAAGTTTTTGATTTCGTTGATCAGTAACTGGTTAAAGAACAGGAAGCAAAGAGTAGGGAGGGGGAATGTTAAATGAAGTTCAATGTAAGCATGCGTAACATGATGCATGCTGGAAGAAAAAAATCTGTAAATTCACCTAAACACGAAAGGGATAAAAACTGGCAGTCACTGACTAGGAAATAGATTTTGGGGTCATGGTGGATAACTAGATGAAGATGTAAACCCAGTATCTGGCAGCTGTGAAAAAGGTGACTCGTGTTAGGAACTATTAGGAAAAGGATTGAAAATAAAACTGCAAATATCATTCTGCTGTAATACAAATGTAAAGTGTGACTGTACTTGAAATACTATTCACAGTTCAGGTAGTTATGCCACAAAAAGAATACCCAACATGCTACTGTGTTTTCGGTTCCATTTTTATATATTGTGATTTTACCTTCAGATGGATTGTAATAGCTAGCATATAAGTGCTTTCATGAATAAAAATAAGTTAAATATAACATAGCTGGGTAAGGTTCTTTTAGAAAAAGAATATGTTCAATAAATTCATTACTTTTTAAGCATATTTCGTTGGCAAGGTCACCTTCCCCTTGTCGCACCATGTTACTTTATTAAACAAGGAATATTAATAAAAGGGCTTTTCCTACTTTATTGACATCATGTGTATAAAAACTAAAAATGGAAAAAGAAAATTTTAAATAGATAGGCACCATTCGCTTTTTGAAAAACCCTACCTTCCTGTGGTTTTCCAAAAGCATTCCAAAGAGGTTACTTACATTGCTTTGAAATGGTGAGTTATGGGAAGGCCATAGCTTGAGACTAGCAGCTGAGACAGCAACAGAGATGAAAGTTATTTAGTTCTGTGATTCAAGGGGAAACACAGCTGCTACAGCTGGCCTTCTCAGATCTCAACACTTACTACAATGATCTAGAAGGCGATAATGTGTTCTGTCTCAGTTTGAAAAATGCATTCATAAAAATAGTCTCTAAAAGGGACAAAAAATCTATTAATCACACTTCAGACTGCGTTTTGAGCACTGAAGCAGGGTTAGGTTTACCCAAAGGGTATCTGATACATTTTGTGAGCTATCTATTATCTTTGGTCAAACATTTCAATCTAATTTGAACTGTTCCTTTCACATGTGCTCTTATGGAGACAAGACTTGTTTACTATATATGCTTTTGATGCCAAAATAAATAGGTCCCGATGAAATTGATAAATTTAAAATTAGACTCAATAAATGCCAATAGGATCGCAACTGAAACAAGAATGTTTTGGAAAGCACAACAGTTTGGCACAAGGAAGATACAATCACTTTACAATGGCTTCTGAAAACCTTTGTATTATAATACTCAAGACTCAACTGGCTGGATATTTTTCTCACATTTATTTGTCTATTAACTGAAAAATAGTATATTTTATTGGAAATACATGCTATATAGAAACTGTAACACTTACTTAAAATAGCTTAAGACAAAGACTGATCTACCTTTAGGTTAGCTAATGAAGCTTGCCTCAGGCAATGGATTTGGGGATATAATTTAAATGGTAGCAAATGCTCAATTATACTTGTAGTCATATTTTAAGCAATTTTGGGGTGCTGTTTTCTGCCTTGGGGAATAAAACGTATTGTTATGTTTCTTTATGAGCCTCTTATAAGTCACGAAATACAAAATAAATAAGTGAATTACACATTTATCATCAATTTAACAAGGGGGGAGTTTATAGATTATTATTTATTCATTTCTATGTTCAGTGTTAGTCTGTGAAGTAGCATTTATATAGGCACACGTGGAAAGAAAAAACCCAAGCTTTCAACAAATGGAAGCCTGCATGCACATGTATCTGCATATTAAACAGAGGCTACAGAGATCATGAATCTGCACACAAACCAGAGTATTAGGGTAAATTGAGCTGACACTATACACATACAGATATTTACCGTATTTTTTGCTCTATAAGACTCACTTTTTCCCCTCCTAAAAAGTAAAGGGAAATGTGTGTGCGTCTTATGGAACGAATGCAGGCTGTGCAGCTATCCCAGAAGCCAGAACAGCAAGAGGGATCGCTGCTTTCACTGCGCAGCAATCCCTCTTGTTCTGGCTTCTGAGATTCAGAATATATTTTTTCTTGTTTTCCTCCTCCAAAAACTAGGTGCGTCTTATGGTCTGGTGCGTCTTATAGAGCGGAAAATACGGTAAGTTATTTTCCATTCCAAGGTATTGAAGTTACATCATGCACTTAAGATCTTTGAACTGTACTTAGTGACTGTCATTGTTGATCTTTAGGTCTCAGCTTCTTGCTCCAGGAAATCTTGGAAAAAGAGTAATAGTTTTAGCTCTCTAGTTGTATAAATAAAGGCTATTCTGTACAAGTAACTCTGTTCATTGTTTTATTTTTTTTACTTCAAGGTGTTCTAGTTCAAAGAAGGAAGGAAGGAAGGAAGGAAGGAAGGAAGGCAGGCAGGCCATGGGTTAAAATGGGTATAAGATTTTATATCCAGAAAACAGATTTCATTTATTACAAAGAATATCCATCTATTTTTTTAAATGACAGCCACCATTCTATAAGTAACTGGTATAATGTAGTTTGCATTGTTTAACAGCCCATTCACCATGTCTTCAGTCTTGGCAATCCCTGAATTCACACATTGTTAAACAACTAATTTGACAGACTTTATGGACACAGGTTTTCTTCTAAAAAGAAAGTGGCTAGAAGCAAAAAGCTACTAATAAGGTGGTTAGTGCTCTATTTGTTAAAGCTAAATTGGGCAGCTGTAACCCCTGTAAAATAGCTACAAGCATTCAGATTCAGCAAAGCAAAACTTTCCTCTAACTTTTTAGACAGTAATGTAATCTGTTATTGTAAACATTATAAGCTATTAATCAAAACATAAATGTCAAGATGATTTTAAACTGACATCAAGTAAAGTCCAGTCAACAAATGCAATGATTTCTTTCCTTTAATCTACACCATGAACACCCCATGACAAAGATTCTCTCGTGTTTTGTTTTTGTGGGATGTTTTATCTCTAATAAAGAGACACATTAAAGTTGCTTTTTGGCAAGTCAATAATGTCTATCAGCGTAAACTCTTTCAAATTTTGTGACATACCAAAGACATATTGTACATATTTTAATAATCTCTGATCAGACTTGCAAACAACCACTTGCCTGGTCACCTGTGGAAAGTACGAATTACCTGTTTACAAGAAGGTGAGTTCCTATTATCCCATAGCTGGCCCTGGAAGAAATGTTTCCCTTCCCCTTTTCTAGGATGTCCCCTCCACATCACAAGCTTGTGTTAAATATGGCTATCCTTCCACTATGGCACACTACATATAGTAGATCTATATTATTGCCAAGAAGACAGAAGAAATAGCTATACCAACTGTCTAGAACATTGCCCAGGGAATGTAAAGCTGTACTCTGAAAGCTGAGTACCAGAATCTTTCTTCCTATCATACCTAGAATGGAGTGGCTGAGTTTTCTCCAACTAAATACCTATTGTAAACAAAAACATGTTTCATACATCACAAAGTAATGCATTTTCAAAGTTATATGTATCAAAACCAGAAAGCAAAACTTATTCTAAGATTTATCTGTGTTAGTTTCCCTGTATTTCACTTGCAGTCCTCTGCATGGATCCACAGACCTGTTCACCATGGTGAACATGGTTCCACGACTTGCAGTTTTCACTTGGGAGTTGGAGACAACAAGGAAGCAGACACTCTTGATGATAACACCCACCCTCTGGAGTGTCATCCTTCAGATAACTTACAACACAGATACTGTTATGACCTTTAAGTACCTCTTAAAAAATGTATTTTTAACACCAAGTTTCCTGGACTCTGACTTTTAAAGGTTCAATTCTCTGTTTTATATACGGCTCAGGTTTCTATGTGATACATATTTAACTTTTGGGGTTTGTCTTATTTTTATTTAGGTTTCAGGAAAACATACTGATTGTTTTTATATACTTTTAATGCTATTTTATGCAAACCACTTACAGAAGTTTACTAATAAATAAAATTATCTCTCTCCTCTGTCAACTGTCTTCGGAGCTTGGTGCAACAGGTGGAAACTATCACAGAGAAAGGAAGTTTTGAGGAGGGATTTGAAGGAAAAGATTTCCAATTACAAACATCAAAACTAATAAACAGGGGAGGAGCTGTCAAAGCCCAATTACCCTCACAGCAGTTACATCCTTTCACTTACAGAGAAAACAAGGAAACAGCCACACCACTCAATTCTGTGAACTTGAATTGAATATCTGCAGCTCTTGTCTGCAGATAAGACAGGAAGAGCAAGGAAAAACTCTGGAGAAGAAAAATAGCTCTGAAAACTCCTTTGTATTCACTATTGCCTTTGCATGTGAAATCTGACAAGGAGATGTATTTCACTAAATCGAATGGATGTGTGCCAGAGAACTGTGGCTAATCATGGCTCCCCAGCTGGTGTTCACACCGTGTTTCCACATGTTTGGAAATTCCCCTTAACATTTTATATGCAGCAAGCATGAGATCCATAAAAATGTGAATCATCCATAAATCTGAAACGGAACTAGTTGTCTTCTATCGCCACAAGCAGAGAGGATTAGACAACATATCCTTGTAAGCCAATCAAAAGTGGGTAGAGAAAAATATTTATTTTTAAAACAAGTAAATATTTATATGAACAAAACTTAGAATAAATCAAATATACTGAAGTAGGTAAGCCAAAGAAAAAATAAAAAAATAACATGGCGGCTGGGATGTCTAGACTTCTATGTGTATCAATGCCTACTGTTGAAAATTTTTTTTTAATATGATAAGCAGTTTGGAGGTGGGCTGTTGTTGGGGTTTGACAGCAACAATTCTCCTCTCAAGCAACTTTTTATTGTGATCAATGACTAGTATTAACCATTCTCCTCTACAAGGCTGCTTGACCTACTAATTGGATTCTTGAATGCCCTGTTGAGTTTTCCAAGTTGTATGGCTGATGTTGCTGCTGAAATCCTGTTGTCACAGTAGAAGACAAGATCGAATCAGCTGTTCATGCAACTGTCCCCATGCACCCTCTCTCACAATGTATAGCTTGGTTGGCTGCTTAGTTGATATGAGAGATGTGAACAATGAAGCAAGTTGGACTACCCATTAATTTATATCATAGGCACACCTTTAAATATAGTTCTATCACTTTTTATCATTTTTAAAGTATCTTACGGCTTTCTTTTCTGAATAAACTTTCACAAATGTAATGTATATGCCTCACAGGTCAAACATTATATTCTATAACAGCCCTAGCAATTATAAAAATAATGCTGACAGCTATATCAGGGGGAGAAATTAAGAAACAAATGACAGAAACCAACAAGGTTATAAAATATTTGCCAATGTTCTGTCTGTTAAACATTGACTACAGATTTCATGCACCAGTAACTAAACAGGCTAATTAAGAAGTGTGAATATACAGCTACTTTTAAAGATGCCAGGTTCCTAATGTAGGTCTGCAACAGGTTTTTCCCTAGCCCAAGAGAAATGGCAAGAAGAGAAGCATAAGGTTGAGGTGTTTTTCCAGAAACAATGCATAGTCAATTCATTGTGCTTGAATACACTGCAGTGGAGTACTTGACAATTTAGAGCCTGGAAGTACACATAAGACTATGAACTGGCAGTCATCCATTACCTTTAGTTTTAGTCTGTTCGCCTTTTCATCACACTGACTGTAAATATTGAATATTAAAATGTATCTAATGATAAAGTTAATTAATATATCAAGTGCTTTTTAGTTTGTACCCTTTGTTATTTAGCTTGTACCTCCTTGGTATCAACTCTTGAAATATGTAGTGAAATCACATTTTAGTCTCTATTGGATTGGTCAATAACAAAGAGGATGCAGGCCATCAGAGCAGGATTCTGACTAGATACTGCCCTAGATCTACTTTTCTGGTGCAGCAGGAGAGGATGGCAAGATTCAGGGACATTTAAACATTTCAATTACAATACATTTTTAAAATTTGCAGAATATGAACATGTATCTTCTCAAAATCAAGCACTGCCAGGATTTGATTCTTTTTGTTTCATGATGTATTTCTTATCAATAAAAAAATTGGGGTGTCGCAAGCAAATTTTTATTCTGAAAGTATGGGGTGGAGAAGAAAAATGGAGAAACACTGCTGTATTCTAATAATAAATGCATTATCTGAGTGTAAATTCTTATGTAGCTAAGATGGCACCACTCACATGGTTTACAGACGTGTGTGCGCGCGCACACACACACACATTTGAGGCTCTTGGATAATCCCACTGCTACATCAATATTACATAGTATCATAAAGCCACTGTAGACCCTTTCTTAGCAAGCATGGAACAGTAAGTGAGTTTGAAAAATCTTTTTTTTAACAATCTACTTTCGCTTTGCACTTTGTGTTTCTCTTTATTCTAAGAGCAACCCCCCCCCTACATTTCAGTGATAATTCATGTTTTGTTTCTGTTGACCACATTCAACAAATTTCTTACATTCCTTTTTATGGAATTTGATTTTAACTTCAGGATTTTAACTTCAAGAATTACCCTGATGTAGGATTCTTAAACGTAAAGGTAAAGGTACCCCTAACCGTTAGGTCCAGTCGTGGAGGAAGCCGGCGTTTGTCCGCAGACAGCTTCCAGGTCATGAGGCCAGCATGACTAAGCTGCTTCTGGTGAACCAGAGCAGCGCACGGAAACACCGTTTACCTTCCCGCAGGAGCAGTACCCATTTATCTACTTGCACTTTGACGTGCGTTTGAACGGCTAGGTGGACAGGAGCTGGGACCAAACAGGAGCTCACCCCGTCCTGGGGATTTGAACCGCGACCTTATGATCAGCAAGCCCTAGGCTCAGTGGTTTAGACCACATCAGTGGTAACTCCCACTGCTGTCAGAAAAAGCTGTTTGTAATTAGATATTTACTGAAGTCATCAAATTGAAACTTTGTTTAAATTTAGGTAGCCTCCTGGAGGCTTGCTAATGAAAGCCAGTTGGAATCAGTCAGGTTGAAGGACTTAAATTAGTTGCTTTGGGAATGCAGAAAATGCCTTTCCAATTATTATTTTTTATTCTTGTCATTTATTAGATTTCTTACGCAACCTTCACCATGAGGGAAAATTATAATTTTAAAATATTAAAACAAAATGTACTACAATCAAGATAATAGGGTGGGTCCTAACATATATGTGTCAGGTGTCAGACTAGGACAGGCATTTAAATTATCCTCTTAAAACTTTTGACTTCTTCATCTATCTCTTTCTTTCACGTGTGTGTGTGTGTGTGTGTGTGTGCACGTGTGCACACACACACACATCCCTATGTGTTAACAATCCATATGAGTTGACATGTCGCTGTGCACATTAAGTATTGTATGACTACTGTGTACTACATGAAGCATATTAAGGAGAGCAGGCAAGTTGCACACAACTCAGCTCTATTACTACATATCAGTAGGCACCTGAGGTGGAAGTTCCACTTAAGTAATACATTACTGATAATTATCAGATGATATATCATTGCAATCAGCAGACTTCACACCCAACTGTTGTTTAAGTAAATCCACATGTCCCACATGTGATCATCTACAAATATTTCAAATACTATTGATAACATGATTAGATACAGCATAGCATTACTCAAAATAAATACTGGAAACAAGGCTCCTGAGGCAAAGGACAAGATGGCCGCCCATCTCATTCCACAAGCAAAAGCCAACCATCCTGGCAGTTGTATCTTATTTCAACACTGGTCACGGGACATAATCCTCTGCTACACCTGGAGAACAACAGACTAATTAGAGGGCACACAAGCCTTCCCTCCAACACATCACTGTTTCTCAACAATCTGGCACCTAGGACAGTGACCTCACTCTTCCTAAAGCTAGGACGAGCCCTGACTGGAGAAATGCTCTGAATATTACAAGCAACATATTTACAAACAGAAACAGGGACACTCTCAAGGTCTTCTGAGAGATAAAAATAAATGAACCAGACAATAGTTACTTGCCTCATGTTTGCTGTCACAAAAGCAAAGCACACACTTGATTCTTCTTTTACAGAAAAGAAATGTTAACAATGTTCAGTGAAGAGATTTCCCATGCCATCAATTACATGAATGAATATTATGAATGTGCAAAGGAAAATTGAGTGAAATGAGAAACAATACATTAAGTGAACTCTTTCCAAACTGGCATCGTTAACAAATCCATTTCATTGAAAATAAGACAGAATAGGCAAACACATCTCACAGTGTAAGCCAGTAAGTAGTTTACCTTCTCGTGAACTCTGTTTGCATTGGAGGATAATTTTGTTACTTCCTGGAGCCAAAAATGACTTGCACTTTAAATGTTTGCCAAAAGAGAGAGAGAGAGAGAGAGAGAGAGAGAGAGAGAGAGAGAGAGAGAGGAGATGCTAACTGCATATTAAGAGGCATAACAACCAAAGAACAAGCAAGGACATATTTGAACTACACAATTACACAATGGGAATACATTTGGTTCAGTATAAACATATCATTCACTTCTTAAAAATATATTCCTGGAGATGGTATTATTTAACATTGTTCTTTTCTTTAAAGCATCACTCTTGACACATTTAACTTTTTATAGAAGAAAGCAACATGTCTGTTCAATACATGCACGCACACACACACACACACACACACACACTAGAAACGTTTAAAAATTGGCTGTACTTCTTCCAGAATTTCTTTTCAAAGTTCAGACGTCACATAAAATATGTGATTTTATATATAGAGCATGTCTTGAACACAAACTATGATTAAAACTCTGTCATGTTAATCAGGGTAGAGAAGGTCTCTCTCCTAATGGTGATCCCCTCTAACGTCCCCTTCAAGCCAGGTATATTACGCTACTTCATAGAATGAAACCTACACATGATGAGAGACAGAGGCAGAAACAGAGGGTGGAGGGTATTCCCAAATGGTATCAATTGGTGCCTGGTGGAGAAGGTGTTTATTGATTCTGATTGATTCATTAACTGATCCAACAGAGGGTTGGCAGTGGTTACTTTTGCCCACCAGGGTATAGTTACAAGCACTTTCATTTCAATCATTAAAAGCACTTTGAGAATACCATCTCTTTCACCAAGAAGCTAGTCCACCTGGGGACAAAAATCCAGGACTTGTTCCTTTCATTGGCTCATAACATTGATCTTATTGGTGCAGCATCCGTCCCACTGTTTAACAACCTCTGTGCCTGATTATAGCTGGTGATTGTGCTGAGGGATTTGGACATGCATGCTAAAGCCACATCAGACTTCACAGCCACCATGGCCACCATGGAATACATCACTGGTTCAATACCCAGCTCTCTGACCCTGAAACCAGACCTACTCTTACCTAGAGTGGCTCTCCTGTGTTGTTAGCCCCTGGACTTTTACCTTTAGACACTGTCCCTGGTTCGTATTTTAGACCCATACTGATTAACTGTGCTTGTCTCCAGTTTATCTTTGACTTTGACTCTGCATTCTTGACTTATCCAGCCACTGTTTGGTAAGTCTTGAGGCCTTAGACTCCTTGGATGCTACAGACTTGGGACCTATCCACAGACTACACCTGCTTCAGTAAGATAAAAAAACCTGACCTATTACAATAAATTGAGAGGGTGATAGATTTTGATTCAGGATGTAATATGATCCTAGAGTGCTGAGAGGAGACTAAAATAGGCTGGAGCTGTGAGGGAATAAGAAGACACCTACTGTTAAGTACAATATAGTGAGATCTATAGTTTGTGTGCATTTATGCACCTGCATTTAACCACTCTGCAAGTTATGAGTTTGTCTAGTTATTCAAATGCCAGTGTGTTTCTCTCATCTGCATACCCGTAAAAGTGTAAACAGCACATCAGCTGTTAGTATGCTTAATTGGAAATATTAGTTTTGTGGCTGTCTTCACAAAACCTCTTAAAACAAAATATGTGCAACCAAATGTTTCTTCCAATTTTATGTGAAACTTTAATCCATCCACAATTTTGAATGCATGATTTTGCTAAACTATGTTTAGCAGGCATTAATTGCTGACTTACCTTATGTCTTCCTAGCTTGGGGGAAACCAATCTATGTTATACTTCTTCTTCCATGTGCAAGCTTTAGTATGTTGTCAAAATTAATATAGTCCTCTAAAGTTTATTTGAAACACTAAAATATAATTTATCCAAGGATTACATCTGCTATGTTTTCAAAGTTCCCATATGGTGGGAAGGTACAAGATTCCAAACCCAATTCCCTAAAAAAAATATCCAGACAGATTTTTAGACTGTTTTCAAAGTACCGTAGTTTGAAAATGTTGAGTCCTTATTTTCCTCTTAGATTATTTCAAAAATATAAGTTTCAGATAAGCTATGCAACTATTCTTCAACATAGATTTAGACAAGAGAAGCATAGAAATGTTAGAAATCTAGCAAATGTATTGAGAAGTAGAAAATAGGAGCAGATTATAACTTAAAGTCATTATTGAACCATGCTCCAGAAAAGCATGTGGAGTTATTTCCTTTTGCTTCCAAGTTTCAGTTACAGGATTCTGGTTTCTGAAACACTTTATTCCAATATATTCAAATTAAAATCTTTTTCCCCTAGTAAAGAAGCCTTTACTAATCATATTAATCATGAATAAATTTGCATTCCAAATTTAAGAATTGTTCCACAAAGGAGTAAACATATTTGCTTTGAAACATATTATACCTTTCTTCCCCATATCTCATAAAGAGAGTCAAGTCAATTTCATTTTATCTTCATCCTATTTTGTAAATAAAATGAATCTAATTACAAGCAATAAATCACACTTTTTAAATGCTCATTATAGTGAATTTCCGTACAATATATAGTTTAACATAGTCCTTGTGGGCTCAGTACAACCCTACAGTATGTTATTTAATTGGGAAAATGGAACATGACCTCTTTTTGAATGGCTGTTAATCTTACTCCTTGACTGGAGTAAGCAGTGACTGCAATAGCAGTGTTTCTCAAACTTGGGTCCACAGCTGTTGTTGGACTACAACTCCTATCATCCCTGACCACTGGTCCTGCTAGTTAGGGATGATGGGAGCTATAGTCCAACAACAGCTGGGGACCCAAGTTTGAGAAACACTGTAATCTAGAGGGTCATTAAAGACTCTGTTTCTTCAAGTGCTTGAAATCTTTATTATCTCTGTATTATTGACATTTATGCAAAAGAGAGAAAGAAATGATAAACCTTTTTTTGAACAAAGAGAATATACAGAACAATTTAATATCCAACAATTTTATTATATGCTTGCATGCTTCAACCAACACATAAAGATAGAAAATCTGAAAATAAATCTTCCTCTAATAGTGCTTTGCTTAGATTACTAATAGTATTTGAAAACATTTTCTCTGAGACAGTCAGAGATAAAGCCAGATATGTTGACCTATAGTACAAAGGATAGAAAAGTGAACAGATATAGGAATGACAAGTGAAAAAGCTGAACAGGTTATATTAATAAGGAAAGGAATAAGAAGGGATGCAGTTTAAAATCTAAATGATTAAAATGTGTTTCTGTGCTTCACAGCACAGTATCAAAAAATGATTGCATCTTGGAACTGTTTCCCATTCATAAGCCATATCTAAGCTGACCATACCTAGCAAAGATTGATTAGCCTCTACAATTAAAAAGAGACTGGTAATTTTATTTTTCAATGCTCTCTGAAAAGGTTGATGGCGAAAGGTCAGTTTAGTCTTTGTCAATCTGTTGCTTTTAATCTTTTGAAAGTGTTTTTCTAGCCAAACCAATAAGTTTAAGATGTACTATCAGATAACATTTAATTCATTAGAGAAAGCTAGATTAAAAGGTAGAATTTCTTAGAAATAAAATGTGTAGAGTTCAAAATAGTAATTATGACAAATACAATGTAAACACATTCCCTATTGAATTGTCTATAAGCATGTCCTGGTCCCAAAAAGGTGCCATGGGACAAGGCAATAAAGCAATTTGGCTATTGTGTCATAAATAAGAGGTAAACTGAGGCCCCTTGAGCCTCTGCCTTCATGCCGAATTCTTGCATTGCCCCCTTTTTTGAAGAACTGCAATTTCTTAAAAGGTGGAGAGAGAACTGCTTCCCCTTCACTCCATGCCACGCCTAGCAGGGTGTGCTCTCTGCACCTTTGGATTGGTCAGGTCATGTATGAAGTGCTAGGTTCCTCAGATCCAAGGTAAAGGCATCTAAGAAGGCCCCATCTCTGGTTTCACAGGCTATGCTGCTGGGGGCGGGGGAGGTCAGGGTTCAACAGGTTCATGGCTACATTCAGTGGATATCAGATCAGCAACATCACACTAATAGTCAGAAGCCTGGTCCAGCTCATCATCTTCTGCCATTATAGCCTCTGACCCAGTGTTCTGGGTGTGCCTGACCTCTGGGATTATGACAAAGCTCTGGATAAAAAACTTCTTATGCTTGCAGGGTACATAGGCAAGGTACCTCTTTCGCTACAGGAAACGTAGATATCAGTATCATTCCTTGCAACATAACTGTAACTCAAAACAACACATTGAGCCTCATTTACTATCTAGTTGGAAGTTACAGGGAGAAGAGAAGGGAAGCCATTCCAGCATTCTGCCAATCAAGGAGGAAGCCTGACAGGCATTCAAAAAGAGGTCATGTTCCATTTCCCCAATTAAGTAACATACCGTAGGGTTGTACTGACATCCCACAAATTTACAACCAATGTACTGTCACACAACTTATCAACTTATCATGGCTACGTGTGCTCACTTTTGACCTTTCTTTGCTCTGTTCATAGCCAGTTACCATGCAGCCTGAGCAAATCTAAAGCTGCAACAAGGTAGAATCTACCTTAAAATGCAAAACTGTAGTTTACATCTCATGCAGAACTATATCTGGATATTTCAGTGCCTGCTCCGTAATGCAACTGCCATATCATCTGAATGGTTAACCTGAGCAGTTTGTGCCTAATGCAGATGGGCTTGCAGAGCAAAACAGGGAAGTATAAAGCAGATATCTGGACACAGCCAGCTGCAGAAGTGAGGATTCTGTGGAGCTTAGCTGAACATACCTCGATAGTCAGGTTTTCATATATTTTTCTGTTGGGAATTTGCACAGTCCTAAAGAGTTATGATGCTCCAATCTAGAGACAGATTGCTCTATGAGAAACAGTCTGTTGTTTACAGACAAAAAGTGGAAAGAATCTTATAAGACAAAAGTCCTTGGTAATCATAATTTCATCTCAAAGTAATTTTTGAGAAGATTAGAGCTTTATATTTAATCAATAAAACAACAATGACAAAAATATATAGCTCTGTAGAAAACAATAGCTTATAATGTCAGTGTTTAAGGAAAAAATGCCTATAATAATATAAAGATTTCAAACTTCAATATATATATATTTAAATATATATATAGCAAAAAACAAATCAATGTCAATTGAGGGTTCAATTATTTTATCATGCTATTCTGTTTCCAAATATAGTGGGAAAGTTTGGAGAACCACATTCTGGCTGAATAAGACAAGATATGAACAAGCTTTCCCTCATAAATGGAGCCTCTTCACACAAGCCGGAAAATGAAACAAAGTCCTTCCTGAGTTATAGTTTCCTGAACAAACTGAGATACTGAAGCTATTAGCCATAGTTCCTTGTTAGAAAACTATAGCTAATGGAGCGAGGTGGGTGTGGTGGGTGCGGTCTACCCTGGGTGCCATCCCTGAGAGGGGGTGACATCGCCGCCAAACACACACCCCCCCGGAGGCTCGCAGAAGCTGGCGCACACATGCCGGGATGTGTGCAGCGACTGGCGTGCACCCCCAGGAGGTATGTGGCAGGCCCCTGGACGCTAGCCCCATCCCCGCAGATGGCTAGCCCTGCCCCTGGGTGCATGCCACTCCGGGTGCCAGAGCACCTAGCTCCGCCTCTGGGTTTGCTGGCTGACTCATGTGATTGAAGGAGCAAAGGGGCTGCATACATGGGCAAAATACTTGCTCATATCTTGAGCTCTTAAGCTTAGGTATGTCATACCCTGAGAACCCCTATTTTGAAACTCCCATCTTCTTGGGACTCCCTTCTCACCGAGTATTTCTGACCACGGGATCACACCCAGCTTTTTGAAAATAGCCTTAATTCTAGAGTGTGTATCTGACTACATTCAGTTTTCTCTTGTATCCCGAAGCCCAGGAGAACATGATACTTCCTCCCAAGTTTCTGAGCACTTCCGCCGCATATCCATTTTGCATATGCAAGTTTTAATAAACATAAATTGAGATATACCTATTGTATACTGATACTAAGAAAACACATAGTAGGTCCCAAAAGAGTATACATATGATTCCATAGGGATTGCAATTGAAAAGTTTCCTATGATTCAGGTAACATAGCTATCATATAGACAGTAACATTTTTTCTGGTATGCATTTCATATATTTATCAAATTTTATTTCGTGATGTTTACACACCTTGTAAGCACAAAGTATAAATCAGACAGTTACAAAAAATAGTGTACTGAAGATGTGAGGAACATAGAAAGTTCAAGATAGATACTGTAAATATTTAAAATTGCAGTGTTTCTCTTTTCACTGGGAATAACTGGGAAATGCTGCGGGAAGTACAAAGAAAGAAGGCTGAATCAAATGTAAGTCTTGCATGACAGCCCAGAGAATCTGAATTCAGGTGGAGAAAATAGAATTTATACTTAATTAAAAAGCATACATGCACAGTAGCACACACATGCTTTTTATTTAAATTTTTTTGGCCTTATTCATCAGTCATAAATAGGGTGCTTAGCCAAGCAAACTATTAGACAGATAAGCTAAAGTTACAGAATGTCTAGCTGCATATCTCAATATTAGTTATTTTATGAACTGCCTCACTGTACACAAATCTGCAAGACGAAACTACATTTCAAATTGTTACAAACTCTCCCATACTCAATAGGCAGATACAAAATGTTGAACATAATTCAACAATTACATACTTGCTAATCTTTTCTTCATTACTTTACATAAATAAAATAAAACCACACACACACACAACTGATTTGTGACTGGACACAATAGCAATTTGACTAGCTAAGGAAAATATTTAACCGGTAGAGAGAAAAGACAGTTGTTATTATTATTAATTTTAACATTTTTTAATTTATATCACACCTTTTTCCCTGACAGGACTCAAGGCAGCTTACAGATCAAAATAAGAACCATAAAAAATAGAAAAATCATCATTAGAAAACAAGTAAACATTGACAGAATTAAATCTATATATGTATATAAAATATTTGAAAGCCCTACCAATAAATACAATAAAAAAGTTCTAATTGTCCTAATTCTACACACACATATATACAGACAAAAGGTAAAGTGATAGAACCATTGCTTAAACAAATGTGTTACTGCCTTCTCAAAGTTTTACATATATAGCTAATTAGTACAATGTAAGTAGAATAGTACTGTACAACATAAACAACTACCATACTGGTATGAGCTTTCGTGTGCATGCACACTTCTTCAGATACACTGAAACAGAAGTTTCCAGACCCTTCTATATAGTGAGAAGGTGGGGAGGGGTATTACTCAGAAGGGTGGTGGGAATGGGTGATTGGCAGATAGCTTTGATGAGCCTGTTGACTATTAACGACTGCAATAGGTCTTACAGAAAAAAACAAGGGGTGAAAAGGTGAAAAATGGCTTTGTCATGTATAATGAGATAAGAATCCAAGGTCTTTGTTCAGGCCAGGTTTCTCCATGGTTTTAAGTTTGGTGATAAGTTGTAATTCAGCAGCTTCTCTTTCCAGTCTATTTCTGAAATTCCTTTGTAGTAAAACAGCTACTTTGAGATCTTGTATAGAATGTCCTGGGAGATTGAAGTGTTCTCCTACTGGTTTCTCTGTCTTGTGATTCCTGATGTCCGATTTATGTCCGTTTATTCTTTGGCGTAAGGTCTGGCCTGTTTGTCCAATATAGAGAGCTGAAGGACACTGTTGGCATTTGATGGCATACACAATGTTAGACGATGAGTTTGGGATGGTAGCTAGAGGCATGTAGATATGTTTGTCGGTCAGTTGGTTTGCGGTATAAGGTGGTGTCTATGTGCCCATCCTGGACAATGACAGTTCTCTTTCTCAAGCTCTGGGAGGAAGACCTTTCATTGCCTACAGACAGCCACCCAGTCTTAAACAACTCCTAACCCACAATAATACTACAACCAGACCTAACACGGACACTGGCACCAGAGCCTGCAATAAACCCAGATGCCAACTTTGCTGCCACATACACCCGGACAACACCATTACTGGCCCCAACAACATCACACATACCATCTCGGGACTATTTAATTGCTCATCGTCTAACATTGTGTATGCCATCAAATGCCAACAGTGTCCTTCAGCTCTCTATATTGGACAAACAGGCCAGACCTTACGCCAAAGAATAAACGGACATAAATCGGACATCAGGAATCACAAGACAGAGAAACCAGTAGGAGAACACTTCAATCTCCCAGGACATTCTATACAAGATCTCAAAGTAGCTGTTTTACTACAAAGGAATTTCAGAAATAGACTGGAAAGAGAAGCTGCTGAATTACAACTTATCACCAAACTTAAAACCATGGAGAAACCTGGTCTGAACAAAGACCTTGGATTCTTATCTCATTATACATGACAAAGCCATTGTTCACCTTTTCACCCCTTGCTTTTTTCTGTAAGACCTATTGCAGTCGTTAAGAGTCGTCAACAGGCTCATCACAGCTATCTGCCAATCACCCATTCCCACCACCCTTCTGAGTAATACCCCTCCCCACCTTCTCACTATATAGAAGGGTCTGGAAACTTCTGTTTCAGTGTATCTGAAGAAGTGTGCATGCACACGAAAGCTCATACCAAGAACTGACTTAGTTGGTCTTTAAGGTGCTACTGGAAGGAATTTTTTTGTTTTGACTATGGCAGACCAACACGGCTACCTATCTGTAACTGGAACTACTATACTGATAAAGTCATGTAAGCACCTCTTCCTCCAACAATCACAGTCAAATCTGAGACTAGAGTAAAGATGCAGTGAAGTTTCCCTTACAACAGGGAGGCTTTGGCTGCAGCATATTAAAATGTTTATGGCTTTGGGGTAGTAGCACAAACTGTTTCTTATATGAATGCTACTCTGTATTTATATAAAACAGAAATTAAGAGACCAGTCAAGGATTATACATTATTATTTTATCTGCCATTATCAACCCCACCAAAGACACAAAGTCACTGGAATCTCAGTTGCATTTTATATCTAGTCTGGATGTAACAATTAATCTTAGTTGTGCTCCTGCTTTAACTTTTCAGCAGCTGCAGCTGGGAGGGTAGGCGGGATTTGGAGGGTAGGCTTCCCAGTGAACCTCCACTGTGAATTGGCCAGTCATGGCCAGGTTGTGGGGCAGACTTGAGTCAAGCCTGTCTTTGCTCAGGTCAGTCTCCGTCCCATTTGAATTGGTTGTGCTTGCTTCCTGCAGCACAGTTGGCAACTGACCTCCCACTCTGCATGTTTTGGCCCTGTCCAAAGGTAAGTGGGAGGTGCATGTGTATGAGAAGTTACTCAGTCACTGTATTCGGGACTGGGGAGGATTTTGCCTACAGTCAAATTGGTTTGGTCTGGAGGTTTTGCCTACCTTACAGCAACTGTCACTACTTGCTGGTGGCAAAAGGCATTGAGTAGGATCCTTAGTCTAATCAGAGGGGGTGAGAAGGAGTCTTGCCCCCTTTCCTCCAGATCAAAGTATCAGTGTACCCTCATAAAGAGGTCCAATGGGAAGGATCTTTTCCATATACCCAGATTGGGGTATCAGGCCATAGAATTCCCCAAATAGTGTCCTGGAGTGTTCGCTCACATTTGATGTACATCCTATAGGGATCCTTAACTCAGGATTGACCCTGATGAAGTAATCAGCCAGCAATTGGGCAGGTTGATTTAGGATACATAAAGGTAAAGGTAAAGGTAAAGGGGTCCCTGACTGTTAGGTCCAGTCGTGACTGACTCTGGGGTTGTGGCGCTCATCTCGCTTTACTGGCCAAGGGAGCCAAGCGTACAGCTTCCGGGTCATGTGGCCAGCATGACTAAGACGCTTCTGGCGAACCAGAGCAGCGCACGGAAACACTGTTTACATTCCCGCCGGAGCAGTACCTATTCATCTACTTGCACTTTGATGTGCTTTCGAATTGCTAGGTTGGCAGGAGCAGGGACCGAGAAATGGGAGCTCACCCCGTTGCGGGGATTCGAACCGCCGACCTTCTGATTGGCAAGCCCTAGGCTCTGTGGCTTAGACCACAGCGCCACCCGCATCTGTACCCAATGCCTATTCCAATACCCAATGCCTATTCCAAAGCCTACTGACATCAGTAATCAATAAAGTCGTGGCCATCTCAATCCCAAAAATATTGTCATGTCATTTATTGCTTCCTGTGCCCCTACTCTGGCAACCTCAGGCTCACTACGAATGGGCCCACAAATAGATTTGCATGGTTCAGGAGTACACATTCTTTAAGTTTACTCTTAAAGTCTGTATGCTCTTCCACAAGTAAATATTAATTGTTTAGTCCAGCTTTAGTCCGTTAAGCTACCTTAAACTATATGGATAACATTGCTCTATGCAGGCATTCTCTGGTGATTGTAACAACCCAAAATGTTATCTGTCACACTGATTTTGTAAAATCAGTCTTGATAATCTAATAGGTAAATTCGTTTCATATACCTCCAGTAGTTTAAACTTCTACAAACCAAATTAGGCTCTCCGTCTCAGCTGTACAAACCTAAACTCTCCAAAATGAAATTGAAAGTGACAAGTGTTCAGTTACATGGATTCCAACTGAGTGAAACAAAAACAAACTATTCTCTCAGGAAGGCATAAGAGAGAAGGTATTCATACTCTTCAACTTCAGCCACAAAGCTCCTAAACCAGAAGGTCAGGATGCATGGACAAAATTAGTTATTTGAAACAGTACCCAATATAATTCTTAAAGCTTTTTGTGGGGGAAGGGGGCTGCATTTCTGAAAGGCAGGTATAAGAGAGGGATAAAGGGTGAATTATTCCAGTTCTTCAGCTGATACACAGAAATATGGTGTAATATGAAATCACAATTTTGCATCTTAGGAGTCTCAGGCAAGCTATGCTGGAAGGAAAATATAACATATCTCTATTTTATATACTAGATCAAACTTCAAAGGCATATGGAAATTCCAGCTTCTAACACCTATCAGATACTATCATCCTTTTGATGTTCCTTTCCTGTTTGAGCTGCATAATAGGCAAAATTCTGTCATTTTTATCCATTGTGTGTAGCTAGAGGACCTCAGTCACAACTATGATACCTTGTGTAGTGTTCCCCACTCCATATTTACTCAATAAGATATTTCCCCACTTTGATCTTAAATTCTCTTAATAGAACCAATTAACTAGCTTAGATTAACAAAGAAGTGTAAAGTGCTTGCTATATCCAAGTACAGAGAGAGGAAAATAGAGAGGGGGAGAGAGATGGGTGAGTACTGTGCCTTTCACCCTAAAAAAATTATTAGATACTCTAAGGTAGCACATTTTAAAAGCATCTGAAGTGCCTGCGCAAAGTGTCCAGTTCCCTTCATCAGTTTGACACTGAACTCATCGCAAAGAGGTGTCAACACAGCTGGTACCAGAAGGCTCCTTAGAATATAGAAGCAGCACACCAGACCTTTTCTATCCCAGACTAGAGGAATTAATAATGAAACAGCAATCAGATCAGAATCACTGTGTTGGCAGCATCATTACTTCTTCAAGGGACTCTTTACCACCTGCTACGCCATCCTCCAGACAGACATTGTAGCCCAGGGATAGGGAACCTGAAGCCGTCCAAAGGCTTTGTTTACAACTCCCATCGTAAGCTGGCAAAATAGTCAATGGCTAGGGAATATGGAAGCTGTAGCCCTCCAAAGGGAGGGCCACAGCTTCCCTTTCCTAGTATAGCTGTTGGCAGATGGCTAGGTGGTGAAAGAGCATTATCAAGTCAGAAGGCAAGGGCACCCAGTATAGACTGCGACTGCATTACTTCAGATCACAGTCATTTGAACAGGTTCACCATTATATGGCCAGGAACTCTTGCTACAAAAAATGACAGTCTCCAGAATCGGATGAGCTTTGTGTGCTAGGAATATGAATGCTGCCATGTGATTATGATAATTATTAAGAAGCTGCTTTGGCTTTCATGATTGTGAAGGATACTAGTAAAGAGAGAATTTAAAAAATAACACTAAAACATGAGAAAATGTCTTAGAATTGCATAATTAAACTGTTATAAATCAAGTTACTGGGGGAGGGGTGCCTTGCCATAGTAAAATCCAGAATTCCTTCTGTGTCACACCTTAAATAGACTGACACAATCACTAAGCTACAAACCAGGGTTAAACAAACTGGTTTGTGCATGAGCTGTGTGTTCTCATGATTGAAACTGAAGCCTTCCTTCCTGCAGCAGGTCATGGTTTATTTTGAGCAAAGCAAACCTTAACTGCTGGTTTGGATATAACAAAAAGCCAGTCTCTCTGTAGTTTGTTCCCCTGCTGGAAGACGGGAGTAGGAAAGTAGAGGTGCTCAAGCTACATGAACACAGCTTGCACACACTGATTTACACAACTGTATTTTATGGCTTAGCATTGCCGTATGGCTTAGCATTGCTGTATTTTATGGCTTAGCATTGCTACATGCAATGAATAACTTATCCAAGTTTGAGTGTGGGTTCTAGAGCTTTAAAAAGTGCTACTGCATCACCTTAATGGGCTACTTATCTAGTCTTCAGGTAATCTGAATTTTCCAGTCTCTCAGCCTATTCAGTGAGTTAGGCACAGTTCCATTTAAAAAAGCCCAAATCTTGGCAAGCAGAAAACTAGTGAGAAACTAGAAACTGGAAAAGTTCTAGATCTGTTCACTCCCCACTGAAGTTTCTGTCTTATCGCAATCATACCCAAGGAAGCAATATAACTGTGATTGCTCTATTACATAGAGTAGACCAATATTTCACCATCAGATCTCTTTCATCTTAATGTGCTGTAGGTATAGATTTTAACTATTAGGGATACCCAGAAAAGCAGGGAATCCAGTTTATACAGCAGGAACAATGAATTCAAAACACACTTAAGGAATCAACCACTTGATGGACAATGTGAGGTTTCAACAGTCATATAAAAGGGGTGGGGGACAAGAAAATATTTCTTTCTTTCTTGACAGCAATATTTTCTCTCTAACTAAAAGGGCAGATGTTAACAAAACAAGCCTGTCATGTAGCAACCACTGCACCTATTACTAGCTTTCCATCACACAGCAGCGGTCAAGTGTCATTGCGATCAACTTCAAGCACAAAAACTTATTAGGATGATGAATCAAAGGTTCTGGCAAAGTCCTGGCAAATGTGTTTTGTTAACTTTAACCCTTTAGAATGGATCTGAAAACTAAGAGGATAACAGAAAAACCTATATGAACTTGGAGGAATGTTCTATGTATAATGTTAGGACATTATTAAAGTAACAGCAGTGTTTATTTTTCTTCATCATCTTTCTTTTTGTAAATTAAAAGCAGAGAAGTTAAGCTTTTGGAAATTGTGATTTAAACACAAAAGACATGCATTCCTATTTTCCATTTCTGTGGATAAGAGGATAAAAAGAAAATACCTTTTGGCTACAAAAGATCTCATTACCATCTCTAGTTTACTTTTGCTAAATAATTTTACTGACTTTCTCCTGCCCTATATTCATTGTTGGATCTCAAAAAACAAGCCCTGCTTTAACGTATGATGGGATCTTAAACCAAAATAAGTACTCCTCTCTTGAAGGAATACTTGGTCAGAAATCTTAACATATTGCATCAGCTTCTACTAAACCAGACCACCCTCCTAGCTACCACATTGCGTTATATACTTTTAAAATTTACCACTGGAATGTTACAAATCCAGTCTGGTAAAATTTGTTCCATCAAACAAGAATGAAAGCATCTGACATATCCATATGTCGTTGCATAGAATCCAACCCTTCTCACCCCCCAGCACCTTTTAAGGTTTCCTACAGTGTATCCTCAAAACATGAGCCAGTCTTTCTGCAATCAGACTGTTATGCAGGGAGGAGGTTGCCTATGCTTAAAGTTAGGAAAGCTGTGCATATATGCAATAAATCACTTTCCCTGATGATATCAGATTCAGCCTACAATATGCATTTCTAGACAGCTTGCTGACAGCTCAATATTAACATGATCAAAGTTATCCTATTTTTCATCTTGAAACCCCTTCTCAATTTCTACTATTCATTGCAGCTATTCAAAAATATATCATGCCACTTCAGATCATATCCATTTGATCAACTTTTATCCCTGCTTCCTTTTTCTTCCCTCTATACATCTATAGTGGCTATCACATCCTGCCACTTCTCTTCTGCTCGTTCATATTATGACAGAAGGTTTTTTCTTAGCACAATAGCCTTTCCAAATAGAAAAGACCATTCAAGGGAGAAGAAAAGGAAGGAAAAAGAGGCCTAAGGACTGGACCATTTCCTCTCTAAAATGTGGCCCTAATTTTCTTCCCTTATTATTAAGCATTCTAACAATGTCCACTTTTTATGTCAGTAGTAATGCAACATCATTTATTTTACTATAATGTAGGAAGCTTGGATGACTCTGCTTATATCCACCAATGATCAAAAACCAGGAGGCTTTTGATCAGTTGACATATGCTGTATATATCTTTCCTTTTTAGAAAACCAGCCTGTCTGACAAGCTTTGCTGCCTTCCTCTCACTGACTACTGTCAGAGAGACATTTAAGACTAGTGCATGCCATACAGTCACACTATACAGTGATCACAAGCCAGCACTTGGAAATGCTGTGCAAAACAATAGGAAATTGACTATTAGCTCAATATAAATTTTCAGATCAATAACAGATGTTAGAAAGAATCATTTTCCGATTGCATATTACTAGCATACAGTTTGACTAAAACTTTGATCACTGTGAGCTCAAAGTTCCAATGTAAGGCTAACCTAGACAGTTGCAGCTGAAGATCTGATGCATTGCTGGAAACGCCATGTCCTGTGTTTCTGTCCATCACTATGGGGATGACTTCTAATTAATATTTGTCCAGCTTCTCCTTAATTAGGTATATATAGAGTCAAACCAATGGTCCATATAATCCAGCACTGGTTTTTCTGACTGGCAGAAGCAATCCAAATCTCAAACAGAGAGGGCTTTCCTAGGCCTGTTACCTGAGATTTTTAAAAGTGAAGAACTTAATTTTGGACTGCCTGAATATAAATCACAAAGGAGGCTACCTGTACCCACAGCAGCCCCTTTGTGAAAGGAATGGTGCACCAAGAGTCCATATACCAATGTACCAAGGACATAATTACACACTATGTCAGAGGTCCAAATGGCTTCCTACCATATTGCAGCTATCCCATGCTCTAACATTTCTCTTATGAAAATAGGGACGTCCCATTCCATAATGATAATTTTGCTATTTATACCCCACACATCTTATTGGGTTGCTCCAGCATTCCGGGCAGCTTCCTGCATATTTAAAAACATAATAAAACATTAAACGTAAAAAAAAACCCACAGGATTGTCTTCAGATTGCCTTCAGAACACCATACTCTCCAACATTTCTCCAGTGAAAATAGGGACATCCTAAGGAAAAGCAGGACATGTCAGGATCAAATCAGAAACCTGGACGGCTTCTCTAAATCAGGGCTGTCCCTGGAAAATAGGGAGGGTCTGCTATCTTTAATCTATGAAGTTAGGGTAAAACTATAAAATTATGAATAGCTTTGTATTCACAAACTTTAATCACCAATTATCTAGAAAGAAAATGTTTTTTAAGTCACCATCATCTATACAGTTTTCATAATTTAACAGCTTTGTACCTTAAGCACTCATACGAGTGCTCGGTATGCATTCTGATAGGTTTTGAAATACATATTATACCTGTTATACCATTTTATTCATTCCACAAATTGTGTCAGGATTCATATTCAGCAAAGTGCCATCATACAACCCCTCATCTCCATTTTAGCTGGCCTTCCTCCTTTCATGCTTGACATAAGAACAGTGAATAAAGAAAGACACAGCAGTGGTTTTTAACAGCAGCTAAAGTATTTCCATTTTGCTCCAAGTTCAATTCCCATGTGATAATTTTCAATAAGCTTTTAGTATGAACAGAGATTAAATTGAAAACTTAAACTATACCTTTCAGAAAGCGAGGAGAAAGTGTGAATTACGCTTTCAAGGAAGAGTGGTACATCACAACCATTACCCATAATTATCCATTTTTAAGCTAAGGTAGGAAGCAGATGTGAGGAATAAGACAAACGTATATTTTAAAAGGCTACAGAATCTTAATGGTATCAGCAATGTGACCTTGAGAAATTCAATGTTTCCAGAGGAATGTTATTTACTAAGCAAGTTTGCTTCTATATGAAAATACTATCTAAATACCATTTAGAAATTAGCCAAAACCAGAAAAGCATATGACACTGAATTTGCAATGACTTAAATAAAACTTTAACTCTCCCAAAGGAGTTTGTACACATACTTGCTATTTACCCTCAAAGTTCAGAATACATTGCATTGCTACTATCGCTGCACTGCAGCTCTCTTGGTAATTTAAGTTTGGAGTAAAATTATTTCTCAAGAGTTTTTAAAGAATACTGAAACACGGTATTTGAAAGTAGTCTGACTGAGCTCTAGAAGACAATTCAGGTCATAAACCTGCATCCCAAACACTACTTGAATAACACTATTTATTCAATTGATTTTTAATAGACCCTCTGTAATAGTTAAGGGCTGATTTGGACTGCAATCCAGAACATACTTAAAACTACATCTAAGGAAGAAATATACTGTCTTTACCAATCTGAAATTTGCATCACTTGTCAACAATTACTGATTAAGATTACATTTGTTTTAATTTTGTCATGCTATTTTGCTTGTTTTATCATGCACTTCAGTTCATTTTTTGTGATTCTTATGGTAATACGGTATTTTAAATTCCTCCCAAATACTTATACTACATTTGTACAGCAACCTTTACACCAGGTTTTCAACTAGTTTACTGCCATGGCTTTGATTTTAAAACCCAAGGCTGCCGAGAAGCTACAACAGCAAATTCTTGGCAGTCTCAAACCTACAGCTCCCAAGATTCCTTGGAAGGAAGCCATGACAGTCAAAACAGTTAAAACGAGTATAATTTGGTAGTATATTTGAACCTTCACTGAAATTAAACAAAGTTATTTTGGGAAGAGGGGGAAGGTTGAAATGTGTTTAAGGTTAACAATGTTGTGAAAACCTATTCATTACTGCCCTATTAAATGTTGGGGAAAGCATGGAAAAGTCCTTTCTCTTCCTTGTAAGAAGGAGACTAGGTAAAGCTGTAAATGAACTCCAGTTAAGTTCCAGAAAAAGTATGTTTTCACCATTTTGCATCTCAGTGCTTTTTCTTTATAAAGAAAGCCCCGATTGATAGAAAAAGAAGAGTGTTATGCTTGCATGTCTGATTTATTTTATTCACCTCTTTAGCGGAACTTTAGTAGTTTGAGGTACAGAAGGATTTATTGTGTCATTTGTACTACAATTTCCCTCCGGAGAGATCAAGTTTTCATGTCTCTATTCCTCTATAAAGAGAATAGAAGGGCAGACTAAGTTGGAAGATCATGTTTCCTCACTGTCCGCATTCTTTTGTCCATCCACTGAAGCCCAGTCTGTGGTGATATTCAAGACAGAGTCTTCTTGTTTTCCCAGGGTAGTAATTTCCAATAGCTATATGTACTGTATGCATTTCTCAATACTATCTGGAGCATTAAATAATTACATTAGAAGTAGGAGGCTCTTTCCATTTGTTCTTTTCCTGTTGAAACTCGAACACAGATACCTTGTGTTTCTGATTAGAAAAGACTGAAACATAGAACTTAAATTAGAATTTAAGACAGCCAACATAGGCAGGGTCACAATGTGAAATTAAAGCGTTTTCTCTTGTATATTGGGTATCTAATTATTAGTAGATGATAGATAGATAGATGATAGATAGATAGATAGATAGATAGATAGATAGATAGATGATAGATAGATAGATAGATAGATAGATAGAGATAGATGATAGATGATAGATAGATAGATAGATAGATAGATAGATAGATAGATGATAGATAGATAGATAGATAGATAGATGATAGATAGATAGATAGATAGATAGATAGATAGATAGATAGATGATAGATAGATGATAGAGATAGATAGATAGATAGATAGATAGATAGATGATAGATAGATAGATAGATAGATGATAGATAGATAGATAGATAGATAGATAGATAGATAGATAGATAGTAGATAGATATAGATGATAGACAGTCTCTTCCTATAACAAGCAAGTGAACCAGTTCACTATTTATCAAATAGAAATGACAGAATTCTACTGATCCCACAAATAGGTTGTCTCCAACAAAGAATTACAAACTGGAAAAATAATATGTCAGGAAACTTCATAAAAAGGGCAGTCAAACAGAGAGCTAAAGATATTACAGACAGACTGATTTGGAAACCAAGTCCCCACTTCTGACACAGCAAACCTACAATGCAATCGCGGTCTATTACATTTGTAAGAACATCAAATACTATTTATCCTGGCACTTAATTTCCACGAGTTTCCATTTTTGTTGCAAAAGTTGCCATTTGAGGATGTGCAAACTCTGTTGTAGCCCCCTTTCCAACTTTCCTTTCTTTCTCATATCTGTTCATGCATATTCATTCCCTAATCTGCTGCTGCAGATGAGATGGGGTAAAGGGAACATGTCCCCAGTGCTGATGCAAGTCAACAATCTCCCCCACTGGGAACCACATCCAAATGTGCACTGCATTTAAAGTAACAGGGCAAAGAAAAGACATTCACATTTGGTTGCCATTTACCTAAACATGGGATGCAGGTGTAGCTTATCTATTTTAGGCATAGGAGTCAGAAGTCAGCAATGTATTGCTATTTGGGAAGAGAAAGAATTTACTCAAACTTTAAAAGGGAGGATTTCTCCTTTTATGTATATATATATATATATATATATGCTTTCGTAGATTTTCACGGGTACAGGAATGCAGGTTTTGGTGTCCTCGGGTGTCTTCCCGTGTAAAAGTTGGGGTGTCTAGGCGACGTTTCGACGAGGTCTCACTCGTCATCTTCAGGCTGGTGCTTTCGGCTTCTTGTTACTGGAACAGAGCGGGATCTCAATGTTTGAGTTCCTATAAATACTGTAGAGGGGGTGTGGTGTCTAGCCTCCAATGTTCTGGGCAGAGAGGAAGTTCCCAGGCTAGTGTGCCTTTTCTTCTTTTGTTCCTTAATTACTTGAGAGATACCTTGAGTGATTTCTTGAGTGATATCCTGAGTACCACTTAGGTGGGTCATTAGGTGTGGATTAGTTGCTAAAGTCTTTGTGTCTTGACCTCTTGAACTTTGTGAAGAGTTTTCCTGAGAAGATGGCTGTATTGCACTTAGTTGTGCTTTGGCTTGGCTTCGTGTATAGGGGCGAGCTGTGGTTTTGTGGCTTGTGTCAGCCAGATCTGTGTAGGGATTGCAGGGGGGTGCAGCATCCGGAGGTGCCACCATGGATTGGCTACTGGATGGTGTCAGTAATTCATCTGTGGAGAGGGTCTGGGTTTGGGTCTGGTGTGGTTGATTGGTGTTGGCGTTCTGTGTGCCTCTGGATCTGGTGTCAGTTTTTGTGGGGAGGGCTAATTTCCAGATGTCTGGCAAGCGGGATGTGTCGTCACGCTTGTTCATGTTGTGAGGGTGTTTCTCTATCTCGATGGCTTCCATGATTATTCTCTTGTGGTGATGTTCCGTGTTAAAAGGAAACACCCCCCAAAAACCAAGACACAGAAGAAAACAATGGCATGGCCCTCCTTCCTTATATCAAGGGCACTACAGATAAAATTAGCAAAATCCTCCATAAACACAATATCAAAACAGCCTTTTGCACCAACCAAAAAATAGCCAATATCCTCAGAAACCCCAAGGATAAAATCCAGTTGGAAAACCAAGGGATCTATGAAATACCCTGCAAAGTCTGCCCAGCCACGTACATTGGACAAACAAACAGACGAATAAATGCACGTATCGCAGAACACAAGAATGCCGTCAAAAAAGAAGAAAAAACTTCCTCTCTTTTCCAACACATGAAAGAAACAGGACACGAAATTAATTTTGCAGATTCCAAATTGCTCTTTAACACGGAACATCACCACAAGAGAATAATCATGGAAGCCATCGAGATAGAGAAACACCCTCACAACATGAACAAGCGTGACGACACATCCCGCTTGCCAGACATCTGGAAATTAGCCCTCCCCACAAAAACTGACACCAGATCCAGAGGCACACAGAACGCCAACACCAATCAACCACACCAGACCCAAACCCAGACCCTCTCCACAGATGAATTACTGACACCATCCAGTAGCCAATCCATGGTGGCACCTCCGGATGCTGCACCCCCCTGCAATCCCTACACAGATCTGGCTGACACAAGCCACAAAACCACAGCTCGCCCCTATACACGAAGCCAAGCCAAAGCACAACTAAGTGCAATACAGCCATCTTCTCAGGAAAACTCTTCACAAAGTTCAAGAGGTCAAGACACAAAGACTTTAGCAACTAATCCACACCTAATGACCCACCTAAGTGGTACTCAGGATATCACTCAAGAAATCACTCAAGGTATCTCTCAAGTAATTAAGGAACAAAAGAAGAAAAGGCACACTAGCCTGGGAACTTCCTCTCTGCCCAGAACATTGGAGGCTAGACACCACACCCCCTCTACAGTATTTATAGGAACTCAAACATTGAGATCCCGCTCTGTTCCAGTAACAAGAAGCCGAAAGCACCAGCCTGAAGATGACGAGTGAGACCTCGTCGAAACGTCGCCTAGACACCCCAACTTTTACACGGGAAGACACCCGAGGACACCAAAACCTGCATATATATATATATATATATATATATATATATATATATATATAATGCACATTTGAATTTATGAATATTGCCATTCTAAAATACTGAACACTGGCAATGACAACTGGAGAATTTAAGATATGCATAGCACATATTTGGTAAGGCATTTCATAAATAATAGAAAAAAAATATTTTAGATTATATATAACCAACATTGTGCCCTTCAGATGTTGATGGTGTCCATCTCTCACCTCCTCCAGCTTGGCCAATTGCCAAAGGATAAAGAGAGTTGTAATTCAACATCAGAGGCCACTCCTGATCTAGATAGACTAGACTATTAATCTGAGTAAATTCTAATAACTGATGTGCTAACAGAGTGTCTACCACAACACATGCAACTTCATCTAACACCGAAGTAGATCAAAAACACTGCCCCATAGTTGAAATAATCCTAATTGGCAGAGGTTACAGCTAGTTACCACCATCCCTTCTAATCACTTCCAGGTTATGAGAATCTGGAAAACCAGAAGCTACTCTCAGCTTCTTTTGGCAAGGCATACTGAAGCAGGGAAGAGTTCGTTGGCCCCACCCTGGCCTCTGCATAGTATGTGTTCCCAGTCAACAATAATGCATGTGTTTCGCCTGCATCAGCCTGGAGTTTATCTCTCTTGGTGTGATTGCTGCCTGCCTGGATAAGAGATCTTTCTGTATGATTGCAGTGTATGGTATTGCTGGATTGATAGCTGAGTGGATACAGCTGAGATGTGGGTGTGCTCCACAGCCTGCCTTCCTATAGGACAGAGTTGCAATGGGCACAGGGCTCAACTATCAAGGTGGGGTCACCCCTTCAGGAGCAGGGGTGCTCCTGTTCACATAAGGATAAGGACCTGTGGGGAACTGCTTGTGATCTTTACCAGGGTGACAGGAAAGGGGAATTTGGTTTCTTTCTGAGTGAGAGACAGTAATGCCACTGCTACATTCCTCCCACTATCTGTGGCTCTACTCTACCCATTGTGTATGGTGATACTGGACGATGATGAACCTAAGATATGCATGGGTGGGAGTTGCAAAGATGCTGCCCCAACATCAGTGGTGCTGGATAGGAGAAGGTATAATCAGAATAGAGGACCTGACCACCTTCTGTGTCAGAGACCTAGATATTTGATCTGTGACACCCGTTTCAGTACCCTTCCACTCCTCCAGAATTCTAGATTCAGGTAGGTAGCTGTGTTGGTCTGATGCAGTCAAAATAATTAAAAAATTTAAAAAGATTTAATAAATTAAAAAATAGTCTAGTAAGTAGCACCTTAGAGATCAACTAAGTTTGTTCTAGGTATGAGCTTTTGTGTGCATGCACACTTTTTCAGATACTCTGAAAGCTCATACCTAGAACAAACTTAGTTGGTTTCTAAGGTGCTACTAGACTATTTTTTAATTTGTTAAATCTTTTTTAATTATTTTTACTTCTCCAAAAGTTTTTGATATATTATGCCCTGAATCTTTTGTTTGTTTGTTTGTTTGAATGGTGACTAATATGTTTCCATGGAATTAAAGAATTTCAGAGTTGGAAGGGTCATCTAGTCCAGCCCCCTGTGATGCTGAAATGCTGCCCCCAGCCACCACTGGGTTGGCTCAAACCATCAACCTTCCAATTAACAGCCAGACACACTGACCCATTGTGTCTGGAACCCAAAATACAAGAAACAACAAATGTTAGCTTTTTTATCTTACACATCTTTCTTCTTTACCTTCTGCTAGGTCAAAATACTTATTTAGCAGTTACAGTGCCCTAACATTTGTTGTTTCTTGTATTTTGGGTTCCAGACACAATGGGTCAGTGTGTCTGGCTGTTTATAAATGTAGTCTCCATTAAAATTTCTATTAATCACAATAGCAAGAATGAGTTTTACTATGGTATTTTTTCAATAGCCCCATGTATATTGTATTTCATATCATAATTTCTTGCCTAAATAGCCAGTAATAGTCAGCAGAGAAACATATATTCCTCATAGATTTTTTGTGTTAGGCAATCAAATTAATAGTCAGATATTCAGCAAACCCATATTTTTTATGAAAAATGGATAACTGGGAGAAAGTCATGTCATATTGACAAGAGTAGCTTTGATCCCTATGAAAGAAAGATTTCAGATTTTTATGAAGGATTTCAAAATGTTGCTGGGTAAGTTAAAACTAAACAAATGGTGATTCATTTCCCCTCAACATTAAATAAAATTGCCATTCCCTGAAACTACAGGCATTGGCATTTGCTTTTGACAGAAGCTGTCTTCTAGAATCCAAGCATTTTGTCTAACATCTTTCCAAGCAACATTTAAAGTAATTATTCTCTCATGCCTGTTCACTTGCTTCCGATTGCTGTCCCAAACTTCTCCCATCAGTCTTCACTTGATTGCCTGCATTATTCACAATCAATGTTCTGATCGCAGTTATCAGTGATCTGTCGTGACTCTATCAAATATTCTTTTCCACAGCTGATAGCTATCTTTGTGCTGACCTTTTATCTTCTCTTTCTAGATTTACCTGCATCCCTATTTAAAAGCCCTTTTTAATATAAGAAATTTGTAAAGAGCTTTCCCCTTGCTTTTCACATTCTGTATTTCTGGAACAGATCTAATAAGGGGACAAAACAACACACTGTAGTAGCAAGAAACAAGTGAGATTAATGGCCATGTAAACAATTACATAGGTTAAACATTAATATGAGATGACATACCCTTTTACTTAGTGAACTCTGATAACAATATTCAGTATTCTCTAGTTTTGACATTTTATACCAAAGGATACTGATGATTCTATGTATCTATTATTTCTTTAACCAGCTATTTCAGTGAACGCAAACAAGCAGTAATGGCTTTTATTCATTTGGTTTCTCCAATGATTTCTCATTATGCTTTCTTATTATGTCTTTGTACTCCCACACCCTTCGATCCAATTTGTCTCAAGAAGCCATATCGTTAATGAAAATGTAGAGTCAACTCATACAGGCAATAGTGAGAATGTGTTTTAAAACACCTCTACTTGACAAACAAGTACCAAGAGAAAATATTTTATATAGATAGCTATCAAATGAATGATTTTCCACATTAAAGTGGTGCTACAGTCAGTACTTATCTGAAACCCTCTGTGTGACCCCCTCCATGGAAAGTCCAGAGGGTGGCAACACGAGAATGTGCCTTTTCAGTGGTGGCTTTCTGCTTGTGAACCCCAAAGAAGCTCACATCGCACCATAACTAAATATCTCAAGGTGCCAGACCAAAACACTTCCTTTTGCCAGGTCTTTGGCTTTACATTACCTGCAGCCTCCTTTAGAAGATGGGATCCTTTACTCCTCGTTTTAAAAATATGAATGTGATTTACATTTTTCTAAGCTTACTTTTGTGATGGTATTCAGTTACGTTATTTATTTCTTGCTGAAAGTTGCTTTGGGTTGCATTGTCAAAAAAATGACTAATAAGCTTAATGAAGAAGAATACTATATCACTATTAATTGCACATTTATTTATATTTAAAACATTAAAATACCATCCTTCATTCTATTTAGAATTCTAGAACAGTGTACAGACAATTATATCAAACTCAAGGTACAACAATCAAACTGCAGAGAACCCTTCAATTCTTAATATGCACAAAAGATTAAAATGACTGGGTGAAGAAAAATAATAGAATAATAGAACTGTAGAGTTGAAAGGTACCATGAGGATCATCTAGTCCAACCTCCTGCAATGCAGGAATCTTTTGCCCAACATGGGGCTTGAATCACGCTCTACTGAAGTCACACCGGACGTTCGGCTTCTGAGGCAAAGTTCACAAACCGGAACACCTACTGTCCGAGTTCCAAGTTGTTTGTGAACTAAGCTGTTTGAAAACCAAGGTACGACTATATAAGTAGTTGCAACTTGAACTGGGCAAGAAGTGAATAAGTAGACATTGAAAGTTCATTTAAAACTGGCACAATATGCATAAACCTAGATGTACCAATCAACATTATGGTGGTCATATTCTTCACTAACTGAAGCTTCTAAGTTGCCTTCAAAGCAGCACCACACAGGGGGATGGACTAGATAACCCTTGGGTCTCTTCCAACTCTAAGATTCTATGATTATATGTATGACACACTGGTAGTTCAAACAGGGGTATACCAAAGCTGTCCAGACACGGTTGCAGCTGGGAAACCAGTTGAAATTGGCAAAAGGTTTTGCATGGCACCACGGCCACCACCAGGAGTATCCCCAAACTGTGCACCTTTTCTTTCAGAGAGAAGGCAACTCTGCTGAAACTGAAGAAGCTCAAATTTTGCAGGTCCAAGAACCACCAATGTCTCCATTTTAACAGGATTCATCTTCAGCTTATGTATTATTCCAGGGATGTCCAACTGGTCGACCATGATTGACAGGTCGATCCCCAGGTGACTGTGGTCGATCGCGATCTCTCTTTCCTCCACAGGGGAAAAAGAGCATTCGGCTCCGTCCCCTCACCCTGACCTTCCTTTGTGCATGATAGCAAAAACAGAAGATGGAGTTAAGGCTGCATGGTGAGTGATTTACAGTGTAACACCCCCTTAAAAACGCTCAACAACTTTGGCTCCCCCCCCCCCATGGGTACATCACTGGCAGTTTTTTATTCTGGAAGTAGATCGCAATCTCTTGGGAGTTGGACATCCCTGCATTACTCTATCCAGGCACCAGTTTCTCTAAAGCCTCGCCCTATTCATATGACAAAGAAAAATAGAACTGAGGGTCATCACCATAATTATATCACCTCACTCCACATCCCTGGATAACTTCACTCAGTAGCTAGATATAGATATTAATAAGCATGAGGAATAAGACAGAATGCAACAAAAAACAGAGCTATATGGTTAAGCAGATATGCTACTTTCTCGAACCAGTCATGCAGATAGGACTAGAACCACTGTATGATCTTGTGTCCCACACCCAATTAAGATTTTCCCAAGAAGACACCATGGTTGATGGTATCAAAAGCCACTGAAAGATCAAGAATTAACAGGACTGCACTTTTATCATCTCTCTCCAGACAGAGGTCATCCATCAGGCTGACCAAGGCTGTGGTGCAGACACACTTGTGAAAATCCCCAGAATGGAGCACTGAAATAATATGCAGATTGTTTAAGTACTTCTTTGGTGTGCTAGCACTTAAGGTAAAGGTAAAGGGACCCCTGACCATTAGGTCCAGTCGTGGCCGACTCTGGGGTTGCGGCGCTTATCTCGCTTTATTTGCCGAGGGAGCCGGCATACAGCTTCCGGGTCATGTGGCCAGCATGACTAAGCTGCTTATGGCGAACCAGAGCAGCGCACGGAAACGCCGTTTATCTTCCCGCCTGAGCGGTACCTATTTATCTACTTGCACTTTGACGTGCTTTCGAACTGCTAGGTGGGCAGGAGCTGGGGCCGAGCAACAGGAGCTCACCCTGTTGCGGGGATTCGAACCGCTGATCTCCTGATTGGCAAGTCCTAGGCTCTGTGGTTTAACCCACAGCACCACCCACTTCCCAGCGTCCCAGTGTGCTGGCACTTACCATGCTGCTAAAAACTGTTGGTGGGTAAAATCCTTAAATGTCTAGAGAAGTTTCTTTTTCTTGTGTTTCTTGTTTCTTTTAAATATTATTTGTTTATTTACTTGTCACCCTTTAAACAAAGCAAACTAGTCTCCTCAATTGCTAAATAAAGAAAAGCAAACATTACTCTTTTGGGGGTATTCTCTATAACATTGTGGCAGGCTATTTTAAAGAACACAGCAGGTGGCAAGATAATTCACATTAACAGAATTTTTTTAAGAGGGGAATTACAAGGGTATAATCAGAACAATAAGGTGGGCCTGCTGAATTAACTAAGTATTAACTCTCTCTGGACACCTGCTTACCTTTGAAAGTATATTTAAATTAATGACTAATATTATTCACATGTGGTTAAGATACTAAGTTCATTCTCTGCATATGTTGGCGTAGTTGATTTTTGTCTATTCAAAATAAGTATCTTAAATATTTAAAATAATACATGGTGCATACTATTTTCACAGTAATTTCTAAAATACACACTCAAATGGAACAACTACATCTTTTTAAAAGGTACTGAGATAGCTTCCCCTCTCTCTAGCCTGTGCTATATAGCAGCTTAGTAAGAATGCTATTCTGCATATAGACTAAAATTCACATTTGTTTCCACCCAGTGGTCTGGCTTTACTTCAAGTTTGGGAAATATGCAAGCAAAACCTTTAGTAGCATGTTTGAGCTTATAAAAATTCATGAATATGATTACCACATGCTTTCTCTACCAAAAAGAAAGGCTAAATACCATCTGGGCAAGATAGTCTAATTAGTGGATTGGACCACGGAAGCCCTATTAGCTCATATATTTAAACTCATGACCCTTGTCCATTTAGAAGGAAATAAAAATGGGTATGCTAAGAAAGTGGACAGCAGCAATCCTTTAGAATCAGTGCAGACTGAAGTTAACTAAGCTCACAGAATTTAGCTATCCAACCCTCCCCACGGGAGGTTCCTATTTTTCTTTTCTTGATGGATATACTTGGCCCAGCACAAACCTTGCGAATAAACTTGGCACCACATGAATCAGATTTTAATAAGTTGAATGGCATGCTGCAGCAGACTGGTATTTAAAGGCAACAGCATACGATGGGGACTTTTTTTTTTAGATTTGGCAACTGCAATAGAAAAGCAAATGATAAAAGTAAAGGAGTAGCTATTAAAATAAAATGGGATGTAAGTAGGAAAATGACTTTGCCTTGAATGCACACATAAAGTATGAAGATACTACAAATATTCTAACCTGCATTCACATAAATGTACAATGAAAGCATATCATGTATACTAATAAGGAAATTGTTTTCCAAATTAATGTTCTCATGTAGCCAAATGAATTACCACAAACAAGAAAAAGATATCAGCTAGTCTGGGGGAACCAAAAGCTGCACAAAAGTAAATATATATTAAAAGGGGGAGGGCTTAAGAGATCAAAGCACCCTGAAATAGACTAATGAAAACTAGACACACTTATTGGTGTATTGTCTGATACCGATTATCTGTTGGAAGTTGAAAACAAAAGGGGGGATATGGAAAGGTGTTTATTGGAACACTAAATAGAGACACTCCCCATGACAACATAGTAGTAGCAATAGCAGCACTAGTAGTAGTACCCTGTCCATATGACTGGGTTGCCCCAGCCACTCTGGTCCTACTTGCATGAAAATGAAACACAAGTATCTGTATAGATTTATATTTCTGTATAGGAATGATTATGAGAGATAGTTTGTGCAAGCGCCCCCCCCCCCACATGATCCAATTCAGAACCGTTGGAACCAGCTTGCTATAGAAAATGGAGATAAATGTGTGAATCAACCTTCTGTAAAAACAAAGTCACCCCTTAAAAAACTGATCATCAATCTGGAAGTGAATTGGCTGTGCCAAGCCATTTTTCTTTATCTCAGAATAATTTATGAATGTGCTAGTGAAAATGACTTTAACCAAAGACCTTTAAAGAAAAGCAGGGGCATAGTATTTTGAATGCTAATGCTGACAAGTTTCAACAGCTTATGATTAGCATTCTCTTTACCATTTAGAGGGGAAAGCTGAACAAATAAATGCCTTTGAAAGACTAATTGAATATACTGAATCGTCAATTCTTGTTACAAGTCATTCAAAGTTTATGTGCTCTAGATTCATTGTTAACCGTTCATTTAAAGTATATGAACTTCTAAGACTACTTAAATTGTGACTAGTGTCGTAGATGTTCATTTACATACAGTCAAGAGTAATATTGGTGAGAGTAGCAGGATTCATTTGCTACAAGGATTGCACATTTTGGTACTTCCTTATCTATAAATATTACATTAAAAAATCTAGAATATATTATTATTTTGTACATTGCTTGTGTTGGTCACTTTCCTAATACACCTGTAAAGATACTGGTAATAGTTATGCTCACTATTAGGAAATACTGCAATGAGATGTGGATGGAGATTTTATTTTTATTTTTGGTTGTTTGGTTGTTTGAAGGAGCCATTAAAATCTTTGTTAACTGTTTGGAAGGAGACCAAACAACTGATAGAATTGATTTCCCGCTATTAGTATCAGCTCATAATACTACATGTGCTACAATAAAAATTAACAAATGTGTTTTTTTTCTAAATATAACATATGACCCATTATGTTAATTTAGATACTGTCCTTGAGACCCCTCATCGAATGGCAATGTGCGCTTGTTTGAAAATATAGCACATCTACCATACTTGCATAACTGTAGCTGCAAAATTTCTTCCAAAAAACTCATATCTATTCCAAAATATATTAATGCCTAGCATTCCCCAATGGAAGCAATGGAAGCAAGAAATGTTCTGCAAACATTGGGGTGGCACAACAGGGTTACACAAAATACAAAGCCAAACAGCACAGCAACAGCAGAAACAATGATCTAAATCTTGCATCACAGGTAGCCCTACATTTTCAGATTCAAGTTAGCCTCATGCATAATAGATGACTGCAGTCCTCAAGACTAGTATAGCATGAATGACAGTTACCAATAATAAATTGCCAGTACAAAACATTAGCCTTCTTTTGAAACACTGAAACAAACACTTTTTGACACTCTATCCACATTATGTAATGGATCCAGGAATCTTTGCATTTCAGTGACCAGAAACTGGCCACTGAAGACCACACCTGGACATTGGCTACTGTAACAAGTACAAGCTGTCAACAGATGGTATGATGCTGCTTATTCAACAAAATGTTTGTCAGGGCAGCATTACTGCTTCAGGCTATAGTAAATTAATCCCCAAAGAGTTATGCTTTATTTGCTCTTTTCAGGGTAAAACGGAATACAGTACTGATCAGATTATTTAGTGTAAGATTGAGAAAGGCTCCGAATAAAGCACCTTCAAAACTCATTGTGGTTGGAATATATATATAAAGCAACTGATTTTTCCTTAAATGAATAGAATCAACCCCTTCCCCAGCAACAAGCCTCCTTTAACAACAAAAAATCCAAATTATAAATAAGTACCATTAGTTGCTCTTCCAGGCATTGCTGATCACATCTCCAAAAAGACATACATGTTTTCTTTTATTTCCTATTCTGTTTTCACACTAGTATCGCTAGTAGTTGGCTGACTAGTTATGCAAGAAGCCAAGCCAATGCTTTTAGAGCTTTAATGGCAGTAAGCAATTTTCTCCTTCCAAAATTTGAAATAAAAACATAGGGTTATTATGCAATGGTGTTTTGTTGTTCTAATTAAGATTCTTGACACTTTTCCAGCTGGAACCCTGGGCCTTAAGTCCAACTTCTTATTATATGAACCTGACATGGTTTAGAAGCTAAACAATCGTCTACAGAGACTCTAAGCAAGTTCCCAAATGGGTACATAAATGGATAACATTGGGTTATATCCTATGATAGCACTGGTGGGAATTATTTCTGCTCACACAAGGCAAAACACTAAAAATTTCCCTATTCTTTCTATTGAATGCAGCCTCTGAGCAACCTAAAAAGCTTGCCCTAATGGACTGGGAACCTTCTAGAACAATATGGAAGTGGAGGGAATGGTGAAAACTAGGAGTCAGAAAAGTTGCACAGACAGTAAAACTTGGCTTAGTCAAAAAGTAGCAAAAGTTCCTAAATTATTGGTATAGGAACACAAGAATGGCTTGTGAGATCCATGTGGCTAAACTGGACCAACCAGCTGGACTAGAGGTTCAACAATAGGCTTGATTACCTTCCTCCCAAGGTGAGGCAGAGTGACCTAGGTAAAGCCTGGCAGTATAACTTACTCCATGGTCTTAACTCCTTCATGCATTAATTAGACTTAAGCCTGTTGGTTATATATTCACATGCAATAATTCCTCTTGTAGGGGCTTTGGATGTTGCAACAACCAGATCCTAACTGGAAAAGTACCTTGAACACTACATGCAGCAGCTCTGCAATTTGAGTGAAAAAGTTTTACAAACTGGCTGTGTATTTAAAGCTTGTAAGAATAACAAATCTGGACATCACAGAAACACTGAAATAATCAGAAGTGTGAGGTACTGGTGCATCTTGGTAGCTGCAGGTGCCAGCTATTTCTCTGACTGTAGCTTTGTATTTCATTATACATATTATACAACTTTTAAGAATTTTACTCTGTTCTACAGTGACTTTCTCAAAGGATTGACTGTGTGGGCTATATGTCAGGCTCAAGCAGACATAAAATGAGTACTATCCTTGTAAACAACAGGGGAGGAGACCAGGGAGAGTTTAATGGCCCAGCTCTCTCTGGGACTCTGTCTTCCTGCAACTCTTCCCCCACCTCTCTGACTGCCCAGATTCTTCCTCTCTCTCTTCCTCCTGCCTCACCAGTGGCAAAGAACCCGAGAAATCACTGGTGTCTTCCCTAAGATCATCCTCCTGCTCTCCCACCTCCTCTGCCCAGCTCTCGGACTCCTGCCCGTCCTTGACAGTTCATAGGTTTTCAGTTCACAAAGATGTTGCCATAAGCCACCGATAAAACGCAAAAGTTGGCTTGAACAGTGTTGCCAAAGAAACTAAGTTCAGACAGCAATTTAGATGGCAATACTGGCACAGAGAAGTGTCAGGAAGTCCATATATTCCTTAAAGGTAAGAAATGGAGACAAAGTACTTTTGATCAGGGATGGGCAACTGTGTCCCTCCAGATGTCCTTGTATGTAACTCCTATCATCCCACATCACTACCCATGCTGCTTGAGGTTGATGAAAGATGCAGTGCAACAAAACCTGCAGAGGCAATGGTTTCCCACTTCTGTTTTAGATAAATCTTAGGTGTTTTGTTTCTGAAGGCTTTATTGACCAGAAATATAAAATCCTGTGAGTGGAGGAACAAGGGGGTGGGGTGGGGGGTGGAACAGTACATGAACTCTGTATACTAGAGATGCCACAAACACAGAAATGTAATTAAAAGCAACACATAATTTCTAAGACAAACATGGTTTTCTAGTCTTTAATCAATATATTGGTATATGTACTGACTTATCTCCTCACACTGCTAACTACAAAATGCTGCCTGAGATTGTTATTTCCTCTGCCTGACATACTGAACTGGAAACCTTCAGATATAAACAATGGCTCTTTATACTACAGAAACGTAACATCTGTGTGCAAAATTATACCATTTTTCTCCCCCGAGCTAATATTCCCTATCATAAGTCTATTTTACAACTGACAAATGTCTCAAGTGGTCAGTAAATCTGGAGGATGAGGTGTTATTAACGTTCACTTCAAAACAAAAGTTATTAAATCAAAATACAAAACAACAGTGGCGTTCATATTACATAAAGTCTAGCAGAAACTAGAATTTATATCTGACAGAATAGAAGTAGCCTCTCCCAAGACTTCTCATTCCCCAACCTATTTTGCCAGCCACCACCTCTTAAATTTCTAAATCAACCACGTCTTCAGTGTAATGTTGTTATCTTCTCTTTTCATAAAGCAATGCCCCCCCCCCCAAGTCCAAAGAAGTGACCATAAGGCTATGCTTTACTTTCTATTCAAGAACCATAATCACTTCTTCCATTTCCTGCACATGCTTTCTCTTTCACGAGGTACTTAGTAAACGTACAGTGCATTCATGTTACACTATAACCAGGACAACTTATTCTGTCCTATAAATCTTGCAAATAACTTCCACACTCAATGGACTTCAGCTGTGTTTATTGCAGACAGCAAAAGAAAATGGTTTATTTTCTTTAGAAGCAGTAGGAGGATTGCTCTGGGGATTGAGGTAAAGTACCCACTTCTGATTTTGCCAGACATCCACTCAAAACAGACCAATACATCTGCACAGATGAGTCTGATACAGGTAGCTTAGCAGTGAACTCACTAGCAGTTCTATGCAGTATCTGCATTCTACAACTCTTCCTTACCATTTGTTAATTGTACTTTGTTTTTTTTTAAAGGAATGTACCGTAGTTTAGAGTGCTAACATGTCAAGCTCTTCAGTATGCAGTGTGAGGCTGGGGTGGAGAGGCAAAACAAACATGCTACACATACACACATAAAAAACCAAACCCAATAAATGCGACTAAGGGGCAGCCTATGAGTGACAACTCCAATCAAAGTTAGTATTGGGGGATATAGGGGATACACATGTGGTGCAAGGTTTGGGGAGAAAGCAGCCTCACACACCAAACTTGGCCTGCAGGTTGGAGGTTCCCCACCCATACCCTAGAAAACTTAAGCAAAATTCTCTCCAATCTTTCATGTTCTGGAAGGACTTATTCTTTCAACATGGAGAAGTATTTTGCAGCTGAGTACAGAGACATGTATCCGGGGTTGTGGGGTGGGGGAGAATAACCTAATTCCTAAATTTCGAAACTATAGCTATATTATAACATTAATCGACTACAGTACTCAATTAGCCCTTAGAAATCCAATTAAAACTTTCAAACTTGGGGCTTCACTCTCTATGACTCTGAAAAGATGGCGTTCAGTAGCTTTCCCAGTAAACCATGTTTTTCCTCAAATGCACTATAGCTGGCTCAAAAAAGGATTACAGCTGTCACAACTGAATAGTTATTTGAATTCCTTATCAGCATTTCAGAGTGTGCATCTCTCATGTTAAAACAAGCTGCTAGGTTTTCTTTTATGGATCAACTCATCCTGTCCTTGTACTGGACAATGACATTAATTGAAACCACCCAGGCAGATTCTATGTTTGTGCTCCCCACCCCACCCATTTCAAGTTTCTGTATATCAGTTGCTTTATTTCAATGTGATTAGCATGAAGCATGTGCATCTTGTGACTTTTGCTACAGCTGTGGGAAAAAAGAAAAAACACAATATTTTTTGCATACGCTTTAAAAACAGCATGTATTCTAACCAATAATACTGCTGACTAGAAATTTTGTCAATCTGCTCTCAATGACATGAAGCTAATTAACAGTTGGGAATATACTGAAAACTTACTAAGTACTATTGGTAATAAAACTGCAAATTGTGACAAGATCTTCATTTTATGTTTGATTTCAGAGGCAAGGTCATATTGCAAAACCAAATGATTCCAGCGAAGAACTCATTTGACTAAATTGTGCATCCTTCCAAGTTTGAAAAGCAGATTGAGGATTTTGCATAGGAGCCAAGACCAAGTATTTATTTATTATTTATTTAGAGCATTTCAATCCTGCTCTTCTGCCAAAAAAAAAAAGAGCTCACAGAGTGTCTTATAAAACAGTCCCTGCATTCAGGCTTTCAAGTTTGGAGAGGGAGAAAAGCAAGTTACAGAATTCTTGTAACGAGGAGGCGAAAAGGAGGCTGCCGCCCCCAGCTGCGCCACGATTTAAACGGCAGCAGCCATGCCCCCGGCTAACCTGATTGGTCAGCCAGAGGGCATGATGTGGCTGGGAGTCCCAATGACACGGGCGGCATCACTCCGCCCCCTGCCGGGTGACAGGGTGTTCTGGGATGCCCGCCTGCAACTCCACCACCCTGGAGAAGGGGAGTAGTATTACAGAATTCTTGTAATTATCAGCTTCAATAATAGATTTCAAGGAAAGAAAGGACCAAAGGTTTAGAAAAACCTATGGAAAGGCCCTTTAGTTCCATTTCTTCTCTTCTCTTGCGCCTTCTTCTGATAAAGTGTGTGTGTGTGTGTGTGTGTGTGTGTGTACGCATGCACACATAAGACAGAGAGATACAGAGAGATAGGGAATGTACAAGCTTTCCAGATTCACAGCACATGTTCCAAAATTGTTCCCCAAAATCAGGAAAGTAAAAAAAGCATATTGTATGTTTGGAAGAGGGTTCGTGACAATAAACTCTTTAAAATATGATCTCTTGTAGCAACCAAAATGGTTCAAATCAGATTTTGCTAACAAAAGGAAGACGGAAGAAATTCAAAGCTTTGCCTAAATTGACATTGACACACTTAACGAGCTGAATCCATGCCACTAGAATATATAAATAGCAGGACATCTGAAGTGAGCTAGATTTACATTAGTCACGTATGTCGCTGGGGAATTGGAAAGAGATCACCAAATTAAGAACCAAATACACAAAATGACTGCGCTTTGGTATTAGTTTTTTTGTTTGTTGCCCAGCTTTGTACTGTTTTTTTCTCATGCGACCAAAATTCTAGTTAAGTTTTCGGGACAGCTAAAGTTGACGATGCTGTGTGGACTGTTTGAAAGTTGGTATCTAGTTTGTGTGAGGGTCTGTCAAGTTTTTAAGTTCAGCATGGGATTTGGAGGTAGTTCCATTAGTTGAAATTATGGGTGTTTACTGCTCACACTTATCTATATCTAGACCTCTGTACTGGGAACTAAATGACTACATGAAGAGCCAAGGAAACTTATTGTTCCCTTTCTGGGGAATAGCTACAATCTGGACACAAATGAGAGCAAAGAATTATGGTAGTTTTGGGTGTATACAACTAATAGTAGCATTACAAATCTTTTAATAAAGTTATAACTCTGCTAATAAACCCTCTCTTTATTCGTAAAGGGAAGGATATTCACACTTATGTATGGCATCGGAGAAGTTTTCATGTCCCATTGTGTGTGCTCTTTCTTGACAAGAAATCAACTTGTGTGGATTAGAAAATAAAGATGAAAACTCTTCTCTCCACCAGGCATACTACCCACGAAAAGAGTTTCAAAACAAATTTTATACAAATAATACAGCAATTTCCCAATTTAAATGTTGTATATTTCTCTACACTAATGTAGAGAATAAAGCTGTTCCTGTAACTATCCTAAAGTAAAACTGGAAGTATTAATGTTTCAATACGAATCATTTAAGCTGAACACAGTAAGAGATAGATTTTATTTTATTTTTCCAATTTCACTCATGTATGCAATACTACTGATTGCAACTAATACACCTTACTGCTTTTTGTACTTCAGATGACATATGGGCCTACTGGACTGTCAAAACTGAGACTGGGTGCTGTGAAAGCCTTTAATTATACCCCGGTTTTAAGGCAAAGAACAGGCTGCATAAAACTGTGTTAATCAATTAGCTGAGGTTCTGAATGGAAAGATGTTGTGGGGTGGGGTATGTATTTGACTTTTTCTCTTAATAAGATGCAGCATGTACGACAAAGCTATCTATTGCTTCAGAAGAGCTTTTCATGCTTATGTGCACATTGACCATTGTTCCATTATAAGAGCCACATTAATCAATGTTGGGACAGTACTGAAGAAAAAAAGAGTTGGCTGTTCTATCAGTGATTTATTATACAGTATAAGCCAATATATGTTTGACATGAAACAAGTTGTTTCTCTAAAAGTTGCCACCAACACATTCGTTAAAGCCTTTAGGTTTGCTAATGTAGATGTTTATTGCTTTATATGAGGTTTCCTTTTTAAAAACCTGTCAACCATCCACATAACATCCAGGAGAACAAATGGCTCATTTTGATTATCAGTAAAGGCTAATTAAAGGTATGTTCACATCAGTGTCCTGTCTTGCATTTTCTTACTTGTTTCCCTGCTCTGCAAGCAGTTTTCGTGTATCTTACGTAGTTTTACACATGATGTATGTTTTTCTCCAGTTATTCATAAGGGAGAGTATCTTCTAGTTTTACTTAAACAGCATGTGCCACTTGGAACTGCAATTTGTTTAACACTTGTTAAAGTTAACTTTTTGTGAAGGAGCATCACTGCATACCATAGCATACAAGGATACCTACTCATAAACAACTGAAGCTGTATTGTAGCAGGTCAGAGCACTGCTATAGTGTCTCCTTTGACCGGCAGCCTATATTCAGACATGGAAACATAGGTATTTTCCCTAGGCTGTTATCAGAGTTTACTTATAAGTAGGCATTGCAATGCACCACTTAAAGGAGAAATGATCACAGTGTTTGTATAGCTATTATGAGAGGGATTCTAAGTCATTTAGTATCTCAGTCTAGAACAAATACCAGAAAAACCTACCTAACTTTGGTAAGCAGCAACCCACTAGGGCTTGGATGGGGAACCCTTTCATTCCCTTCCCAGCAACTTTTTCAGGGCTACATACTAATGGGGAGCACAGCCAGACACAAAAATGGGCAGAGCAATGAATGCATTTTTTGTGGAGTAGGCTAGTTTCTACACACCCCTCACACTCACACACCCCTCTCTTATCGTCCGACCAGACAATCAAGAGTTCAACACATTAAAGCAAAACAAACAAAACTCCGGGAGAATGTTTGCTAAATTACCGGTAGTTACAAGTATGCCTTGAGGAGAAAGCTGTGACTGAGCAGAGTTCCAAGGGCCAGATAGAGAGGTCTAGAGGGCCACATTTAGGACCTGCCCTTAAGGAATCTCCTCCCACAACTTGTGCAGGGTTCACGTTCCAGGGATTGCGCCTAAAACCAAAATGGCATATAGTCAAAAACCCGTTGGGTTCAATGGCAGGTGGGATTGCCAAAGTCATTTTTTCCTGAAAACCCTCCCCACTGTCCGGTCCTTTTTATTATTATTTTGCCATGCGCGTAAAGCTATATGCGCACAAACTAAGTGTGTGTAAGTTGCAGGCTTACTGTATTCTAAACATAACTTGCTAACTGGGCGAAAGGGCCTTAGAATAACAAGAATATTTAACTGAACTCTGTGGTAGCATAATATATGCCAATTGGGATGTAACACCTCCCCCTCCACAAATATTTGTGCAATGCCTATTCTGCTGGCCTTTAGGTGTCAAGTAAAAAGCTTGTGTATCCCTTGGCTTTTAGTGAGCTTTGGATGACTGCTCCTATTGCTCTTTTAATTTACAGATGACTTTGGTTTGTTTGGTATTCTTTTTTGCATTTCATGAATTTCAATATGAAAGTTGTTAAAACTAGCAAGTCCCCTGGGAATTACGACTGAAATTCACATTGGTTGGTGTGAGTTCCTTGGTGAAACAGAGAAAAAAATGACTGAAATTGGGCATTTTTGCAAAATTATAAACAGTGTGCAGAGACACACACAGAGAGAAAACATAAAAAGATGGGAACTAGCTGCAGTTAGCAATTTTAAGTTTCCAATGTTTAATTCTTAAAAGGAAATGCTGAACAGCATATATGCCATCCGTTTCACACCGATTTAATTGGGAGAGACAGACACCACACTAACTGTTCAGATTAATTCAATATCTTGCATTCAAGGAGTTGGGAGTCGCCTCTCCCAACCCCTCTCCCATTCTCCTTGTATAAAATGGCCCCAAACATGCAATGAAGTATATATTAATGTCACAGAAAAATAAAAGGCGTATGAAACACAGTGCCTGAGGAAAACAATACAGAGTAACATTAATGTATAATATTTTAGCAAATATGTTTCATAACATTCAACGATTCTTCAAATGGGAGGAATGCTATTTCAGACCCTAAAATTCTTCTTCAAGGCTACATTTAACAGAGAAGCCTACATCTAATGAGGAAGCCCAGTATAAATTAAGGCATTATCCTTAAATTGGATTAAGTTTACTTTTCAATCTAAATTTCTTTCACTTAATCCTATCTTCTGATGTGATAAAATCCCTTTATTCATTGTTATCTCCTTAACAGGGCTGAGGCCCTAAAGGAATCTTTGAAGATATGTGACCTATTGTTAATGAACTATACACAAGACCTTTTTCAAGTCTTAAGGGCTTTGAAGTAAGATCTGTTTCTAGAGGTGAATTTGAGCCAACATACACTTAGGCTATACTTGTCAAGATGTTAGACAGGCCAGCTGACATTGTAAAAACATGTTCAAGTTGGGAGAATTTTGCTCATCTGAAGTGCAAAGTTGAAACACACATAGAACCCCTGTAGCATAAATGACTTCGTCCTTAACCAATGTATAAATCAATCAGTTCTTCTCACTCCAAATATATTACAATCAAAATCCCAACATAGACCCTGGGTTCACTAATGTAGCAATACTATTTTTATTTTTCCTTATAAAGTCATATGCCTGGGGATCCAATCCATGTCTCTTTTATAAGAAATACAATTTCACTGACTTCAACAATTTAGAATTAAAGATTTGACAATTTAATTTTAATAGGCTAAAATTAAACCATATAGCAAAGTTAATCATTCTCAACCAAGGTGTACTGTATACTTCAAGACATAGTTTCCTTGCAAACTATTAAAGATCTAAATATTTGCACAGGAAATGACTACTTATGAAAGTTCTATTTCAAATTTTGAATTTCTTTTTTAAAAAATTACATAACATTGAACTTCTTTGCAGTCTGCAAACTTTGCCATTCAATTTCAGAAAGGCTGTGTCAGTTCATTAATAACAGATGTTAAATTAATCGATTGTGAATGAAGTTGTCAGACAGATTGCTAAAGCCCCGGTTACAAATTATAGAGGATGTCTTTTAATGAATCAACTATGAATCCTGCCCTTCTGGCACAACTACATTTTGGAAAAGATATCCGTATTTGTTGTGTCAAACAGACAACATTTCTCTCTGCAGTTTCTTGAAAAAGTTTAGTGATAAGACTTGAAGTGATTGATTAGCAGACAGAGGGCAGGTGGTGGTCAAAAGTGCATGAAATTCATTTTTCTTGGGCCTCAACAATTTTTTACATTGATTTCAGTTCCCCTACATGTAGTTCTGTGTATATATTGCCAAACATATTAGTAAGATGACAACGTTGTAATTATTCTTCCATTGGTATCTACCATAATAGACAATCCAAAGATGATAATATAGGGCAGGGCTGGTTAATTTGTGGCCATCCAGAAGATGTGGGCTACAACTTCTCTCATTCTTAACCATGCTGCCTGTGTTTGAAGGGAGTTGGAATTCCTGCAATATCTGAATGGCACCACATTGGCCATTGTGCTATGAGGATAGCAAAGGCAAAATTCCAGAGATCAACTTTCAAACTCATTTCAATACTTTGGTCAATACTACTACACTTATTTGCAAATCAATGGCAATGCATTGTCACAACTAATCTATGATAAGCCCTGGAGAAAGCTACAATCTACATAGATCAGTTTTTATAACCAAGGATATAAATATTTTCTAGGACAGCACTGTAAGAGCATTATCAGTTCTAGTCTTAATGGGCCATGTGTTTTTCTATTAGATCTGATACTATAGCTATTACACATATACATCTGATATACAGTGGTACCTCTGGTTACGTACTTAATTCGTTCTGGAGGTCCGTTCTTAACCTGAAACACCACTTTAGCTAATGGGGCCTCCTACTGCTGCTGTACCGCTGCCGCTGCGCAATTTCTGTTCTCATCCTGAAGCAGAGTTCTTAACCCGAGGTGCTATTTCAGGGTTAGCAGAGTCTGTAACATGAAGCGTATGTAACCCGAGGTACCACTGTACTTAAAAGAAGTGTTTATCAATAAAGTCACTATGAATGTTTCTTGATGGTTCATCTGGTTTACAATGTACCCTTAAAAGAGCAGTTAGAAGTTATTTAGGCAGAATTGTGCCTCAGCAACTGCTCTAAAATATCATTTGCATTATAAGATTATCTTTTTGTGTTTTGGGGCGGTTATATTCTTGACAATTATGAAGTCAACTCTCCCACCTTCAAATAGTACATAATGTAGCTTTCCAGGTTATCAAACCCGATCAAGAAAAATACATACAAAGCTAGAAAGTAAGTAGCGCTAACGGGGGCTATGCACAAAGGTGTAGACACACATACAACTGCCTCCTGGAGAAGTCATGGTTGTGTGCTTGGTGAAATGAACCAGGTCCAGGAAACATATTTGATCTGCTGAGGCCTAGGGTGCTGGACTTGAAAAGGTGACAGAAGCAGAGAAGTTGGTGAAGACCTTTGGAGATGTACGTTTTGTCATGCGCAAGGGTGACAAACATCTCTGCTGTTTGTCTCTCCCAAAGCAGTAAGTCAAGAACGAAGCCTGGCTACTGCTTGTGATTTCTTTGGTGTGAGACAAACCACAAGCCTGGAATGGGATGCAATATTAAGCAAAACCATGGCTTAGCTCCAGGAAAATCGGGCAAAGAGCAAAACAGCCACAATTTTTCCTACAAGTATTCACACGCCTTCTTGCTTCACCATAATTGTGTTGAGGACACTGTTGGATTTCTGTTTATTTCTAAATGCAGAGAAGCTTCAAATAATTTTCAAATTGTGATGTTCAAAGGGTCAAGAGGCCAACATTCTGGAACTAAATAGCTATAAAAACCCATAGGAAAACACCCTTTGGGAAAGACTGTAACAGCCCTGGTCACTATAAATTTATTTGCTGTTTAAATATTTAAATGCAATTTAATATTTTCACTTTATAATCACAGATTATAGTAGGTATTGTCAACATTGTAGCTTGAATAAATTCTATGTCTTAATTATCTCAACAAAGCAGTATCTTCACACTATTATTATTCAGATTCCCCAAAAAAGGGTTGCCATCTGGAATTTCATTAATTAAGAAATCTAGCTATTATTTAGTGGCTCTTATTACTAAGACAACTGCATTATTTAAACCAAATTTATTTAGGTAGCGTTGCTTTTAATCACATTTTGATCAATTATAAGCATGTATAAAGAGTCTGGGTTTTGGACTACGAAATGCTGCCATGCTAATGCTTATGTACTAGCTCATGACCTACTATAAAATTGCTTATTTTGGAAGCTAAATCACTAAAAAAGAAATAGTGATAACCGAAGTAGTTAAGCTTTCTGACAACTATTTTTTATCCATTATTCTACTTTATACAATACCAATATTTTGTTATGTGTTTTATCCCAAATGCTGAAATACAATGTTACATATATTTTCGTGTTTCCTGCACTATTCAGCTAAACCAGTTTACATTAGAAAACTATTTTTAATCAGCTTCAGTGTCTAAAACATCAACTAAGCTCTGTTTGCATGCACAAACGTCATAATTTGCAATTAAACTAAGACTAATATAAGCAAAATCAGATTTCCAATCAATCATTTTTTCATTCCCTTCATTGTTGAAGTCTATAATAAATGTACTAAAATAAAGACATAAAACATTTATGTAGTTGTGTGCTGTATGTAGCTATGAATGAGTAACATTTCAAAAAGATAATGTCCCTTCAGGGTGAATATTAAATGTCATACACTAAAGCTAATTTATTTGAAAAACAGTTTTCCTTTTTCTCACCAGAAACCTGTCATGATTAACTCTATCGTTATGGGCAGTAATATCATCTTATTTTGACTAAAACCAGCAAAGTGTGAAACCCTTGTCTTTTTATTTGTTGAAGCCAATGTACATTCTATGCCCAAAGCCTAATGTTTTTCACCATTCCAACGTCTGTTGAAGCTAATATGATGTAATGGATAAGATATGGTCATGGGTGGGGAAGACTTGAGTTCAAACCCTCCATAAGCATATGCTGAACTTTGAATATGTCCCTTTCAGCAAAAATATCTCACAGGGTTGATAGCACAAACTGAGAAAATTCAATTTAGGATTGAGTTGTAAGAAACAGTGAGCTAAACAATCTGATGGCAAGACTGGTTAGGTCTTTATATTTTTATCTACCAGCAGAGTGCTTTAGACTCCAAGGAACAGCAGCAAGACTGAACCATGATTTAATGCATACATTGATCTAATGGGATATGGCCAGTATAAGGGGTGTCTTCTAGGGCCACAAAGACTGCCAGTGAATGGACTATTTATGAAAGAGCAGCAAAACAGAAACCTTTTCAACATTTTAATCCTGTCTTTCAATTAAAAATATGCAAAATGGCAAACAACGTAACAGAATTAAAGTAACATAACATTATCAGAGTCCTTAAATTACAAGCCATGGCAGCTGTTGAAGTAAACCAAAAAAGTTAACAAAAGAGAAATAATTTTAGAAAGAAAAAGAAAAAAAATGCCAACTGCAAATATATTACAGTATTTGCTATTCACCGAAAAGCAAACAGTGATGTGGTTGGGCAGATTTCCTTTGGTAGGGCGTTGTATTATATTATAACAACTCAGTCTCTCTTGCCCAATTACTATAGCACAGGCCATGATCTCAAGGAATGGGCAGAGTCATTTAATAGGTCTTTGATATAAACTGGTTCCTGCCCATTTAGGGCCTTAAAAGTCAAAGTAAGCTAAATTGTATGCAAAAAGTATGACTTTGATTGCATCATTTAATTTGCAATCTTATGCCAAATATGATGCATTGGTGGAAATGCCAATTATTATAATACGGATTTCTATCTGTATTAAGTATACACTCTGACATGCTTATGGATAAGGTGTCTGGTACTTTGCCCCAGACACTGCACAGGGCTGGACTGAATAACATCTACATACTTTAGATTATACTAATAAGCAAGATATCAGCTGTTGGTGGGACTCCGCTGAAAAGCAGTACAGAAACCCAAAGAAAACACCAGCTGCTTCTTCTAGAGAAGATGGATTACCACCTGTCTTGTTATGTAGCATATACAATGCAAGGTATAACTGTTCATTTTAGCAGAGACACCTGCACCCAAAAGCTGTCTAATTTAGAACTACCTTCTAAATATTTGTGAAAGGCTATAATAAATTGTAGATTAGTTCAGCCAGGAGCCCTGGCATTTTATTCTAAGCAATATCAGTGTTGCAGGGTACTCCAGCTTTATCGGATATACTTTTGAGTACTTAACACTACAATTCTTCCTCCCTGTGTCATTGGTATTAATGCTAATTTCCTTTCCTTGTGGTATAATTTTACAGTAAATGGATTGCTCTTTAAATCAGCTTGCTATTTCTCTGCCACCTTTCTGGAACAGTATTTGCTTTAACAGTTTTTTAAAAAGCCTCTCAGTAGTAGCTGTATATAAACCAACCATGTCAAAACATAACCCAGTAGCAGTATGTACTTTTTATCCAAGTCTAGTTCTAGACAGACCTTAGTACAGTACAAATATAAAATAGGTCACATGTGACTGATATTTACTCAGTAACTTTTTGAGTTCTGCCTTTCAATAGATGGCATCTCTCTCCACTTCCAAAATGTCTTCAGCTTTTACTCCTGCCCTTCTGTCGTTAACAGGCATAATTTCTCCAAATTCCTTCCACCCATTCTAGCTCCCCTACTTCTCAACTGAATGAATTACTTCTTCTAAGGACTGTAATTACACATAGTGTTTTAACACATCACTGTTTCCATTTTGTAGCTTATTCCTTCAGCACTATAAAGCTTTTTAATTTTACTTAGTTTTTAAAAGTGCAACTGTTTATGGGAACATATGCCTGGAGGAGACACATTTGAGGAGATGCATCAGGTGCACAAGTAAATGAAAATTAGCTCAAAGCCAGCTCTTTTTCAAGTAGATGTTGACATTTTCTTTCAGAGAAAGGCAGGGTCATTCAGATATTCCAACATGATTTAGTCTGCACCTGTGTCTTGTAATTAATTTTTAAATAAAGTGCTATTAGCACTATAAAGAAGATTAAAACAGTTATGTCTAATTGGCGTATATCAGTTTAGAAATCTTACCTGTACTCTATTGGAAATTAACATTTTTCCACTTAATGCATAATACAGTTATGTTTAATAATGCTTTCTTTCAAATGAATTAGTAAAATTACATACATTAGTATGAAAAAGTCTCCAGACAAAATTTAATTAGGTAATATAATGGTCACTCCCCTGGTAACATTTTCATGCTGCTAAAGTCCTAACATCAGAAAATTTTACATACACATTTGTTAGCATTTTGCAAATAACCTGAAGCCTTGTATTTAAGATGTGGGTTGACATATTGACTATAAACGGTCAACATGTTTGCCAAAGCTTCAAAAGGCATACATTGGAACCTTTCAACAAGAAGAAGTCACCATCATCAATACATTTTTGTTTACAAAAGTTCAAAGGAGTTCCAAAGCGCAGTCTCGCAATGCTACTCTGGAGGCCAGCATGTATGTATACAGCAGGAGTTGGAATAAAACCGGACTCATGATACAATAAAATATTTCAAGAATACCATGCCCTGTTAGGAAACTACTGTGAAGCAAGTCGGTGTTAATTTTCAGATATTAAGAGGAAGATATGCTATATAAAAACATATATAAATTGTCTTTACCTAGCTTTTCATTTGGTCAACAAGATCTCAGATCAAACATTTTTCAGATCAAACTTTTTCCAGTTTCCTAGACGAGCATTTCTGGCTGTCTTATGTTGCCTCTCTGTGGAAATATATCTGTTGCAACAGCTGGAACCCTTTGGCTTAGAAAACATTAGCTAAGTGTTTAATGCTTATTAAATGGTAAAAGTAAGAAAGGGACATATGCACGTGCCTGCACACACACAGGGATGAAATATGAAATTCTTGGCTTACAAATGGAGCAAACCTAGAAAATACACCCACAGTCAGCCAAGATGTATTCAATCTGCAGTAAAAATGTACAGAAGAACTTCTAACTATCACAGAATTGGATGCCATGACGAGTGAGGCTATTTTTAAACATGCTGGGTCTCATGGACTAGCAAACCTAGGTTACATGATGTTTATGGAATAAATAACAACAACAACAACAACAACAATCCATGCTTTATTGTACATGAACATCTACCAACTATAATATTTAAGGTTAAGAAGGAATCTTCACTGCTCAGCATCCTTTGGCTTGTCTTATTTTTGTGAGTAATTTCAAATTACTTTCCTCAATAAACACTTTTCTGCAGTGTACTATTTTCTGTAAACATAAACGGTAAAGGACGCCTGGATGGTTAAGTCCAGTCAAAGGTTGACTATGAGGTGCGGTGCTCATCTCATTTTCAGGTCAAGGGAGCTGGAGTTTGTCCACAGACAGCTTTCCGAGTCATGTAGCCAGCATGACTAAACTGCTTCTGGCGCAACATGATACCATGACAAGCGCCAGAGCGCATGGAAACAGAGTTTACCTTCCCACCACAGTGGTACCTATTTATCTACTTGCACTGGAATGCTTTCGGACTGCTAGGTTGGCTGGAGCTGGGACAGAGCAACGAGAGCTCACCCCGTCATGCGGATTCGAACCACCAACCTTCTAATCGGGAAGACCAAGAGGCTCAGTGCCACCCGCTAAAACACATAATGGCCTTGATTGTTTGGATTGCCTCAAAGCAGGGATTTCAATCAGAGGATCTTAGGGTTCCTTTCAACCCTGATTCCGTATATATTGCACAAAATACATGAAACAGCTTTGTTCCATGAAACCATGGAATTTTACTAGCATTAACTTCAACACTATGCTGATTGCCTTCAATGCACTTTTAAACTTTAAGGAATTAAAGTGTGATCCTGCAAACCTGGAAACCAGATTGGTGATAACCGTACTTATTCATAATTCAGCATGTTCGGGGGGTTATATAAACTTTAATTTTCTAATCAATGTAAGGTCTCCTATTTCCTGAAATACTGCAAGATAGAAAGTAGATTTTTCAAATGTACTTTATCCATTAAATATTGCTGCCAGCAATATTCATTTATTAATTTGCTGTATTTATGCCCTACCTTTTTCTTCAAGGAGCTCAAAGTGACATACATGGTTCCCCCCCCCCTCCTCATTTAATCTTCACAACAACTCTGTAAGGTAGGTTAGGCTGAGAGGCAGTGGCTGGCTCAAGGCCACCCAGTAAGTACTCATGGCTGAGTAAGGATTTGAAAGCTGGTCTTCCACTATGCCACACTGGCTCAATTACATAAATTGTTCACACAAAAAATGAAATCCAGATTGTGTATGCATAGCAATGATGTACATCATGCTTACTCTAAACAGCTATTTGAAATTATTTTGCAAGATTAAAATACTGATTTGCTTTTTCTATATGTCACTCAGTGATTTCCCAGATTCTGATAAAATGAGCATGAAATTGGGTTAGCATCTTCTTTAAATGTTCAGTATTCTTAGTAAAGCTAATATATATATAAGCTTAGCCCCACATTATATTGGTTTATAAATAACAATCACTTTCTCTATAGTGGTTGAAGATTACATGTCAATACCACAGGTAGTGTAAACATTTGAAATACTCTAGATCTTTGTGCCACGTAACAGTCAGATGGTTTTTGTAAAAGTGGCGAATACTAATTCCGATAAACCATAATCCAATAATTCAAGTTATGTATCTTTAATCTTTTTTAAGCAGTCAGTTTCTGTGCCATATCCAAATCTGCTTTGAAGATCCTGCTTCAAAAGCAAATTACAAAACAGAGTTGATATTATAAAAAATAAAAGTTATGCGTGGCTGCTCAGCAAGATCTCTTAAGTAGCGTTTCAGAGTACGATTTAGAGTACGATTTAGAGATACTTATCAGCAAAATCCCATTGAGAATATTTTTGCATGTTAACGTTTTCTGAATTTGAACTCATAGCTATGCCTAACAAATACAATTACATACCTAAGGTGCTACCTTGAAAGAAGATTAGGGATATTATGAATCTCCATGATTTTGTTTTCAGGATAAATACATTTGCAGCTATCATTAAGTGTCTTTGTTATCAATCTATTGCCATTCTATTCTGAGCTCATTTCAAAGTACTAATGCTTAGGTTTAATGTTCTAAGCAATTTAGAGCTCTGTTATTTAAAAGGACCATCTCCTCCCACACATATCTACTCAAGTGCTTTGATCATCAACACAGCCTTACCGCCAAATGTTCCTGTAATTCCTTCCCAGCCTTCACTCACTGCAGTGTTGATAGGGCAGAGAAGAGCTGCATTGAAAATGGGTCACTGGAAGATGGGTATAACTAAGCCTTCTTCCCACTAGTTTAAGGTTACCAGATGTCCCCGTTTCCCGGGGACAGTCCCCGGATTTACAAATCAGTCCCCTGACAAAATCCATCTATTTAGTAGGAAGTTGAAAAGTGTCCCCGGATTCATTGAAAAAAATCTGATAACCTTACGGACTAGCTGCCCTTCTGTGGTGCAACCAGTTGTGTCCTGGCAGCATACCCCACCTGTACTGCTTTGCTTGATCAGGGCATTTATGCTCCAATCTACTATATATATTTATCTAGAGACTTTGACTATGGTTTCATTGCTAGCCATATTTTTAACACACACACACACACACACACACACACACACACACACTTTTGCTTTGTTAACCATCTAACCCAAGGATCACTTTTTGGGTCAGTGTGGGCACATCTGAGAAAGTGCCATTTGGTCTACATATAGAGTTATTGAGAGATCAAGAAGGGAAATGGAAATTAAAAGCACGAGGAAATTAAAGACCATTTTCAGAGTTGGCTGCATTACAGAAAATTATATGAAATGTATAAAGAAGATAACAAAAAAGGGTTTAGTTATACAACTTCTAGATTCCAAAAGGAGGTTATAGAAGAAGAGGTGAAGCTGCTCAAGAAGGCATATAGCATTCTGCTAGAATGGGAAACAAAAGATGAGGTGGTCAAATCAGTCATGATCAAATGGGCACAGGATATTGGAGGCTGTAGCCATGTCCCTCCTTCATCAGCCATTGCCATACTCACACACAGAGAAAAGTTATTGCACCTCCCTCCTCTGCTTAGAACAAAAGAGATGGGAATAGGGATACCATATTTCAAATGGTGAAAATACGGACAGAAATTTGTTGAGCTCTTTGGGCAAATTCGTAAAACAAAATGGCTATTTGGTTATTTTGAAGGAAGATCGCTAAAACCGAAACTGCCAACATGGGTTGACACACATTCGGATTTTAACGATTTCCGCCCAGACACTGCTTCCGACTTCAGTATTCCGGATATGTAAATCCGGACGTATGGCAACCCTAAGAGGGTGGACACTCCTGGAATCCAGTGAAATGTGACATATTTTAAAGGGCATATTCAATGTAAGAGAGGTTAAGTCAGTGAAAATGGAGCAGAGCAGAAAAAGCACTCTCATGTGTTGTGGATTTTTGAAGAGATATTTCCATAAAACAATTGTGGGAACCATAGGAGGCACACCACTTTGGTCTACCTAATCCTGTAATGATCTAGCCTAAACTTTATCTCCAACTTTGATAATATAAAAACTGCATACTAAGGAACCTGTATGCTTCTGACTGATGCAGACGCCTTGGTTTCACAACCAGCCAAGCTTCTCCCCACTCAATCTTTACTTTGTTTACTGGTTCTAGAGAATTTGAACATTTGAACACTATTTTATGGCAGTTTTAGCCTGCTCAAAGCACTGGCCTAATATGGGATTTGGATTTAAAATAAAAATAATGGACCACTCATAGATTCTTTTACTTTATATTGGTGTAGCTCTCCCCTATCTCAAAGGATTAATACAGGTAACGACAAGTTAAAAAGGTAAAGCCCTTTTGAACTAGCTTGCTATACTATCTTGGACGCCAAAAGCAGACATTTTAAAAAACAAGCCTTAATCTGCACCTGTATCTACAAAGTGTCAGAAAGTCACTCAGGACTCTGCTTGTTTAAACAAAATACCCTAAAATATTAATATTCCTCTCCCTATGAAAATAGGTCAGACCTAAGCTTAAAATTATTCATGAGAAAACAATGCATGACTTCATTTTCAACTAATTGCTGTGGTTTTGCAAATTGACCAAAAGCATTTCTGTACTTCTGTGAACAAAGGACGAGTTGTTCGCATTGCTTTTACAACTTCCCTATCCAAAAAGTTTCCAAATTAAATCATGTGGTTGCTTCAGACGTATTTCACCATTATTGCTTTCAGTTATTGAAACTTAAAGGAACTTTTTATCTGACAGATCTCATTAAACAATAGGTGAAAAAGTGAAATGCACAAAGGCAGTATTAAGTAATACCTTTTTGTTGTTGTTGACTTATTTCTCACAACTCTGGCTCCTACATAGAGTCTCTAGACCAGAATTTTCCTGCATGTTGACAAGTTGTTCAGTTCTGTTTAAAACCTTTATTAACAAATCTGAATAAACATGAAATATATCAGATCGTTTTCTGAAGTGCATTAAACTGATCCAGTCTGATCACAAGCCATAACAAAGTGTTTAACCAGAATACATCTTGTATGTTATTACTAAGGGAATATTGTGAGTAGTTATTTATTTATTTAAAGCATTTTTATTCTGTTCTTCAGCCAAAACATAATTCCTAGACCAGCTTACCAATGTCAGTGTTAAGACAGTCCCTGCCCTCAGAATTAGAATCTAAGAAGACATAGTAAAAAGAAAATTGAGATGAGGATGGGAAAAAATTGACATATAGCGCAATCAGATATTAATGCCAATTTTTCATTTGTAAAATAAGAAAATAAAAAGCCAACAAAAACACTGGGGATGTTAGCTGGTGGGCAATTAGTAGTTCAAAAAGGCTTTGATAATAGAATTATCATACTGAGAATGCTATTTTTCTAGAAAAAGAGGTGCAGGAACTCACCATGAACACCTTCCTTATTCTCTTTTAATGGCAATGGTGCCCACATGAGAGGTGCTGGAACTGAGTTCCTGCGAGTTCTTGCTGAAAAAAAATCCTGATAATAAGGCTGATGACTAAACATAATGTATTTAAATCGATAGTTCCAAATATTTCTATTAATATGGGATAGGTGAAATTCTTACATATGTAAAACTTATTTGATGCAGAATTGTAAACAAAAAATGTTGGTAAAGACAACAGAAGACTTAAGCCAAAGTCAAATGAAATGGTAGAAGTAGATACATTCACTTCTACCAGTAGTGAATGTCATCAAAACTACAGTGGCAGAGAAAATCACACACTGAAAATAACTCTAGTAGGAAGTTAAAATTAGCATGTATCTTCAAAGTTTGTAAAAACTATGAAATTGTTCAGTCCACACCTTAGAAAGTATATGTTGTATTTTTACTTCCAAGAAATACCAGTGAGAAACCCATACCAAGCAGGAAGTCAACCCAAGACTTGATTGTAACTTATGAATTACTTAAATTTAAGACTCTCCATGCCTCCACCCATAACTATGGCTCCTATCCAGTAGAAGCTCCACCAACTCCAATGAACTTTAATGTGAATACACTAGATTATAGTTTTTCTTCTCTTTTCTACTCATATATTCTCCACTCTTACTTTGCCTTTTTCTTTCACTCTTTCTTGTATGCATGCATACGTCACCTATAAGCCCATAATAAAACTGCAGTGTCAGCTAATTTTAAAGCCATATAACCTGTTTCCCATTGATCAAAATTCTACACTTACTTTTTACTTTTGACCCACATTCAGTATGGTCAGTATAAGTTCAGAATAAAGTATTTTGATTTCATGAAAGTCTTGAATTACATCTAGAACATATATCCAGAACTATATATTTTTACTAGAGGTCAGTTTAGACCACTTTAATGTATTCAGGTGCCCTCTGGGCACAAAGGAAAACTAAAAATGGAAATAAATAAATTGAACAATTTTGCTTATGGAAGCTCTTAGGCCAACAGAGTCCATAAATATAGAACTGCAAGGAAAGTGTAGACATAACACAAATCCAGAAACTCTTAATTAAAACTCATCTTAAAATGGACGAAAGCCATGACTATAACTTCAAATTCATCCCTCTGCCTAAACGCCAAATTCCTGATGAAATAAGAATGCATTTGCTTGCTTCCAAAACCCAACATGCAATAGACAAAGTGGAGAGTTTCATGTATCACGTGCACTGATCTGATAGTCTCAAGCTATTGTAAACATACATGCTTCTCCATTCACATGGTGGATTTAACAGGAAGAAAGAAGCCTAGCTCATGCCATCAGCACCAATGGCTTGTGACATCTCAGCTATTGATGGTTTTCCCTTTCCAATCTTTTTTGCTTTTGTATTTTTAATTCATTTCACCTTGAGTAATTTGACAAAGGGCAGTACATAAATGTAAAATAAAAACTGCAATCTCCCAATACGTTTCTGTTACAGCACATTATCTACAGCCTCTGTGCAACTTGCTAGTATGTTCTTGCCATGGCAGTATTATCCAAACATTGGATTTCTGCCTGCTTACAGCTGTCAAAGAACCCTGCTTTTCCCCAATGCCAACCCTACACCAAAGACTAGTACAGTGGTACCTCTGGATGCGAACAGAATCCGTTCCGGAGCCCCATTCCCATCTAGAGCAGAACACAATCCGTGTCTGCACGTGCGTGGGTCGCGATTCGCCGCTCCTGCGCATGACATCATTTTGAGCATCTGCGCATGTGCGAGTGGCAAAACCCGGAAGTAACCCATTCTATTATTTCTGGGTCGCCATGCAACACAACCTGAAAATGCTCAACCTGAAGCGTCTTTAACCCGAGGTATGACTGTACTCAGTTACCTAGTGGTAACCCCCATTAAACAATCTCTTACTTCCGAGCAGACATGAATAGCATTGTACTGTAACTTTACAGTGAATTCTTAATGAGAACCTGGTCATTTGCTCCTGCACAGCAGGTGACATGCATAAGCCTCTTTCCAAAGTTTTATCATTTTGCATTTGCCATTGACATCCACCCACACATACTGTGCAGTAGTATTTTCAGAGAATAACTTCTAAGGAGTACCTAATCTCAATGAGCCCACCACAGGAAATATGTATACTGATTTCTAGGAAACAAGGAAGGGCAAACTAAAGAGGCTTCAAGGACTCGAAAATGAGACAAAAGCAGGAACAAGGGAAGCAGGATGGGGAAGCGGAAGATCCTTAGGACTCCAAGGATTTCTCTTGCCTGATCTCCAAATAACTCACTCATTAATCACGGCTCAAACTTCACTCACAGTTATGAACACTGAAAGAAATGACAAGCCAGGTTGGCTTATCCCACAAAAATCAATTAGAAAGCCTTTAATATCTTTCTTCATAACTTACTTTCTAGGAGGGCTACAGACTGACTTCTTCTCCTTCTCCTTCTTCTTCTCCTTTTTAAAGAAAGTTCAAAGTAACCCTGAAATCATTACCTAAAAAGGTTCTGCAACAGTTTATAAGAAGTCAGCCAATCTATGCACATTTGGAAAATAATACTGATTATAAAGGGCCAGCATCAGTTTCACCAGATCTTTTTTTGATAGAGTTACTAGCCTGGTAGATCAGGGAGATAATGTGATCACAGCATATATTGATTTCTACAAGGCTTTCAGCAAGACCCCCACAACATTATTGCAGACAAACTGTTAGATGGGTTTGTAGGGCCATACCTGAAGGGCCATACCTACTAAAAAATACTCATCAATGGTTCCCCATCAACTTAGAGGGAAGTGATATGGGTTCAGATCTGAGTCAATAATTGTTCAACATATTTATAAATGGAGCAAGTCGAAAGGAGGGCAACAAAGATTAAAGATTGCAGAGGACATCTGGGGGAAAAAGTCCTGACTCTCAGCTCGGAATGGTGGCTTCTCTTTCATTTGAGGTTTTAAGTAGATGTTACATGACTGCCTATCAGGAATGCTATACGTGAATTTTCAGCCTCAACAGGTATTACAACTAAATAAAAATTCAAGCTTCCAACTCTTGAGTGTGTGTATGAGAGGGGTGCGGGTGGGAGAAGATAAAGTTAGCTTGTGCAGAATAAAGCAGTAATGCACTATGCTCAGCTGAATAAACAAATTGTCCTGGGTGGATATTATAGAACAGTATATACAAAGCAAGCTATCTTTAAGGCGATTCCATATCAAAACCAAGACAGATACTATTGTAAAACCCAATTTGACTAAAAAAGCTGGAGCCAAACAAGTTCTCTTCCGATAAATAGTCTGTATTGAGTCTCCTACTAGTGACAGATGAAGTCTAAAAGCAGTCTGGTATTCAGAGAATCAGTTTAATTACTGCCATCCTGATTTTATGAAATGTTCAGCTCATAGCCCCAGTGGAACTGAAAGACAAAATGAATCTTGCTTCCTTGGTTTTAAGTCAGAATGGATAAGAGATGGAAGGATATAACACAACCCATACTTAATAGTGATTGTGGCAAGACACTGTTTATGTGAAGAATTTTAAAAACAAAACAAACTCAGAGTCTTGCTCATCATAGGCAAGGTTTAAGATCTACATTAAATGAATTGTAACACTGTTATTTGAAGACACTGAATGCAAACTGAGAATGCTGGAATAACGGGGTGATTTAGCATCTGGAAATGTTTTTAAAAGAAAATATCCACACACTAACATATATCTGAACAAAAAAGTTGTGCCTGAATACCAGCACTATTAGTGCTCCCTTATTCCACCACCCTTTCTTTTGTCATGTTTTTGGGAGGGGAGGGCACTGAGATTTCTTATCTATTTTATAAAGTGTATGTTTTTATTGTATCATTGGTTACTGGACTATGAAGCTTTTTAAAAAAATTCCTCATGAAGATATTTTATACTTCTGCATTACAAAATTATGTCAGCAAAATCTTGTATTTCATCCTTGGCATCCCTAGGAGTAGGTGAAACACAAAGAAGCTCAGTTTCCTCGAGTACCACATGGGTTTAATCTTTGATTAATTGAACAAAAACTAAAAAAAAACCCAACCCAGACGTTATTTCTTTTAATCACAGGAAAGATAACTCTTCTGTGGCTTTACTGGTAAGAGAGCCAGCAGATGTCTGTCTGGTCTGGAGGGAATTTCCCTTTCTCAAGAGAAAACAGCTTAAATAGAAGAGGAACAACCATATGCTGACTATGCACTGCTTAACAGATGACGTAGACATGCATCCACTACAATGGTGAAAGGAGACTTTTAAATTAAATTTCATTTAACATGCAATGCAATCAGCTGAAAGCAATTTACATGCTGGATCCAAGTTAGGTCAGATGATTGTCATCTGAATTATCTGGAGACAAAAACAGAAAGCTAGCTTACTGAGCAACGTGATTGTTATAAAGATGATGAAATCAAAAGGAGTGACCCTCAGTGTTCAAGGTCTTTTAGGGTTTATATTTTCTTGAGGGAAATGCCTGTATAAAGCTCTTAAACCATATTTTTTATCACCTAAGTGTAAAGGTAAAGGTACCCCTGCCCATACGGGCCAGTCGTGTCCGACTCTAGGGTTGTGCGCCCAGCTCATTTAAGAGGCCGGGGGCCAGCGCTGTCCGAAGACACTTCCGGGTCACGTGGCCAGCATGACAAGCTGCATCTGGCGAGCCAGCGCATCACACGGAAACACTGTTTACCTTCCCGCTAGTAAGCGGTCCCTATTTATCTACTTGCACCCGGAGGTGCTTTCGAACTGCTAGGTTGGCAGGCGCTGGGACTGAACGACTGGAGCACACCCCGCCACGGGGATTCGAACCGCCGACCATGCGATCGGCAAGTCCTAGGTGCTGAGGTTTTACCCACAGCGCCACCCGTGTCCCTATCACTTAAGTGACAAGACCCTAAATAATCCTTTGCAATGCCAGCACAAATTCAGAAGAAGAAGAAAATGTTCAAGACAAATAAAAGAAAAGCCCTCAAGCACAATCTTAAATTAAAGAACCTAAAAAGAGCTCTACCTACTCCAGCCTCCCCTTTGCCATACTGACCAGATGCCTCTGGGAAGATCACATGCAGGACATTAAGAGAGTAATCCATTCCCACTGTGGTTCTCCAGTAACTGACATTCCATCGAATTGTCTCTGAACCTGGGGGTAGTATATAGATGTTATGACTAGCAGTCATTCACAGCCTTACCTTTCATGAATGTCTAATCCCATTTTCAAGTCATCTAGTCAATGGTCACCACTGCATCTTGTTGTAATCAATTCTATAGCTTGTACACTGCAAATACCTAGAGAGCACCTGGCTGGGGAAGACTTCATAGAATTACAGAATCATAGGATCAGAGAGTTGGAAGGGACCCCAACAGTCATCTAGTCCAACCCCCTGCAATGCAGGAATCACAGCTAAAGCATCCATGAGAGATGGCCATCCAACCTCTGTTTATAAACTTCCAAGGAAGGAGAGTCCACTACTCTTAACCTGAAGCCATTGGTTAGAGTCCTACCCTCCAGAGCAGGAGAAAACAAGCATGCTCCCTCCTCCATGTGACAGCCCTTAAGATATTTGAAGATGGCTATCATATCTCCTCTCAGTCTCCTATTTTCCAGGCTAAACATACCCAGCTCCTTCAAATACTCCTCATAAGGCTTAGTTTCCAGACCCCTAATCATCTTGGTTACCCGCCTTTGCACACATTCCAGCTTGTCAACATCCTTCTTAAATTGTGGTGCCCAGAATTGGACACAGTATTCTAGGTGTGGTCTGACTAAGGCAGAATAGTGGATTACCTCCTTTGATCTGGACACTATACTTCTGTTGATGCAATCTAAAATAGCATTAGCTTTTTTTGCTGCTGCATCACACTGTTGACTCATGTTAAGCTTGTGCATCTTGTTCTTCCTTCCCAAAGTGCAAAACCTTACATTTGTCCCTACTGAAATTAATTTTGTTAGCTTGTGCCCAGTTCTCCAATCTGTTATGGTCATTTAAAATTCTGATTCTGTCTTCTGTGGCATTGACTACCCCTCCCAGTTTGGTGTCATCTGCAAATTTGATGAGCATCCCCTCAATTCCTTCATACTAGTCATTTATAAAAAACATTGAACAACAATGAGCCTAGGACAGAACTCTCAAAGAACCCAAATGGTTAATGAAAAGGGACTTATCTTTGCAGAGGTGATTTTGACTTTTTCCAGAAAAGCATGTACTTCTGTAGGTTGGATAATTTTACTGAGGTGTTTCTGGTAGGTGTGCTTGGCAATCCTGGCAATGTTTTGGTCACTTTGTAAAATGAAGAGATGACCAAAGCAATTAACTTAGTAGCTCCTAAGTGCCATCTCCCACACTGTAAAGCTTGCTTGGCTCTTTGGTTTAGAAATCTCAAACCAATAAAACAGGTTAGGAGATAATTAGAGTGACAAAAGATGTGTCATTCAGACACAGATAAGAGCTCAGTATCAAGCCTGTAGATGGGATGAAGGTGAAGCAGTAATACTTTTTCTCCATCATTATATATCTGGAAATACATCAGTTGGCTCAGAACCTACTTCATCTTGAGCCATGTGGAGTTGAGGGAACAATTGGAGGCCAGATATTTACTAATCACCTTAAAGACAAAATTACTCACATTGGACTAGATGCCACATTTTTAAATGGGTAGATCCAGAAAAGTGACCAGTGTTTCATCTATTGCATGAATTGCATGATTAGTCTCTATTGTTGACACAACAGGAGGTGAACAAGGAACTTGGGGGGGGGGGGGTCTGACCTATCTGTTGTAAGCACCTTTGCTCTCCGCAACTTATAATTTCTAGTAATGAGGGACTGTCTGCCTGGGTTCAGGATATTATAAATGGCTTTTTGGCAAATGGGTGGTCCTGACTACTTCAAGGACGTGTTTGCAAAGGCCACATCTGAATATAACTTCATTGGGCATTCTTTGGATTATAGTAACTACTGCCTAGTTACAAGTGTCTCTTTCTTGGGCAAGGTTTTGCAGTGAGAGTTTGCCAGTCAACTAGGCAGTGAACATAAAATAGGACATGATAGCCAGACAATGAGCCTTTTTCGGGGGGGGGGGGGTGACACATGCATTAGAGCAGGGATGTCCAACAGGTCGATTGCAATCTACTGGTAGATCCGCATGATGTTTCGGTAGATCTCGGTCGATCTCTGGCTCCCTTTCCTCTGCATCAGTAAATCTGACTCCTGCCCTGCCCCCTCGTCCCACCCTCCATTGCTATTTGAACTCAGGAAGGGAAGATGGAGTTCCCTCTGTGTGGCTGTTTTAATCCATAGCAATGTTTTTGTGAGTGACTTAACCCCTTGCCTTCCTCCCCCTCCCTCCCCAAAAAGCCTGCACCGTAAGCTCCAAAAAACAGTGCTTTTGTCCTCCCCAAAAAGCTGAACCTCTAAAAAACTGGGGTAGATTACTGCCAGATTTTTATTCTGAAAGTAGATCACAGTCTCTTGGGAGTTGGCCACCCCTGCACTAGAGACACATGGAGAAGGGTAATATGTATATATGTTTATCTGCTAATTCTAGAAGCCTTGGGGGGGGGGGCAGATGAGATAACCTGAGCACTTAGTTTTACTTAAAGCAGCTATGACTAGTCAATCTACTGTGCTTTTGTTATGAGCTGAATGGAATGGAGCTGGCATGTAAAACAAGCAAGTCTTCAATCACCTAATGACTTGGAGTAGAATTCAAGCAATTCAATTCACAATACTGTTTATGATGAGTTGTCTATACACATACTTTTGCATATCTTAACTGGATGCTAACCTTGGTGCCTCTTTAAGCATTGGATCAAAGCTGAAGAAATTCCTGGCTTGTTTTCTAGAGGGAGGAAGAAATGTCTAAGAAAACAGTATAGGCAATAATACTGTGTCAGGTCAAGGTGTAATAGAAGCCCAAGCATGTTCAGTAAGATTAATAGGACAACTTGGGGGGGGGGAGCATATTTTGCAAAATGAGTTAGAATAGCACACCATACACCAAGTTTCTGATTCTAATAAGATCATGGTTATGCCAAAGAAATCAGATAATGTTGGTGACTTGTGAGACCCTCACACAGTTAGTGTTATTGAACAAGTAGTTCATTATTTAAATCTGCCATATATAGCAGAGGGTCAGGGGAAATAAGAAAAAGCTGCCTCTTTTTTAATCAGTATCAGTGTAGCTGATGTAGAATCAATCAGTGGATAGTTGCAAAGAATGTGAAACCTGGTAAGAAACTATCCTCATCTCTCTCACCAAACTCCCATGGGAAAGATAGACAGACATTATCTTAATAATTAAACCTGCCTCCCATCATCTCCTAAGTGATCTTTTTTTATCTGGGGTCTCAGTCATAATTAGTTGATAGCAGTTAACTGTTTGGCAAACCCTGATAGCTTATCAATTAGCATGGTATAAGCCTTCAAATTAGAATCCGCATGAGGAAGAGCACATTTCCACAATCAACAGAGTACAAGACAGCCACACTAGCTGCACTTGAAACATATTCTGCTTCTGGCAGAACACCAACATTAGCACTTCAGAACAATACCAGTAAGAGGCTTGTTGGCACACGATTGTGCAAAGTTATTCACCAGCATCTGGTTATTATTAACACTCTGGTTCTGGTCTAGCCTCCTGGGCAGAATCAGGAACTGTTGAATCTGTCTTTGTCTTTAGCTCTACTTTAAATATCTACAGATAAGTTCTATATCCCCCAAGACAAGACTTGTTTCAAGGATTACATTCTAAATTTTAAAATACTCTTAAACCTAGCACCTAACTGAGCCTGTAATACAGGTAGAAAAGTACAAAAAAATACTAACCAAAAATCCTATGCAACAGAACACTACAGCAAATCAGTGCAGCTGGACTAGATTATGTACTCCACTTATTCATGCCAGGAGGAAAAGGAACTTGGTTGCTTTCTGTCTCTGGCGGCTTTGGGTAAAGTACTCAAAATATATGATACCCCCATTTATCTGGCATTTTCTTCCTTTTTTTACACAGCTGCAAGAATTTCAGCTATTTCAATGTAATAAACTCCAGACTAAGGTAAATAGCTTGGCTAGTGTCTCATCTCCTAAGTGTTAGTAGCAATATGAACCCTTTTGCATTCTGGACCAAACAATTAAAAAAAAAGAAAAAAGATTATGCTGTTTCACATACTGCCCCAAATTTCTGCTCAAACCTTTGTGAGTGACTCAGAGCCTTACTACACTTCAATCTTCCTACACAAATCCTTCCTAAACTAAAACACAACAATATACGACAAATACTGAATAAGCTTCATGCAAAATGAAATAAATAAATAATCAGAAAGAAGAAACTTAAAATTTCTATTTTGTTATGTGTGGAGCTGGCCATATGTAGTGTGTTCATGTACACATGGCACAGTTAATGGTTTTCTATACTTGGGGAAAGAGGTATCTATGGAAGGCAGTAGTGTCTATGAAAGGCTGGAATGCAAGAATTGTCACTGCAGAATTATAGGTCCTTCCTAGCTTTGGTTTTATTTTTGTGTCCTTTTGACTCTTATCCAGTCCAATGCCAGCCTTGTTCCTTTCAAGGGCCCAGTGAGGAGGTGAACAACATTACACCCTCCATGAAAAATGCTGCTTGGGAACGGGAAAGAAAATTAGGAGAATTTTCTCTAGGTCCAAGGTATTTGTAACAAGTGTTCCAGTAAGCTAGACTTACAGTATCCTCTTCCAGGATAGTCCATTTAATTCCTCATGTTTTCACACACATCCTCAGTATGTTCAATCTTCATTGACTTGCTTCTTGTGGGGGGCGGTGTATAAGGATTTGTTATACTTCTGCAAACATTGGAGTTTGCTCACACCTGTGGATACCTCCCTTTTGTGTGTATGAATAGTGTGGGTCTGGCTACACACAGAGACAGAAGGTGTTTGCTACTAGTTTATAGGATTTCTTTTTGCCCTGTTTTCTGTTCATCCCAGAAAATCATCCCAGAATTAAACAGAAAACTTGAAAGCCTAGACCAAATCTTCTGTTAAATGACACTCAGTGATAATCTGTTGTGCTGCTGGCTAAAGTAGCAAATGACATTACTTGAAATCTCCAACATTTCTATGAATAGAAAAAGCTAATATAACCATATGCTTTTTTGAAATACTGTATATACTACCTTGCAAAACAGCAAGCTTATACAAAAAAAATGTTATCTTATTGCACAGGAAGTAAGATTTTAAATGTCATCTCATTTTTAAAAGCCTTAAACAGGCATCTAGTAACTCAAGATACCAACTGCTCTTATAGCTGTAATACAGTAATACTCAGTTTACAGCAAATAGAAAATAGGAAAGTTTTTTTTTAAAGTGCTTATGAACAGCTGTTCAGTTAAACCTTTTAATGCCTCAACAGCCTTTTAAATGCTACTGCTTCTAGGTACATCTTCAGAAAACATATTTTCCCCATGCCTGAGGTTTGCTTCAAAAAGAAAAGTAAAAAACCTGCTTCGAAATCTACTCTAACAGATTAGAGTAGTGTTGTAATAAAAATTACCTTCACCCTAACCCAATTTTATTCTGTTGTCCCCATCTGTTGAAAAAGTGCTGCATGCATTCTCAAAACATAAAGTAAGTACTGCCAGATATGATCACCAATTTGAGGAAGGAAGGCTTGTTACAGAAGCCACTTTTTCTCTATCCTGGTGACAGATGATTTAGTGCTGAATTTCTTTATTTCATACAACTTATAATCTGGGAGATAGTAAACAAACAAACAAAAAACCTCAAAGTGCTTTACAAAATGAATAAAACAGTAAAATTATCAGTAAAAAGGGTTAAAAACAACTATTTAAAACATCAAAAATAATTAAAATGAACAATAAAAACAGATTAAAACACATGTCACCATTCTACATATCTGAATGCCAAGCTAACAGCAGCCACCATTTGAGTAGTATGGAGATCTTTGTGCACAGTGCCAAATATGCACCCTGAAGCTAGTTTTGCAGGTCATGGCCAGAGGATGCAAGTCACATTCAACTATAGTGAATGAATGATCATCTGCTGTTTTTGTGGACCAGAGTGGCACCATATAGTCTCTTATCAATGTCCTATTAATCTTGGTACTTTCTGAGCAAAGAGCTTTTAAAACACAGCTCTCCTTAAGACTGTATGTTAAGGATAGTGATTCTATTTCAAAATATGAGGATTATATGATTGCATTGGGTAAGAAGTTACACAACAACAATAATTTTTACTAAGAAAACAGACTAAACATGACTGATGTGGGGGGAAGTCTTTAGGAGGTAATCATAAATCTCAACACTAAAATATTATTTATTGGAACTATTTATTTCAGGGGTGACTAATCTGTGATCCTTCCATCAGGCTCAGTCATCTTGGCCAAGTGTCAAAAATGATGGGAAGTGCAGACCAGCAACATCTCTACTGTCCTATATCCTTCCGATATACCTTATATGAATCATACTTTTCTTGGAAAGCCTGGAACAAATTTACATTCTGTTTAACCAAATTTATTAAAACAGTTGTTTGCTATGAACCAATCCATACTCTTCTAAGCAAGTCTGCCTGGGGTTAGCTACAATTAGTTTTTTGTTTTGTTTTAAAATATATATATTTAAAGCTTACTGATTTAACTTTTCCAACAAGCATCTCTAGCAAATGTTAGTCACAATACATCACTCTTTTAATACTAACAGTTTTAAGTGTATATTGAAAGAAAAACTTTTAAGAAATCTCAAAAGGCTGGCATGTTAGCACCCAAACAGCATTTGCTTTTCCTTATTTCGACTACAAAAAATGCAGTATGCTTTAAGTGTTTATGTCACTGCTAGATTCTTGTCTGGACTTAGAGAAGTAAGCAATGCTTCATTTCCCTGTGAAAACTGATCTCTATAAAGGAAAAAATTGCCCTGCATAGTTTTGACAAGAACATGCCCTTTACCACATTACATAGGACCTTTAACTACCAGAGAACATGTCCCTGTAGATGGTAATCTGAAACTGGTTATATTCCACAAAAACAAATAACACTGAATTAATTTAAGTACATTTCAAATAATCAAAAAGCTGGGTTCAGAAACTCAAGAAAAGAACTGAGCAGATTTCAGTAGTAATATGGCAGCTCTTAAGAGTGGGTTCTGCTTCCATACTGTCATTGTCTTTGCTAGCAGAAAATATTTTAGGAGTTGGCTGCATGCCCCATCAACTTAAAGCCACATCTGGCTGTGAGTCTGACAGGTAACCTAAGAAAAGTTTACTAAAAACAAATGTGTACAACAAAATAGAAAGAACAGCAGCTAAAATTCCTTGCAGGAATACAGAACAGTGTTTATTGAGCATCAAAGAATTACAGCTTCTATGTTCTGCTTATGATTTTGTTCAGTTTTCCAAAACCATATATTACATATAATGTTAGAGGTCACATTTTATTTTCATTACTCTACTTTAGTATAGTCAATGTTTTTAGCTTATCTCTGGTTAAGCTGCTTTCAGTATCCAAAATTTTCTAACCATTGTATCAGACACCAACAATACTTCTATTTTTCTACTATTTCAATATTTATTTTCCTATATAGCTTTCCACAATGTGATTTATGATCAGTAAAATACATAAAAAGATGCAACAATAAAATCCCATTTCATTCAACAATTAAAGTAAATTGTATACATATGGCCCAATTCTTCTAACCCAATATCAAGCATCATATTTCAATCTCCAAGTACCATTCTACAAGAGGTGTATCTTTAAAGCTAGTTTTAAAAAGGTTAGGATCTCTTTTTAACCAGTATTTCACTGAAACTATTTAGTCAGGTGGAAAATAAGCCTGACAATGTTGAAAACAAACAAACAAAAATATATAACTTCCTAATTAACAGTTCACTCAATACTCACTCATATAGCTCAGAATATGTAGCTGCAAATAAAAATACTGTCATAGAAATACATACAGTATAGGAAATAATTCCAGGGAAAGGGAATTGGAAAACGACAGAAGCAAAAGGAAAGCAGGCATCACCTACTCTACTTGCCAATACAACAGGTCTCAACATGGGTAGAAGTACAGTACTCTTAATAACCTCCAAATAACTCTGTTTACATTGGACATTGAGGAAGACAAACAAGAGCTTTGCTCTCTTCTCCTAACTGCATTATAACAAGAAACTCCTTTCAGCTTTCTGTCCTTGGTTTGGAAAAGATAAGAAACGGGGTGGGGGGCACCTTCCTGCATTTCTCACAATTTCCAAATGACTGGTTAAGTTATGAGACAACCCTGCCCATCACGTTTTCTGACAAGCACACAGGACTTTGGGAACGCAGTATTGTGAGCAGGTTTCAATAAGATTAAAAGACAGTGCCTGAGATTTATGCTGTCATATCTAAATCTCTCTGGGTTGTCTTCCAAGAACTGTCTGCATGCTGGAACGGATGCAAACACTTCATTTCACTTATGCAGCAATTTGAATAAGCTTAAAACAGAAATTGAGGAAAACCCTTTACGAACTCTGTATTCCTGTAACATAACTGAAGTCCCTTCCTGTCTTCCATCCTTCCTTCTGTGCATGCCAGGAGACTTGGGGTTGTGGGAATAAACAAGGTGACCCATGGCAAGTAAACATCACAGATTTGAGAAGGAGAGCCTCATGGCTGGAAATAGTTGTATGTAGGTTTGGAGAGAGACATTGCAAAGGCAAGAAGATGGAACTCCAATCCAACTGTAGGATCAAGGGGATAGTTTGGAAGACCAGAAAACAGGCACTGATACAGAGACGTAAAGATGGGAAAGGGGAGCAAACAGACAAACGACAAGGAGCCTAAATAACTACAGCAGAATGCCTTTCTTTCACCATAACTGGAAAAGTGCAACTTGTTCCTGTCAAAGCTCCTAAAAACTACAGTTTACAAGGCAACTGAATATCTCCTATGCCAATAAACCACAACACTTCTCTCTTGAAAAACTGATTAATGTCCCCTCTCTCTCTTGCAGATATCCACTTCTCTTTTATGCTAAGTTCCATTCCTTCTCTCTCTCTCTCTCTCTCTCTCTCTCTCTCTCTCTCTCTCTGTGTGTGTGTGTGTGTGTGTGTGTGTGTTTGAGAGAGAGGGGGCGGGATGCCTCTGATTGCATCATCACTATTCTTCCACTGGAATGACATGGTGCTAATGTTTTTAATAGATATCTAATTCTTACCATTAAGCCTCTTGTTGTATTTCTGATCAAGAGAGCTCATTTTGAGGGTAATAAGTGCACTTAAAAACAGAGAAGTGGAATGGCAGTAATAATACTTTAGCACTGATTTAGTCCTTAATCAAATCTGATGCCATTTAATAGAGAACAAGTATATTCATTGATTAGACATTTTAGATACTGAACTAAACAAACAACAAAACTAAACAAACAACGAAATTTCCAGAGTATAAAGAAACCAACATACATCTACCATGTACCAAAACTGATAATTTTACAATATGACCCTAAAATCTACCACAAAATACACAATCAGTACCGCACATGCATTTTAAAAAACTTTGTGTACCAGTTCATATAGCTTTGCAGACAAGGGTGGGGGCGGGGGGGGGGAATCAAACATTTTCTCAGGCACTTCCTGTACAAGGTTTGAAGTACATTTAAACAGAATCTGAACACTTAACATTTAAACACTGAAATGCTGGGGACATGCCCAATTTTAGCATTGTTTATCCTGCATGAAGGCAATGGGGAAGTTTTTATTTCTGCTAATGCTTCAGAAAGACATTTCTGCTTAGTATTCTTTACCAATTGCACAACTCCCAGCATATTTCATATCTGCTGATCAATAGTGCATACTTGTGTGGAGACCATGCCAGAGTGAATGTAAGTAAACTGTAGGCCTCTAGTACACTTAGCAAGTTCTGTTAAATACTGTAACAGAGTGTCAACGTGAGCACACTAAAATGAATGACAAGACATGTGGCTGCAACACCCCTCAGTAGATGCAAGAGTATGCAAGGATAACCTCACAGCATTTTGTAACTAATTGAAACCATTTTTTACTCATTAAAACACTTAAGAAATGTGTCATTGCATTTTTTTCTCCCCTTTGCTTAGCTCAGAATTGCTCAGTGCCATATGTACTGCTGAATACAATTAGCTTATTGACCATATAGTCAAAACAAAAGCAGATATTCTAATTTACTTAGTCATATTCATAATCTGCTTGTGTGAATATAAACATTATATACAAGTGTTAGTAGAATGCTAATGTTCTGCACTCAAACGTAACTAAATATCTTATTTGTATACATTGAGCTCAGACATGAAAAGCTAATGACCTCTCTGTATTTAAAATTCCACTCAAACAGCTGCTTCTAAGGTGGCTACCAGTGATGGATAAAGAGGAGAAATACTTACTTGCTACTTCCAGCGATGCATTGTGGCTCACAGCTTCACCAAGGTAATTCCTTGCTACACAGACATAGACTCCTTCATCCGGCCTGCTTTTGCGGCCATGAACTATCCGTAAGAAAAATAAAGATCCACTTGGCAGCAACATCCGATGAGAACGAGGATCATCTTTGTCTGTTTCAACCCTTTCTCCTCCTTTATACCATTCAATAGTTGGTGTGGGCCTGCCTTCAGCCTTACAGTTCAAAGTTGCTGGTTCTCCTTTAGAAACTATTAGATCCGAAGGATGTTCAACAATGCGAGGTGGGGAATCCTCTTGGCGAAGACGGGAACCTAAGGAGGGTAAATGTGAATAAAAATTAAATTTCTACTTCTGGTTAAGATGTAATGGAAATGCTGTGGCTTGGATTTAAAATGGTGCACTTGGAAATCAACAAGTACTTCCTGGTCATTCTTATACTTAGCTTGATGTCATCTAGTTGGTTAAGATTTTATTACGATAATGGGCGATTATATGTTCTTCCAAGTTAGCATTTACAAGATATTTATTGCTATTTAACATGCTTGCCACTATGACCAGAGTTTTTAAAGCAGTTCACAGTAAACATTTAAAAGCAGTACAATACTTTAATAATTGATTGGTTGCTTGTAGTATTCCTGTACTGTTAACATAAGATCAATACAATCATGAAATCGATGAAGTCAGTGAACGTGAGGAAGCAATATATAAATACACATCTCCAAAAATTCAGCACATTTTGATCGAAGTATCTTTTAAAGAGTACTATCTTCAGCTGCCTCCTAAAGGAAAGATAAGCATGGATGATTTTTAACTTCCAGAACAAAACTGGGGCATTATCACAAACTGGCTTCTGATTTTGTGACCTCACTGTTCCACAGTCAGGCAGTCGTTTGACACTTTCCAGAAAGATGGATTGCATGAAGAGTCTGCAAATGCTCGGTTCAAATATATAAAATGCAGATTTTCTTCATGCATAAAGTGGGGCGGGGTGAGAGACAAAACACAAGGAACTGCCTGTGAATATATTTCCACCTAAGTGCTGTAATAAAGTCACTCTTATCTGAAACATTCCATAAAATTCCTTAAATTGTAGTGTGCTGTATTTTTCATGAAGAGAAGAGTGGCACATATAACACATTAACCACAAATTTGATGACAGCCGCCAGAGGGGATGTAACAGCTTTGACATCTGAGTAATCTTTTTCCACAGCTATACTTTTAATTTCTATCCTTATATTCAAGTTATTTAAGTTCCAATTTGTGTTTTATTTAGTAGAAGCAACTTTATGTATCAACATAAATCTTACAAAGGGCACAAATCCTGTAATTTTCTTGTCAGAAATCTGTCCCAGAAGGGTTAGTTGGTGAACACAGAAACACAATACTTATTAGTTACATACTTTATCTACAAAGAACCCACATTTCTCCTTCTAAAAGCTGATAATCACTGCAATAGAGGAAACTAACAAACTTGCACAACCTGCTTTAGTATAAATTTCACATCTCAGACTGAAAGATATAGCATGCCAAATATTCAGCGCCTTTGGTTAAAAGAGCAATTACTGTGTACATAACACTGATCGACTTCACACAATTCATTTGCAAACTAATACCAAGATTCTGACAAAATTTAATTTCCTCAGTTGGTTTTTAAATACAAAGGGGTTGTACAAAGAGCAGGTGCAACAGACAGGTTGGAAGCATGAGATGCGAGCCAGAACATCTTTGGTTCAGGTGAGCCCAGATATGAACAGACCAGATAGTGCACTAGGTGTGAAAATACTTGAGTGCACTAGGAAGTAAGCAAATACTCGGAAGCACATCTTGTTTTTAAAAACTAACACTATCACTTTTTAGATTTGAACAAAGACAAAAGCTGCAATTATATTGTTCATGGCAAATGGTGGTATCAAAATAAATCATACCACAATTTCATAGCTGTCAACTTACAGATTTGAAAATAAGGGACCAGCAGCCAAAATAAGGGACCTGCAGCCTCACCTGTTCCAGGCACTCCAGTCTTCCTGTCCTCCTGCAGTGTGGTCAAACTCATGCTGGTAGCCTCGAGAACACTGTCCAACCAACTTTGTAACCAGAGGTTCAACTGAATAGAATCTGAATCACATGCACCACAAGGCCTATGCAGCCTCAACTTAAGATGGCTCCCTGGCCTGGCTTTGCACTGCAAAGTTTGCAGCAGCACGTGCAACAAAATGGCGTCCAGCATTCAAAAATCCCCTCAGCTTGCATTAACTAGCCACACACAAGGCATGCAAGCTCCACCCCCGTCATTCTTAGACTTCTTATTGGGTGAGCAACACAGCCACCAACACAGTTGGAGCCTCCCTCCTCCCTGGCCGGCAGGGAGGGAGGGAGAGGAGCTGCTTCCTTTGAAATTTAAGGGACATTTAAGGGACATCCATCAATAAGGGACAGCAGTGGAACATGGTGCTGGAATAAGGGACTGTCCCTTCAAATAAGGGACACTTGACAGCTATGCAATTTAAATCAATTGGCTTAATTCCACGTTTCCAAATCATTTCATCTACAAGTGCTTTCTGTACAGTAAAAAACATTCACATCTTCTTATATGACTGAGAAGCTGCCCAACAGATGTACATATGTAGAATAAACTCTCAAGTAGTATGGGATGCCCTAAATGTTTTTTTTAATGCACTTGCAAGTGATAGTTGCAACCAAAGCTCTGCCTCTTTTCAGTGTAACTGGTATACATTCACTTTCTTGATAAATTATGCAGCTTCTCCTTACATGCATACAGACATGCATTTGTTTAAGAAATATTTTTTAAATAAATCTGTAATTGGAATCTCATTCTGTTTTCCTGGAAAGGTAAGTGAAATGTCAGAACTGCCTATATGTCCTTAAAGTTATTTATTAACAGGATATGAAACCCAGTTCAGGAAACACCAGGGATACAGAAGGTCAGCTACTTCCAAGGTTTACACAATGTATAATGCCCAATTGAAAGTCTTGTTAACCACTTATGGCCACATGAATCTACTGTGAATATTTAATATTTTAAGAATTGTTAACATCAGACATTCCTAACACCACCACACAGCCAGCTTTTAACAACAATAAGAATGGGCTGCATAGTGTAAGATGGGCACTTACTAGTTTAACCAGGTTGTTTAATCCAAAACAATTAGGGTCCTCCCCAAAAACAAATTAGAATAAGCAATTAATATACATTATATTAAATGGAAGAATAATGGATAGTATGGTGGTGTGAATCTTTCCTGCCCATCTTAAAGTTAAAATTCAGATCTTGAACTTCTAAAACAAACTGTTCATAATTCTGTCTATATATCGAAGAATAAATTCCCCAAACTAGTATTTGGAAGAGGGGAAAGGGGAAAGTTAGCTTTATGATCCGTCAAGTCTAAAAATGAAGTGTCTGTTGAAAGTGTAGAAAACTCTGGGTAAATTACGCAAGAAGTAATTGTGCTATGGAATTGTGCTTGCACAAACAAGATTTGTTTAGGGATGTATAATAAAAAAGTATTGCACCAAAAAGAAAACAACAACATGTTTTTATACCTTTAAGGTAAAGGTAAAGGGACCCCTGACCATTAGGTCCAGTCGTGACTGACTCTGGGGTTGTGCACTCATCTCGCTCTATAGGCCGAGGGAGCCGGCGTTTGTCCGCAGACAGCTTCTGGGTCATGTGGCCAGCATGACTAAGCCACTTCTGGTGAACCAGAGCAGCACACGGAAACACCGTTTACCTTCCTACCGGAGCGGTTCCTATTTATCTACTTGCACTTTGACGTGCTTTCGAACTGACAGGTTGGCAGGAGCAGGGACTGAACAACTGGAGCTCACCCCATCGCGGGGATTTGAACCGCCGACCTTCTGATCGGCAAATCCTAGGCTCTGTGGATTAACCCACAGCGCCACCCGTGTCCCTTATTTTTTACCTATACAGTGGTGCCCCGCAAGACGAATGCCTCGCAAGACGGAAAACCCGCAAGACGAAAGGGTTTTCTGTTTGCGAGTTGCTTCGCAAGACGAATTTCCCTATGGGCTTGCTTCGCAAGAAGAAAGCCCATAGGGAAATCTCCGGGGACCTCTTTTAAATGCTGGCGGTGGGGAGCAAAGCCTTTCCCCCCCTCCGGCCTTCAGAAGAGGTCCAGGAAGGCCGGCGGGGGCCGAAAGGCTTTGCTTCCCCACCGCCAGCATTTTAAAAGCAGTCCGGGATAGCAGGGAAGTGCTTCCCGCTATCCCGGACGGCTTTTGAAGGCAGGAGGGGGGGAGCAAAGACTTTCGCCCCCCCGCCCGCCTTCAGAAGAGGTCCTGGACCTCTTCTGAAGGCCGGCGGGGGGCAAAAGTCTTTGTCCCCCCTGCCTGCCTTCCCGGGGGCTTTTAAATCGCCCCGGGACAGCGGAGAAGTCCTCTGCTGTCTGGGGCGATCTTAAAATGCCTTAGCTGCCGCCCACCAGCATTTTAAAAAACCCCGGTACAGCGGAGAAGTCCTCTGCTGTCCCGGGGTTTTTTAAAATGCTGGGGGTGGGAAGAAAAGCCCTTGTCCCCCCCCCCCAGCCTTCAGAAGAGGTCGGGGGACAGACTGTCCCCGGACCTGGTCTGAAGGCGGTTTCCATAGGAACGCATTGATTGATTTTCAATGCATTCCTATGGGAAACCGTGCTTCGCAAGACGAAAAACTCGCAAGACGAAAAAACTTGCGGAACGAATTAATTTCGTCTTGCGAGGCACCACTGTATTATTTTATACCTATAATCACCTGCTAAAACCAATAAATTAAACAGTAAGGATTAGTCCAATCTGAAAGGTCCATTATCTGTTTAGAAATCTGACTATTAGATGTTGCTATGCATTATAGTAGTTAGCAACCATATATAATCTTAGGCAAAAAGTAAAGGTAGCATCTAGAACACATCTAGAACTTTCTTGGGCTCCATGATCACTGCAGATGGTGACAGCAGCCACAAAATTAAAAGACACCTGCTTCTTGGGAGAAAAGCAATGACAAACCTAGACAGCATCTTAAAAAGTAGAGACATCACCTTGCCAACAAAGGTCTGTATAGTAAAAGCTATGGTTTTCCCAGTAGTGATGTATGGAAGTGAGAGCTGGACCATTAAGAAGGCTGACTGCCGAAGAATTGATGCTTTTGAATTATGGTGCTGGAGGAGACTCTTGAGAGTCCCATGGACTGCAAGAAGATCAAACCTATCCATTCTTAAGGAAATCAACCCTGAGTGCTCACTGAAAGGACAGATCGTGAAGAAGAAGACTCCCTGGAAAAGACCCTGATGCTGGGAAAGATGGAGGGCACAAGGAGAAGGGGACGACAGAGGACGAGATGGTTGGACAGTGTTCTTGAAGCTACCAGCATGAGTTTGACCAAACTGTGGGAGGCAGTGGAGGACAGAAGTGCCTGGCGTGCTCTGGTCCATGGGGTCATGAAGAGTCGGACACGACTAAACGACTAAACAACAACAAAAGAACACATACAGCATGCAATTTTTTTCAGGGAGTGATTGTATCATTTTAGTGTTGTTGAGAGCTGTAGGGAATGTGTTTTTTTTAAAGTATGCACATTTATTTCCTACATTTATATCTTCAAGGTAGTATAAGGGAGTATTACCCACATTTTATCTACACAACAATCCTGTGAGGTAGGTTAGCTTGTCAGGATATGGAGAAATCTGAGGTTAGTTCAGGCACAGGGATCTGTCCTACATGAAGTCAGATGCAAAACAATTCAGTCAGTCTTTCCATAATTTCATTTGTTCTCCTTCAGCACACCTTTGACTCCCTAGTTTTCTAGAAGTTCAACCACCTTCTGGGTCAGTTTTCGCCTACTAATGTATTTAAACATTTTTTTGTTGATGAGCCTTGTTTTTCCAATGTTCTCCTTATTTTTACTTATTGTCTCCTTATATCTTTTTTTTTTTTGCCAAAGTTTGTTTTCTCCTCATTTGGACAAGTGTTCAATTTTTTGAAGACAGCCTTCTTACTCCTTTTAAGCTTCCTTGACTCTGTTTATAAATCACATTGGTCTTCTCTGCGTCCTACTTTTAAAACTTCTCCCGTGTCAGAACTATTGTCTCCATATGCGCCAACTTACCAAGCAGATTGGGGGCACTGGTGTCACGTCTGTGTTGGGTCTCACACCCATGTGTGAGCATCCCAAGCTCTGGCTTCTTCTCCTCCTGCAGCTAAGCGCCATGCACTGCACGCACAACATTGGGAAAAGCCAGGACATCTTTCCCCAGCAGTTGCAGGAGGAGGGGAAGTCTGCCATGGAAGCCGCAACTCCGGGCTCTGCCACCTCTGCCAAATAATTATTCAGGGCCCCTTGTTGTTTCTAAATAATCAGCACAACAAAATCTTGCTATGTGTGCAAAAATAGCCACATTTCTTTTAATATAACAGTCTGTATAATTGATTAGGTTTTGCTTTTTACATGTTAATATCTGGACAAAGGCATTGCCTCTTATACTGGAATCCTCCTGGAACATGAAGCAGTGCACACAGAAATCTTATGCTACTCAACTTCAAAAGTGTCATATACGCTTTGGGGAGAAAGGACTTTCAAATCTACATAAATTGCTGAATTTCAGAGAGCCAGCATGATGTAGGAACCACTGGGTCCATCAAGCTCAGTACTGTCAACACTAACCAGCAATAGATCCCTTAGGGTCTAAGATGGGAGTGTTTACCAAACATACCTGAAGACATCAGGGATTGAATCTGGAACTTTTCTATGCAAAGCATGTTGGATTTAGTATAGAGAGATATTGGTGCAATGCCCGGCATAGTCTCAGAGTCCACTATCACTCCCATTCAACCTGCCTCTCACTTTAGGACTTTTGTTGTAAAATGATTACAACAGTGTGAAAACTTAAATTAGCTTTCAGTTAAGTTTACAAACTTACCTGGACATACTTCTGAACAGATATGCATAGGTTTCACAGTTAGAGAAATAGATTACTAGTGCAATGCATACCTAATGTGCTATGGTAAAATATAAAATAAAAGCAGTAAAATATAGTATGAAGCACAACTTATGAATTCCTTTTCAGAAGGTTCCTCAAGAACCTGTCATGCATCTTTGGGCAGTGCTTGTGTTTTCTTGTTTGACATACTCAAACATCCACTGAAGCTTTTAAAAACTAATGCATAATAGTCAGAGTCAAAGATGATAGTTGAAGAGCTTTGGTTTGTGTGAGTTATTAGCTTCTATGACAAAAAGTACCGAGGCAAAATTTTAGGGGTAATTTTGTAAAGACATTTATACTTTCAGAAAACAAAATATTTCAAACAGCCTTTTAAAGGATTAGTAACAAATCCCTGAAGGAATGCAGTCAACCTCAGTCATATTGAAACCTTAAAGTCAACTTTCCCAACATTCATGAAGCATTAGTGAGCACCAGGTTAATGAGGCACAAAAAGAATGAAAGGTGTGATGCTTTCACAGGTAAATCAACATAACCACACCCAAAGAGAGTCTGTAATCTAAATGAATAGTATAACAATCAAAATTTAGTTGCTGCTGGGGATCACTTGGAATGGGAACTGCAGAAATGAAAATTTTCTTTCACTTGTTCCTCTAGCACTTTGGCTTAATGCATTATTTTATTAATTTAAACAAATTTTCTGTTTAATTTTTAATTATTAATTTCTCTAAGGAGAAGTATATTTTCGATCAAAGAGGAAGGCATGAAATAAAGATTTGGATCTCAGCAGTAACACTAGGACTTATATTAGACAGACTTGAAAGAAGAAAGCACATTAAATGCTATATTTAGAATATGATTTGGGAAAACGGAATGCCTTTCAGTGTATTGGAAGGCTGCAGAACAGGGTAATGCTGACAGATTGTTTTGCACATTAGTTTAGAGACAAATTTCAAATATTGAGTATTCTGAAATCTGAGAAGGCCCAGAGTTAAAAACACTAAAGAGAATTGGAGGACATGTGCATTTTAAAATAATTAAATCTTTATCCTAAGCTTCTGCCATATTAAAGTGGAAACAATAAGCTCAACTGAGACAAATTTTAGTTGCATATAATCATTAAGTTTCCTTAAACATCTAACGCACAAGTATATCACTTCTTTTTTAATTTAAAAGAAGTCATTTTGTTTTAATATGTTGGTAGGAAAGTCATTTTATTTTAACTTGCTGGCAGCAAAGCTAAAATGTTGTTAACTCTAATTTCCTGATCAACATTTTTAAAAAATGTAATAGTAGTGTAGGGCACAAGGAGAAGGGGACGACAGAGGATAAGATGGTTGGACAGTGTTCTCGAAGCTACGAACATGAGTTTGACCAAACTGTGGGAGGCAGTGGAAGACAGGAGTGCCTGGCGTGCTCTGGATCATAGGGTCAGGAGAGTCGGACACGACTAAATGACTAAACAACAACAACAACAAACAGTTGTTAGAATGCCAGAATAAGGGCAGGTTGTGTTATGTTGTAGGTGAACATATCAGACAACACAGTGATTCTTCAAACAGCTCTTGTTTATTCACAACCCAGAACAGAACTGAACTGAAGGGTTCAGCCAGCCTGCTTATATAGAGCTCCACTAGAACGCAACAGTAACCATTTTCTGTAACTATCCAATCCCTGAACGTCACTTTCGATCCCTTATTTGCATATGTGGACATGAACTATCTACAGTATCCCCCTGCTGGCCCAGGGTGAGAACTTCAGTACATAACAGGTTGAAAAAGTTAACTGGGTATTGTCAGCTTCATGAAACCAACATCATTGATAAGATGAAACCAAACATTTATTGATAAGATGGTGAAATAATTTGATTCCTTCCTCTGAGAAGCTTAGATTAACATGTGACTCCCCATATGTATCTTCATAAACTGAAAAGTACCAGGTAATACGGTATATTGTTCTGAACTATTAGAGGTCCAGCAAAATTATGGAGTTTTAATACTGCTGAAGAAGTCACACAGCAGATGGTGCGTCCCAAATTCTCTTTTGATCACAGCAACTATTCTTAGCAATACAGTCAAACCTCGGTTCCTGTACAGCTCTGTTTTGGAATGTTCCGGCTCCCGAACACCAAAAACCCAGAAGTAAATGCTCCTGTTTTCTAACGTTTTTCGGAAGCCGAAGGTGCGACACAGCTTCCGCTTGAGTGCAGGAAGCTCTTGCAACCAATCAGTAGCCACACCTCGGTTGTTGAACGTTTTGGAAGCCGAACGGGTTTCCAGAACGGATTACGTTCAACAACCGAGGTTTGACTGTATTCTAATCTAAGCAATGTGTCACATGCATTAACAGATACTTATCAGTGCATATGAGTCCCATGACATATACTGAGTGCCTTGTAAATAGTCAAATATTATTTTCTTAACAATAAAGTCAGTGACCAAGTGATAACAACTTCATTGTACAGTCATATCTCATGTTGCGTCTGCTTCAGGTTACGTGTTTTCGTGTTGCGTCCCGTGGCAACCCGGAAGTACCGGAACAGGTTACTTCCGGTTTTCGCTGCTCGCGCATGCGCAGAAGCGCTAAATCGCACCACACGTGTGCACACATGCAACACTTTGGCTTGCGTCAATTCCGGGTTATGGACAGGCCTCCGGAACGGATCCTGTCCATAACATGAGGTTCCACTGTACTGTAGAGCAACTAATAACATTCTGTTATGACAAAGTGGAACAAATAGTTCAATCCTGGGTGGAATTTTATCACATCTGAAAGTACACTAAATGCTGCGATACTGTACACACTTGCCCCTGCAGAAGTTCCATTGAAGTCAATGGGTCTGACTTCTGAGTGGAAATATAAAGCCTCACCCTGAAATTCTGCTTTTGTCCTAAACTAGTTAGTCTACTGGTCACTATTATGTCAATTCTACTAGAAAAAGTCTAGTGATACTCCTAGAAAGTAAGTCAGATCAAATCAATTAAATGTAGTCAAGAGACATTCTTAAGTTTATTAACACTGATAAACCGAGCATGTGCACTGGAACTGCTTGCTTTGCCTCTCCATCAAACTAGCTCTTTTATTGGTTAAGAACTTTATAATGATTTTTACCTAGCAAAACTGGATAAATCCAATATCTAGTTTATATGTAGGTATATTTAAAATTAATTAGAACAGTGTGTAACATAATAGCACAAAACAGCAAAATTCTAGACACTGAAAGCATTGTCAATGAGTAACCACAGCAGTTTGTATTAGCTCATTGCTGGCCTCAATACAACCCACAATGACAGTGAATCTTCTACACTTGCTGACACAACACCCCATATTCCTACTAGCAATACCAGCAGTTTCCAAATTGCTCAGTAGTCTACCATAATCATTAGTAGCCAAGAAAGACCGTCACAAGCCTGCAGCATACTTTAGTGAATCAACCCCTGTACAAATCCGGCTGGTGTTTGCAAAACCCACATTAGACCAGCAGCAATAACAGGCTTTGATTTCTGCACTAAGCAATGACAGTAAATGTCAGAGCAACATAGGAATCTGTCTTATACAGAGTCAGACCACTGGTCTATCTGGCTCAATACTGGCTACACTGACTGGCAGAGACCTCCAAGATTTCAGGCAGGGTTTTTTCCCCATTGAACCTGGAACCGACTGTATGAAAAGCAGATGCTCTACCACTAGATAAAAAAAGGCTGATTTGGTTTATTTCCCCCCCAAGGATACCTTTCTTTGTGAAGTCATGTTTCCCAGTCAGCTCTCTTCTTTTTCTTAACTTTGCATGGATTGAGGCAATTTAATCTGACTCTGAGCATATAGGGCTGTATTAATATATGCCGATGAAGTTCTTGGTAGACCATTTTCATTTCTTGTTTAATTCTTTTTAAAAGCCATCTAACCTACAGGCAATCACCAAATGTAGGGTTATTTAAGTTGCATATGGAGCACTTCCTTTTGTCAGTCCTACTACCAATCAACTTCAATGGATGTCCAACATTCTAAAACAAGAAATATGATAGAAATGTTTCTGTTGTGCCATTCTGGAAGAAGAGGCATTAGAGTTTTCAAACTGCATGTTGAAAATGAATTCTGGAGGGAGAGTATAGTAAAAAAAAGAAAGCATATTTTGTTAAATTGCTTCACAATGTTTTACGCTTTATGTTGAACTGGGCATCTAATAATGAAGTACATGTAGTGATCGCCCATAAAGTCATTGCACAGAAATTAGATTCATTCTATCCATATAGGATTTCTTCACTGTCTTTTAGCAATAACTGCTGTAAATAAAGATTAAACAATTCTAACATACTGCTTCAGTTAAACTGGTTGTTATTAAACCAGGCAAAGGTCTTTAAGACACCCTAGCATATCTGGACTAAATGTGCAACCCACTGAAAGAATTTACACCCCCACATCATGGTTTTCCAAAAGAACAGAATAGTTAAAGGGAATTATCTGTAAAATGAGCTACCACCATTTTATTTATGTCCAGATTGCCCCAGGGTTTTCTTACTGCCTATGTAACATGTGCCAACATATCAGATTATATAGAGAATCTGCACAACACATTTAATTATCTCAACTCCCCCCCCCTCGTTTTGCACGTCCGGTTACCATCTGTATAAAATAATGTGAAATACAAACAAGAATCTCCACTTTAAACCATGGAGGGATGGCAGGGGTTGGGGGATGAGATGGGGAGATTAAGCATAAAGAATGCATTTCTACTGAAAAATGAACCAGAGGTTTTGAGAGCGGCTGTGGATTCCATAGACAGATGGTGTCAATAGACCTCTCTCTTAGTCAAGTTTGCACAGAAAGTATAATGACCGGTTTATAAGATACCACCAGAACTCAATATAGCATAAGGAGAAGACATTAAAAATATAGTTTTGCCATCCAAAATGAGGCATCCCTTACCACATATATTGTAAATCCAGCTATTGTTCACATCAGCTAGTTTATAGTTTCCTCTATAGACTGTAGTGAAAACTGATCTCTTAAAACATAAAGGGAAAAAACAGTCCCACAATGAACAGCTGGGCTTAACAGGTGAAAATATGGAAGCTAATGGTTTTTCCATCAAAGCCTAGCTGCCTATTTGTTTTTCTTCTAGGAACTAATACTATTTAGACCTGATTTTTAATTAAGATGCCATAACATGGAATCCCAAACAATAATTTGGAATCCCAAACAATAATCCCTGAAGGTAGTTCTTGGTGAATGTATGTCCACAATCAGAGGAATCAGATATGCAGTTAAGCCACAAAGATGAACCCAATTTTTGATATTTTATACCTTTAGCAATAATAGCAGGGTGAGGCCTACCATGAGCTAGATTGAGGCAGCTGCCGTAGGTGGCAAATGCTAAGAGGCAAAGTGTGCACACACCCTCACATATTTTCCTTTGCCCCGATAAGTTCAGTGCCATCAGCTGTGGTTGATGGCTCTGCTCCATTACCAATGTTGCAACAAGAGTAAACTGCCGGTGTGGTTGTTTTTTGAACAACCTGACTGTGTTAGGCAGTAAAATGTCTTGACTCAGCCCTGAGCAGTAACTGTACTAGAGATGGTTGAAAGCCCCAAATTAGGATGATTTTGTGTGATATGCAAATGCATCCCACATATGAAGAAAGACAAAGCATACAAATGTACCAAAATCTGAAAACTTGAATTTTGGAAATGTAAAAGTAATTATTTTGACACTCAAATTGGTTCATTCTGGCTCAGGGTGGAATATAAATTTGAATCAATAAATAAACCAGTGTGTGTGTGTTTTAAAAAAGAACACCTACCTTTTCCCTCAGTGGTAAACAAATTATTAAGTATATTATTGTTTGCCCTTCTGTATCCTATATATCATCTATATACATCAATAATGATAAACTACTGCTGTTCTTCGTTAAGCTACAAATAAAATTAATTCAACAACTCATGCATTACTACTAATTAAAACCAGAACTCTTGTCTTTGGAACAACATTGTGTACCTTACTTAAAGAACATTTTTTCCACTGGCATGCCACAGCCCACAAGAGTCCAAGGGAAGCCACTACAAGCATTCAGGAAAGGGTGAAGCACTATTACTACGTAACTAGTACATTATGTGTTCAAATAAATCCAGATGTTTATTCCAATGCTTTATTTTTGCTATGCGGTCCTGCCTTCAGTGTGGGAAGCAAAGACACATTGAGAACGATCCTTTGTTAATACGAGCCATGGCAAACAAAGAAGCATTGACAGAAATCAGCACTATTTCTTGTCACTGACTGAAGAGGTGAAATAGAACCTGCTTTTTTCCATTTAAGACCATTGTCTATCCTTAAAATACGGACTGAGTAAGTTTTTAAAAAGATAAACCAAAAATAATACAGTCACCAGCTCTACTGACTCTCTTGAGAATCCGTGTACACTTCTTTATGGACATTTCTTACCCCGGAATAAATAAACAGAGGAATGTCCCCATTGCCTTTCCTATGAAACTGGAATACCCTGGAAGTGGAAATAAGCAGTGGCAGAGCTTCATGCTCCGGCACCGGTGGACAGAGAGCAGGCGGGGGTGGCATACGTCCTCAGCAAGTTTGCTACACTTTTATTTCTAACATTACTGGGGTTTTGTTTTTGTTTTTTTATAGGAAAGATTAGTTTGTAACAATATGGCAATGTGAACACTAATTAAAAAAATAATGTGAACATTAAAATAAAATAGAATACTAACCACAGGGCTTGACACTTAGAAGGATTTATAGCCCTTCTCTAAGTTAGTGTTTTAATTCAGACTTCTGATTCTGTATGAGATGCACTATAAATGCAACTGGAAGAGAAGAAAACTCAACAAATATCTAGGTAGTTTGTTCCATGATGAGCTTTCTTCAAGGAACCATTGAACTCAGGAGTGGCGAGCATGGTAGGGAGGTCCCACTAAGCTGAACTCCTTATTGCCACTGGCGGAGGAAGAGGAATGCGGGGGGAGCGCACTGTCCCCGGCAGCGCAATCCCACTGGGGTGCCATCACGGCTGCTGCACCGCCTTCACTGGGTGCCACGACCCTGCGGGCGGCGCGCCACACCCCCGGGACGTATGCCACCCCCGCCTGCTCTCCGTCCACCGGTGCCGGAGCATGAAGCTCTGCCACTGCTTATTTCCACTTACCTAGATGGAGCAGGGTGGCAGTGAGGTCAGGGCTGCAGAGTGGTACTCGTAGAGTGAAGTTAGTGTTCTTGCTGGTGTGTACCTGTTCAGCCCAAACTTTGATGCTGCCCTGCCACCACAGCCTCCAGGTAAGCAGTAGCAATGTCACTGTACAGAGTGCAACACTACTCCTGACTGAACTAGGGTTTCTTTTTTAAGGTCAGGTAAACTAGTTTCTGGAACAAAGGAAAAGTATACCTGAAAGCAGTGGTGGAGCTTCATGCTCCAGCACAGGGGGAATGGAGAGCAGGCGGGGGCGTGGCTCGTGCATGTCCCGGGGCGTGTGGCGCATCCTGGTGTCGCGCCTTGCCACCTGTGGGGACGTGGCGCCCAGTGTGGGTGGGGGGCAGTCACGATGGCACCCCACCAGGATCGCGCTGCTGGGGGCAATGCGTTCCCCCACCCCCCTCTTCCTCCACTAGTGCCTGAAAGTGCACCAAACAACATCAATTCTTTTATGATCTACCCTTATCAGCTTACATGCATACAGGATGCATACATTTATGCAGGAGTACAATAAGGTAGCTATCTGACCAGCCAAGATTCCCTGAAGAGATAGTCAGCCCCCACTCACCCCGCCCTTGATGGGAAGGTCAGCACAAATTGGACCTACATGCATAAAGGAAATCAGTGTGCCTGTTCTCACAACATAGAATTGTGATTGTGAGCCAGGCCTTTGCTCCCCCTCCCCCAATTATTTTTCCTCCATTTCCCTACATATTACTACTCCTTGTTTTTCGAACTTGAGCTAGGAAAGTGAGACAGCCACATTTTCTGATCTATAAAAGCTGCATGGTACAGCAGGTGTAGTTAATGTGGCTGCCACCTACCATCATCCCTGACCACTGGCCATGCTGATTGGGGGTGTTGTGAGCTGTAGCCAACAACGTCTGGAGGGAACAGCATTGACTGCCTCTGGTGAAGGGAATGGCATTTAATTGACTCTACTGTCCTTCCTGTGCAAGCAAAGCTATTCCTAGCTTTGTATCATCTGTGTAATACATTTGAAGCAATTTCCTCTCAGTAATACTTAAAACACATTTCATTAACATACTGTTAGTTACACTTGTGCATTTGCATTTTAGGGTCACACCTTATGGTAACTCTCATGTTAAGACACAGTTAATTATTAGAAGAGACCAAAAGGCCATGGTGAGTTTGGTACTTAATAATTTGCTTTATTGTTCAATGAGTTACAGCATCAAGATCTGCAATTCTTAAGTATTCAAAGTTTTGATTCAGCAACTTTTCACTGAAGCTCAGCTACATGCCTCTTGCATTTAGAGTCAATTGGTTAAAATTAAGCAAAGCATGTTGTTGTTGTTGTTGTTGTTGTTGTTGCTGTTACCCTACTTCACTAGCATGTCCCGAAGCGGGTTACAACAATTTAAAATTCAGTAACCAAAACAGTTAAAACAAATCAGTCACAGGTATAGGGATAGGTATAGTGTGGGTCCTAAAATATGCATCTCAAGGCCCAGAATGAAGAGATGCATTTTCAACATTTGCAGAATAACTATATAATGAATGTGCTGGAGACACCTTTGTGGGGAACGAATTCCAGAATTTAGGGGCTGCCATAAAGAATGCACTGCCTCAGGTAACACTACCTGAAATTCTGAGGGTGGCAGAACTACTTACAGGGGCTTATATTTGTGACCCAAGTCATTTAGGGGCTTAAACACTAGCGTGAACACCTTATTTTCTGATCTATTTCCTGAACCAGGAAATGAACTGGAAGCCAATGTAGCTATGACCAGCAGTCATGCAAGTTCATGCAAGCAACCCCAGCCAGTAATCAGAGCACTGCATTTTGAACCAGCTGACATTTTCAAGCTATCTTCATGGGCAGCCCCATAAACAGCACATTGCAATGATCCAATCAGGATAGAGTACCAGCATAGAGTACCATAGTTAGGTTATAGCTGTCAAAAAGGAGCCATAGCTGGTGAACCAGCCAGAGTTGAAAATACGCACTCCTAGCCACCAAGGCCACCTGGGCCTCAAATGACAATGTTGAGCCCAGCAGTATCCCCACACTATGAACCTGCTCCTTCCAGAGGAGTGCAACCCATCTTCCCACCTCCTGGACTTGAGCTCTGTCTTTTCAGTATTCAATTTCAATTTGTTGGCCCACATCTAGTCCATCACTGCCTCTAAAACCTGTCTAACACCTCAGCCACTTCTCCTTATTCAGATGAAACACAGAGATGAAGCTAGATGTCATCCACAAATTGATTACACTTTACTTCAAAACTCCTGATAACAGCTCCCAGCAGTTTCATATAGATGCTAAACAACAGGGGGGACGGGGACGGGACAAAATGGAACCCTGTGGGACACCATTGGAAAGCTGCCAGACTGTTGAGATAGGAGGAGAACCAAGCCATCAAGAGGTAAAGAGGAACAAACAGGGTCTCTCTCTCACACACACAGTCACCATATGTAATAAACCAGGGCATCCAATGCAGTCTCAGTGCCATGACTGGGCCTGAAGCCAAACAGACATGCATCCTGATCTTCAAGCGAAAACGGATATTTGCCACTGTGAGATAGTTGTCAAAACCTTCCAGGGATAAAAGATTGCTTAATTTTGTTCCTAATAAAGTCCTACATTTCACATTGTACTGATTAAGGATAGCTATTTCCATATGGTTGCATTGAGCCCATTCAATAAATATTCATTGACAAATGGATCAGCACTACACTGCTGTTTGTAAACCTATGTATCTTTCTTGCCATCCCAAATTATTTTGCAATCCTGAAATCTCATTTGGAGGTGTGGGAAAACCCAAGTCCACTTTCTTTGCCATATAGTACTCCACTTCTCCAGTTATATCTAATGTTATTTGCACCATTCCTAATTCCATGCTGGAAGCTAGGCACAAAACTCAAAATGCTACAACAGAGATCTACTACCGGAAATCACATCCTCCCTTTTAAGATAGATGATAGATGATAGATAGATAGATAGATAGATAGATAGATAGATAGATAGATGATAGATAGATAGATAGATAGATAGATAGATAGATAGATAGATGATAGATAGATACATGATAGATAGATACAGCCGCTGGGAATGTATATATAGTATCATTCTTTCCTGAAAGCCTCATCCTTCCTAGATTGTCTCTGGAACACTGCCAATGATAGCACCCAACAGTCAATAGGTCCCAGCAAAATAATGTTTAGAAACACCTTTCCTTCTGTCATCAGTAAGAAGTTTCAGCATCATTTTTCAGATTTGATTTCCTTGAAGTAGACAGCACTGGAGTTTTTGTAATATTTTATCTGCAAATATAAAAGTGCATGTACTATACAAAAGTGTGTGCTCCTATCAAGCAACAAAAATGTCATATTTCCAGGGAGAAACAACTTGCAGCCCAGAATACTTCTAGCCTTCAGCTAATTCTCAGATCTCTCTCTCTGCTTCTTTCTCTGCCTGCCTGCTCAGCTCACATACATGAATACTTGCATCAGCCAAGTTCTCTTAGCTGAGGTGGGGTGAGGTCACAGTTACATTACCTCTTATGTCCAACAGAATTAATCAAGAATCCTCCAGAGAGATCCCACAAAAATAGAATTATTTATTATTTACATTATGAAGAAAAAATGGTTCAAAAAGAAGGTTTTTTATAAAAGTATCTACCTCAAGTCAATGCTACTGTGATATAGACTTAGCTGGTATGGGGAATAGTTTTGAACCTTGTAGTTTTTATTCAAAATACTTCACAGTGAATTCCTACATAAATCCATGAGAGACTATGGTTCTGTTCTCACTGCTAACAAGTGTCCTTCCTAATTCCAACAGCAAGCCTGGTATTCTTATGACAAAAAAGGCCCATTATTTGGAGTAGCTGAACCCTGGAATGGAAAAGAAATAAGGAACAATGTACTAAAGCAGTCAAATGCCACTGGCGTCTGTCTCTCTCTCTCTCTCTCTCTCTCTCTCTCTCTCTCTCTCACACACACACACACACACACACACACACACGAAGGGTGGGGGTGGGATAGAATAAAATAGCTGACCTCACAAGAGTAGTTCAGTAGTAAAAGGTAGCATCAGTGGAAAGGCTAATCTTTAAACCATGCAAGTTAAAAATAAATATGTATTCCCTCTAGATGCACAAAAGTATTTTGGTAATAATAAATATCATTGCCACATTATATAATATAGTAATAATCTTACTCAATCATTACCCTTATTATGCTTTTTACTAATTCACACTAAAATTAAGGCAGCAATAAAACTCTGGAACAGAAAACTTCTAAATAATTTGTTGACTGTTGTTGTGCTACTCCTTACAACCATAATGGTAGAAGATCTCCAATATCTTCCAAGGACATTTAAATATATTCAAGGACTCTGGCAATTCTCTTCAAGTTACGATTCATTTTTACCAATCAGAAAGTGCAGCTTAATTAACCACTATAATATACAGGTGCTTGAAAAATGCAGGCACAAATTTCTCCAACTGATTAACAGGGAAGAGTCTGTGGCACACTGGATTTGGTTTTCTTCCTCCGTGCCTTACAAGTTTCTTGTCATCTAATTAGGTCTCCCTTCAAACATTTCATAAAATGTAACATCATATGATAATTTAGGCAACCTGTATCATCTCAAAAATAAATTGACAAGTCACTGTATTAAGCGGAGACAGATGATGGAAGAAATCAAATATGATATCTGGCTTTGTAGCACAAAACTCTTGAGATATAGAATCCTTAAAATCTACACTGTGCTAGTATTCCGTTCTGCACTGATGCAATGGACATGTTATAATATACAATTTCAATACAGAGTTCTTTGAACTTTTTGATTGCTAGCTCCTTTGCGGGAACTTCAGATGTGGAAAACTTGCCATTAAGTTGAACTACGCTTTTCATCATAATAATTGGTCCTTTTCCATTGGGATCTCCCTTCCAAACTTTCTACACATTATTTTCTGAAATTTTCATTCAGGTGTTCTGTTTTTCAAACCCATATTAAACAATGTTTAGATACTACTAAGTATATTCTGATCACACAACTAAACATACATAGATCAGCTGGTAGAGCCATTAGACTCTTAATCTTGGGGTTGTGAGTTTGAGCCCCACGTTGGGCAAAAGATTCCTGCATTGCCAAGGGTTAGAAAAGATGACCCTCACAGTCCCTTCCAATTCTGCAATTCTATAATAAACAACATACTGCCTGTCTTTAAACAAGCACAATTAAAGAGTAAGAAGGAGAGCAGCAGGACTTTCACACAGGCCAAGCTATATCACTTCTTCTTTAAACACAGCCTCACTCCTACCTGGAATGCAAATTTAGTTTCTATATCCTGACTCGGCCCCAGATACACTGACCAGATGTCTGGAAGCTGTGGCTGGATGGTTACGCGGGAGCCGGTTGAAGTTAAATCCTTCGAAGACAGAGGTCCTCTGGCTGGATGGAGCAATATGGGATTGAGGGGGCAACTCCCATCTCTTGTGGGGGTGCAATTAGTGCCAGCATCGTCTGTTAAGAGTTTGGGTGTAATCTTCGATACCTCCCTCTCTATGGAGGCGCAGATTACAGCTATAACAAAGGCGGCATTTTTTCATCTCCGCCAAGCTAAGCAGTTGGCTCCTTATCTCTCTTGCCCTGACCTAGCCACTGTGATCCATGCGACGATCACCTCCAGACTGGATTATTGTAACTCGCTCTACGTGAGCCCTTGAGACTGACCCAGAAACTCCAGCGGGTGCAGAATGCTGCGGCGAGACTCCTTATGGGGTCTTCGCTGCGAGATCATATTCATCCGGTGCTACACCAGCTGCAATGGCTCCCGGTGGAGTACAGGATCAGGTTTAAGGTGCTGGTTTTAACCTTTAAAGCCTTATACGGCCTAGGACCCTCGTACCTACGGGACCGCCTCTCCTGGTATGCCCCACAGAGAAATTTACGGTCTGCAAATAAAAACATCCTAAAGATCCCGGGCCACAGAGAGGTTAGGCTGGCCTCACCAATCTGGTGGAACGCTCTGTCACAAGAGACTAGGGCCCTGCGGGACCTGACATCTTTCCGCAGGGCCTGCAAGACAGAGCTGTTCCACCAGGCCTTTGGTCAGGGCGCAGCCTGACCCCCCTCCTCTGGCAATCTGCACAGAATTTTGCTTGATGGTTGCCATTAATTTGATCTTAATCTGATTTTAATTAATTTTATAATGAATGTTTTTAGAATGTTGGACTATTTTGATTGTTGTTAGCCGCCCTGAGCCCAGCTTCGGCTGGGGAGGGCGGGATATAAATATTTATTATTATTATTATTATTATTATTATTATTATTATTATTATATGATTCCTTTGGTACTCCATTGACACATTTATCATCCAACAAGTGTACTTAGAAAAATGCAAACAAACATGACTTGGAAAGTACAATGCAAAATTAGGGTTTCATTGTCTAGGTTTGGTTAGGTTTTTGTGGCAACCCCTTTTTTCTCTCCTTAGGACCTCATATACAAATTCCAAACTTTTCAACAAGCGATTAATGCTCACTATTTTATTCTTAATAACAGGCTTCTGACACCCAAAGATTTGACCTAGAAACTATGGATGACAGATCACCACTCCCTTTATCAGCTGGCCAAGCTCTGAGATCAGTGGTGGGTGGGCATCTTGCCATCTTCCCAGAAGCTGTAACCGGCTTTTCCATAATGCAGAATAGGATATTCTCTGCATTTATACCCCAACCATAGAGTTCCCTCTCTCAAGAGAAACCGACAACCACAAAACTCAATATGCCAATGCCCAAGTAAAAGCATATTTGGATGAATCTGATTTTGTTTCTCAGGACTTAGAACTACTGTATTGTGAACTACTGTGCTCTTTATTGCTTGAGATGTTTTTTACAGTTAGTTGTTCTGCTTATTAATTTTATCTGTGTTTTAAATATCATGCATCAGATACCACCTGGGATCACTATTTGACGAAGGGCAATTACAGATTTTCTAAATAAATAAAAAAGTGAAATTATATGTGGGAGAAGATTTGAGGAACAAGAATTGCCTGCTTTTCTGCATACCTCAGATATGGCTAACAATAAGCAGGAAACATGTACAGAACTTTTACATGCAATGTATTGGCTTGGATCCAGGGATGTCTTACACAAGCAGAAAATCATTTCCACTTGCACTAGACAGCACATTGAATTGGTATAATTTGCTTGTACTGCTGTAGGCCTCTACCATTCCAGAGGGTTCATCACCCATGAGGAGTTGTGGGGGAGCACTGGGTGTCTGTAGCGCTGATGAAACAGCAGGAAATCTGTTGAAGAAGCAGAATTCCACTCAATCTGATCTGGATCCAGTCCAGATCACTATCTGCATACCAAAGTGCACAAAACGTGAAGGAGCATGGGGCTCCCATGTCAAAAACAAAGATTTCGGTTCAACCCTCAGACATTGTTTCTATGAAAGAGTAAGGTCACATTAAAGCATGAGCAATGACTGAGCAATGTCACCAGGTGCAACTTCTCTAATCAGTGCAGTACACAGATTCAAAGAGATAGTGGGTAGAATTGTCCTTATCTGTACAATTCTTACAAGGCGCAACACCCTAAAGTACAGAAAGGTCCTGAAGAAACACATTAATTTCAGAAACGACACTAAACCAGTCAGTCAAACCATCCGTAAGACAAACTCAGAACTACGTCACTTCAGAAAGGTGCCCCTATCTGCTGCAACACAATGGATTTCATCAGCAGCCAGCTTCTGTTAGATTTATTGCCTGCCCTTCAGCAGAAGATCCCAGGGTGGATTACAGCAATGTAAAACACAACATTATTAGAAACACTTTCAAAAAGAATATATAATTACAACTAAAGTGGGTCCTAAAAATTCGTCTCGTGGCACCTCACTTTTCTTTCCACCCACCCCCTACTCCAAGTATGAAGTTTTGCCTTTTGAGAGAGATACAGCTGTAGGCAGTACTGAGCCTAATCTAATTCCTAACTTGCTTCCCTCCTTTGGGGCTCCACTAATAGAAAGTTGGGAACTTGGTTTATAGATGCATAGCAGACTTCTTTCTGGGTGCTAACTATGTAATAACATGGTTACCATTACACAACCAAGAAGGCTGATATGCCAGAAACTGCAATGGTACCTTGGGTTACAGACACTTCAGGTTACAGACGCTTCAGGTTACAGACTCCGCTAACCCAGAAATAGTACCTCGGGTTAAGAACTTTGCTTCAGGATGAGAACAGAAATCGTGTGGCGGCGGCAGTGGGAGACCCCAAAAGCTAAAGTGGTTCCTCAGGTTAAGAACAGTTTCAGGTTAAGAACAGACCTCCAGAATGAATTAAGTTCTTAACCCGAGGTACCACTGCATTTGGGAGTATTTTATTTGCATCCTGATACACAGAGACAGATGGAACTTTCTTCAAATGCTGTTGTAATTCTTGGGACACCTTGCCACACTCTAAGAATCTGAACTAGCTCAGAAAGAGAGAGAGAGAGAGAGAGAGAGAGAGAGAGAGAGAGAAAGAAAGAAAGAAAGAAAGAAAGAAAGAAAGAAAGAAAGAAAGTATTCATTATCCTTTTATTTTACTAACTTGCTATTTATATCAGCTCAAGCTTCTCATTTATAAGCAAAGGGTTAGGTACTTTTAGAAGTGCCCCCCTTCTCTGAAATGAAAACCAGCATCAAAACTGTTCAGGCCACAAGCATTTATATTTAGGGAGATAAAGGTTACTTTTAAAATATTTTCACCAATATTTTGATCAAGTCATCAGCCACTGCAGCTATGAATCTCACTTATTTATGTCTAGGTTTTTGCCAGTTTCCTGTCAAAATGCCACAGCAGTCCTGTTAAATGTATATCAGACAGCAATATCTGATGCAGCGATCACATAGATGATTAAAGCTCAATTCCCACAGTCATTCTGTGTTTTAATCTGGTACATTGATAAAGAGATAAAGAGTAAATTATAGCTTATAGATGTCATCGTACGTTATGTGTAGTTAAGTGGGATTGATCTTCTTTCCAGATAGTCTGGATCTATGCAGAAGCACACCCACACCACGACTTCTAGAGTGGCTCCGAAAACAAGACAACAGTTAAAGATAAAATGGTTGAACAATTAATACACTGTACTGCAAAGAAACTGCACCTGCAAATGTTGCATAGTAATAACCATATTACTATTTCAAAGTCACTAACAGTGAATCCTAAAGAATGTACACACAAAAGTACTGTAACGTTCAATGAGAATTATGTCCAAACATACAAGGTTACAGTTGCAGTCCAATCCTATCAAGAACTTGCTTGTTTACAGATAGCACACCTTTTGTTACAGGCCACCTTTTGAAAAAGCCTAGTGGAACTTCAGAGTGTATCACATTTTTATTGCACTAGAAAGCAAATTTATTAAATGGAAATTATTTTACACAACAATTCATTCAGGCCAGTGTTCAGGTTAAGCAAAGATCTAACTGGGAGATGTAACAAAGTTCAGCAAACTTTTTTTTAAAAAAAAAGATGGATCAATTATTAGACTTACTAGGGCATAACACTGTTTATATAAGACTAAGTGCAAAGTCCTGACCTCTGCATTTCCCCCATGACCTCAGAGAACAGACACTCATCTCTTTCCTCAGTCAAGACAGACTGTATGCTTAGAAGATCTCTCAGTGCACTAAAACTCACTATAGAGCTTTAAAAGAATGTAATGGCCTAATTAAAAATAAATAAATGAATGAACACTGAATAAAGATTGCCCACAGATACCAGAACAAGTCTGGATAGTTAAACATAACAAAATGGAAACTGGAGACCCCAATAAGTATTCCTACATTCACAGACAAGTTTCTAGGATCAAAGGCTAAACTGCATGATACACATACATTTCCTGGATTCTAAATTTCAATTTGTACATCAAGATGCAAGTTCACAGTTCCTTCCATCTCTTGATGCACTTAGACAAGCCCATTAATCCAAAATTTATTTTGCTTGCTTTTCTATCATAACTACATACAGAATCACATTACGCATGACAACAGATTCAGGGCAACAGATATACTGGCGAGTCAAAAGTGCGTTGACATACTCTTAGCAAACACAATAGAACCATCCATATTGAAAATACTAGCCAAGTGCATCAGATGCATATATAATACTTTACACTGTTTACCCCAGTAATTTTTTAACACAGTGATAGAAAGCTGCCATAATTATTACAAATCGCATGAAATTCTGGTTTTTATAGCAACATGGGCAAAAGGTACCATGGAATTTACATAAAGCCTTGAATCAATTCACATCAAAGAAAGTATCCAGCAATATTCCACTACTGTTAACAACAGTAAAAAGCCTTGGCTTAAAAAAACTTAGACTTTATTGTGGAGTAAGGAGTAAAGTTCTACAACCAGTACTAAATACAGTACAGTCGTACCTTGGAAGTTGAATGGAATCCGTTCCAGAAGTCCATTAGACTTCCAAAGCATTCGAAAAATAAAGCTTGGCTTCTGATTGGCTGCACGAAGCTCCTGCAGCCAATCAGAAGCTGTGGAACCCCTGTCGGACATCCAGCTTCCAAAAGAACATTCGAAAACCAGACAGTCACTTCCGGGTTTCGATCGTTCAGGAGCCAAAACGTTTGAGAACTAGGCTGTTCGAAAACCAAGGTATGACTATATGTTGAAAGTAGCTGAAAATAGTGTCCAGTGTATATGTATACAACACTAAACACTTAAAAAATCCCCCTTGTAACTTCACAAAAAGTTATAGCAAGCAGATAAAATCATAAAAGCTTTGACCAAAATATTTTTAAAGGGGAGATGATGGAAGATTTCCATTTGTTTTCAGCCCTGAATCAGAAAGAATCCTAAAAGTTCCTTATTTTTATTTTTATTTATTCAATTGCCATTCAAATTTCTAAATGTAAAACCTAAGGGCAGAAAAAGCCATATAAAAGCAAAGACTTCACATTGCTGCATTTCTTGTACTTTAACACAGTTGATTCTGGTTGCTACTTTTTTTTGGTTGCTACATAATTTCTGGTTGCTACATATTTTTTAAAAAAATATCTCCATCTTGATGAAAATATAGGAATAATGGAGCATTATATCTTTTAAAGCTATCAGTTATTCAGATATTGTCCCATTTAGAAGATAAAATGCTAAACATAAGATAATTTAATTATATTTTAATGGGATTTTCTATCTGAAATTTAAAAAAGTGAATACAGCTTGAACTCCACTGGAAGATTGGCTAATTTACACCTCTCTCATTACACACAAAATGGAAGGGGGGAAACAAGAGTTTCTTTGTTTGTGTACATTAGCTCAAAGCTGTAAAAGTCATTCAGTGGAACTTTACTATGCTTTCACCCATACCTTGCTTGTAACAACATTTGTAGCCTCTGAAATTACATGGGGTGCAGTCAGACTAAGGTAATCAGCCTTCACTTTTGATTCATGGAGCCTGAAGAAATGGATTTATGTGCATTACACAAGCAGTTAAAAGGCAGGTTCCCCGTTTATTACTTCTTTCTTCCAAAACTATACCAAAGCAAAAACTGAGTAAATAAAGAAGTCCATCATATCGGAAATGTGGAAATATAGCTAAGGTTATTCTAGATAAAATTACCTACATCAATACTTTTACTCAGAAACACCATGACAACATGAACTAAGTAGTGTCATCTGCCATGAACACCTTTAGAAGAAAAAATTGTATATATTAGTACATACAAAATGTATATGTATCAACAGGTAACAGAAAAAAAGTTGGTGCAGTGTATTTAACCAGTATTTTGTCCACATTTTAAAACCATGTTTCTACAGCCCTTCCAAATGGAAGTGGAAAACTTAACCACACAGCAAAAGGTGGAAGTAGAGTAGTAGTTATTGGCACAAGCTCACTTAGTAAGAAAATTCCCAGCTGCCTGCTAGGAGCGAGACTGCAAACCTGGACACACTAACCTATAAGTCCTCCATGGGAATTTTGTCCAAGTAAGACAAATACAGGATTGAGCAGTGAATGATTTATGTACAGCATCATGCTACATCTTCTTCTTCCCCCAAAAAACGACAACACAAAAAACCAGGAAAATGTAGTACAACCACTCACAACCATCTAGAAAGACGGACTCTGGTCAGTCTTTGAAAAATGGCACCTTTCAATATCAGCTATAATAGCCTTTGATTTAGGATCAGAGATGCTGTGTGTCAGTCGTTCCAATTTCAGATTACAATGCTATGAGACTACTGATCCTGTGGCATTTATAGTGCTACTCAAGTACACCCACTGAAATAGATGGACATGGCCTATTCTGAGTGAAGCTTTGCTGAATACCAACTATTATTGACTGCAAGAAGAGATGAAAGGTTTTTTCTTGCTTTCTTCTTTTCTTTTCTTTTCTTTTCTTTTCTTGCTTTCTTTCAAGGGAAAACTTGATATTCAGATCTGAGCCATTTTGTTTCACAGCTTTTTTTGGCGGGGGTGCTTCTAACATTGACACTGAAGCTATTGCTGAAGCACAGCAAATTCTCATCCATGTGGGAGCATTTAAAATCACATCCATGCCATATGCAAGTATTGCTGACATTCCAAGGAAGAGGAAAAAGAGCCACGCTTTAGTGGCCCCTCACCACTAAATGATATATAAAAAGGAGCTCTTATATACTGTACAGTGGTACCTCTGGTTACATACTTAATTCATTCTGGTGGTCCATTCTTAACCTGAAACTGTTCTTTAACCTGAAGCACCACTTTAGCAAATGGGGCCTCCCGCTGCTGCCACGCCGCCGCCACACGATTTCTGTTCTCATCCTGAAGCAAAGTCCTTAACCCGAGGTACTATTTCTGGGTTAGAAAAGTCTGTAACCTGAAGTGTATGTAACCTGAAGTGTATGTAACCCAAGGTTCCACTGTACATGGTTTTTTAAACTCTAATGTGTCCCAACTTGATAAGGTGAAGTGTGCTACACAGCCCATAATCCATGAATAAAAACATTTGTACTTTGCCATTTACAAATCCAGGCATTCCATATTTGCTGAACCTTGCAGGATAACTTTAGCTTTTAGGGTGCTTTCAATATTAAGCCAAGCATAGTAACTGCAGCTTCTCGGCTGCAACAGTGCTGGAATTGGCTAGCACATATTCTGCCCAAGCCAGGAAAGTGAACTGTAAAACTAATAATTTCCCTTGAGCCTACGCTAAACTGATGCATGCCAGCTACTCCCACAGGAACAGAGAGCCTAACAGTTAAGAAAGAAGCTGTGTGTAAACAACCACTCTGCTTCAAGGCAGTTGTTCTTATAAGCTATGGTGGATTTGATTCAAATATATACTGCAGTAAACAAATTCGGAGAATAGCATACCAAACCATTATTTTTCTCCTGTGAAAGGCTCTAGTGACCCAAGCATCTGAGATGCAGGCCAAGATTCTCTTTTTGCCTAAGAAGATACACGCAACCGTGATCCGAAGAAAACAAGTTTTATTTCAAGTGGGCTTCTGTAGTTACCATCTCTTGCCATTTTTATGCACTACTAACAACATTTAAATTTAGTATGAATCCTTTTAAATAAATGAATGACTACATTTTTTCTATTAATATGTTTTTGGATTTTGAGAATCAATTTGCATTTATTTTAAAGAAATGTATACAGGCAAATACCGTATTGTTCGCTGTATAAGACGCACCAGACCACAAGACGCACCTAGTTTTTGGAGGAAAACAAGAAAAAAAATAATTCTGAATCTCAGGAGCCAGAACAGCAAGAGGGATCGCTGCGCAGTGAATGCAGCAATCCCTCTTGCTGTTCTGGCTTCTGTGATAGCTGCGCAGCTTCCATTCGCTCCATAAGACGCACACACATTTCCCCTTACTTTTTAGGAGGGAAAAAGTGAGTCTTATAGAGCAAAAAATACGGTAGTTAAAAATCTAGCTGACATGGGGGAAGGCCTGGGAAATCTTTTAGGAAACCAGACTGCTAATCAAGACTAGGTTGCCTCCAGCTACCACAGCAAAAACAAGAGTCTCAGCAGACCTCATGAGTAGCATATTTTACATGCATCCTTCCCCACCTCAGCTCTATCCCATGTTGGATATTAGATTTTAAACTTTTAATTAAATAGATATTTACTATAGATAGATATGAATGCAAAAAAGAGAACAGAAACAAAACATTCATCTACTGAATACATATGCATTCCAGATTATACTACCCAAAACACTGAAGCAGCTCCTTTTGTTTTTAAGAAAACATATCTTTGCTTCCTACCCCCTTCCCAGCAGTACATTCCCACTCACATATAGCTCTGTTTTAACATTTTCTTTATTACAGCCTTGAAAAAGTGGGATGATGAATGACTACTATAAGTTTTTCCTGCAGGATTTAACAAGTATAACATAGAATGCTAGTCACAGCAAATGTCTGGGTGGAGTAGAGAAACCTCAGAAATGCTCCACACAGAGCCAGAAATTAAGAGCTGTGCCAACACTCCAATCATGTGCCGATCAGATTCATTTTTACAGAGTGACAACACATGCCATGTTCAATTCTTTGAAGAGAAGCTGTCTCAGGTTGATTCTGTGTTTAATTAGCAGGCATAAGAAAGCTATCAGGAATCAGGTGTTGAATGAAAGTCAAATGAATCAAGTAAAGCCCATGGAGATGTGATGAAATGGCTGAGTTACAAAAGCTGGCTTGGATACAGGGTGGTAAGAGATGCTTCTGGGTGGGATGTTTTGCTGAAGTGTGGCAATGACTTGTGAAGCCATGTCTTCTTCTACTATACTAAGACTTGCCCTGGGACTGATTCAGGTGATATACAAATTATGCAAACAAGCCTTTATGAAATAATGCGTTATTGCATACTCAACATAAAACTAGTAACAGTTCTTAAACTCTAGAATTGCAGTATGTTCAGCTGTGATGAAGCAACCCTGAGCTCCTTTTTATTTAATAAATAAAACACAAAATAATGTACATTTCTTAATGAAAAAGAAGTCCAAAGTGTTGGCCACCATATGACAATAGCTGTGAAGTGCAAACCAGATAGCTCATGTCTACCACTACAGACGACCAAAAAATAAACTTCATTGCCATAAAATATTGATTAGGGTGTTCTCACACATTGATTAGGGTCCATTTCAGATTACTTCATATTGTGATAATAAGCAACCATTTTGTGAAATATGAAGAATTATTCCACTTTCCTTACCTCAGTTTCACAAATAAAAAATCTATATTAATGTATCCTTATTATCACATATAAGCCAAGAGGTGTGTGAATATGTGTGAATCACTAATGTCCACCAAATAGTGGCATACGCACTCCGCTTTGGAAATGGAATGTATACAGTGGTAACTCAGATTACAAATGCTTCGGGTTACAAACTCCACTAACCCAGAAGTAGTACCTCGGGTTGCGAACTTTGCCCCAGAATGAGAATGGAAATTGCACGGCGGCGTGGCAGCAGCAGGAGGCCCCATTAGCAAAAGTGCACCTCAGGTTAAGAACTGTTTCAGGTTAAGAACAGACCTCCGGAACGAATTAAGTTCTTAACCAGAGGTACCACTGTATTAACAGTGCATTGCAGAGGGGTGGGTTAGATTGTCCCTTCCATGATCCCATCCAACTCTACAATTCTGTGATACTGCCGACTTCCGGGTCGGCGCCATCGCCGAATGGCGGACTCCCTCCGAGCTCCGGAGGGAGCCGGCTTGGCAGGGGCTGGGTCCTACCGCACCGGCGATGCGGGGACCCTTAAAAACCACGGCCAGAGGAGGCCGTGGACATGGAGACTCGGCTGGCACCGTTAGCGCTCTCCCGACTCGTGAAGGAGCCTTTTTAAAGGCTACGGATCGGGTGCCGGGGAGAAGCGTGGTGCTTTGAGTTCTCTGCTATCCCTGCCGAGCGCAGCCGCATGCCATCCGGCGGAGAGCGCTGACTTCTTCTATTGAAAATTCGGCTCTAAAAAGAACCCGTGAGTAATTGGAATATGGACTAAAAAAAGGGGATAAATTTTTAAAATTCGGAGCGAACGGGGGAGGCGGAAAAAAGGAAGTCAGCCCACCCCTAAATTGTAGAAGAGCCAAAACAAAGGACTAGACAACTAAGATCGAGTGTAACCTTATCTTGCCGAATCAGCAACTTCGCGAGGGAAAATTATAAGATTGAGCTGGAGGAGAAAAGTGGAATTGTTTTAAAAAAAGCAATCCCCCCCCGGAATCCCTGGAGCGATTCGTGAAACTGCCTGGAGAAAAGCGATGGAGGTTTTGACAGCTGTCAAAGAGCTGTCAAAAAGGAAGATTAAAATAGAGATTTTGTTATGAGGACTTTGCCGGTTATATTTGTTACAAATTGAATACAAACTGTTTTAAATATCGGTCAACAAGCTACTTGGTCTGGTGGATGTGATTCTGGAAGGGAACTTTGCTACTGCAATCCACCTAGAGGAGCCGAGGGATATTGCATGTGTTTTTCACAGGAAACTTGAACAGTTGAATGGAACTTTTAATCTCCTGGGAAACTGCAGGAATGGAACATTATTTTGTCTACAGAGGTCTACACACTACGGGAAACAATGGAACTATTTGTTGGAAAATGAAAGGAACATGATGCAATGCTTTGCTCCATGAATAACAAGCCTCTGCAGAGACACTAGAAACTTTTGGAAAAAGAACATTTCTGTGGGAGAACAGAGAAATAAAAAGGAGGAGAATAATTGACAAGAACAAGGAAATAACAAGAACTGGACAGAACTGGGGGAACATTTGGGATATTCAGGTTTGACAAGCTTATGGATACAAAATTGGAGTTTTTACTCCTGGATATAAAAACCTGGATAGAAGAAATGGGCCCTTTTTTGATAGGCTCCTTCTACGATTGGACATCCGTAATCAAAGACTGGCAAAGAACCTGAGGGACATAGTGTAATGTGGGAACTCCAGGAAGATATTAGAAGTGGAGGGATAGGTGAAACGCAAAGGGGAAAGAGGGGAGGGAAAATTGGAATCCAAAGGCTGTAAAATTACTATTCATATTTATCTTATTTCCATCTGTACTATGTTTGAAAGGGGGAAACTCGTGGAAGGGTATAGATCGATCTTAGGGGATGGGAATTTGGATAAATTGGGTTATTGATGATGAGTGTAATTTGGGGACAAGAACTTGTTGAATTTAATTGCTTATTTGGAAGATTTGGAACACAAGAGGGGGTAGGGAGGGGAAGTCCTAGTTATTGGCAAAAAGTTTATAGATTGGATTTAATTTGTTTTGATTTGTCTTAATTTGGAAAACCTTAATAAAAATTATTATTATAAAAAAAAATACAATTCTGTGATACTAAGCTGGACACTACAGGCGATTTTTAAGCATGTTTAGCAAAGGTGTTTTTTTACCAGCACATGAAACAAAATATGCACATCGAACAAATATTACAAATCAAAGTATGTCTTCAGCTGTGGGAAAGTGAAGTTGGCTTTCTATTTCTTCTGCACAAATACCTATTGGTTTCAAGGTGCTGCTTATTATCTATGAAGCCCTAAATGACTTGTAACCAGAATATCTGAAGGATGAACTCCTTCCCTGTTGACCTGTTATCAATTACAATCACTGGCTCTATGTTTCACCATGAAAGGTACAGCTAGCAATAACATGGGATGAGGGCCTCTGTGGGAGTTAACTCAGTTGTGGAGCTCTCTCCACAAAGATAGGGGCAATCAATATGTACTTATTTCATCAGAACTTTAAAGGGTTTTATTGGTATGTTAACTTGTTATTTTTATTTTGTTTTGTAGTAGTTTTACCATTTTCAACTTTTACTGTTATTAAAATTGGGTTTTTATTATTGTGCACTGCCTTAGGGGAGCTTATGGGGGTTGAAAGCAGTATATAATTCTATAAATAAAACCTTTGAACCTTTGATTCAGACACTTTCCTTAAAGCTGGTTTTCTTTAAAAAGCCATAGTTAAAATTAATCACAGTGCAGCATTACATCTGAACCCTAGCTATGGTTAATCTAAAACTAAGGTGAATGTTTCTGATCTCCTGCTTGTGGCCAAGCTGGAAGAGGAAATATTGCACAAGCAATACTTGTTTTGTGCAGGGGTTATGTTCCTGCACAAATGTGTTTGTGGGGCTCACATAAAGCATTCCATTCCATTCCACCCCACCAATTCCATCCCCATTCTGCCCTTTTGTTGACATTTTGGGTCACCTCTGGATTTGGCACCATGCAGACATGAATAAATCAGTCACTGCCTGTAGTGTGCAAGCTCAAGTCCCACCACAGCTCTGTTACCATAAAGCAGCAATGCAGCAGCAAGCAAAGGCTATAGCAGCCAAGTCAGCTGCTTGTGGCTGGAAAGCCAAACAGGATGTTTGTGACTGTTGCCATGGGAACAAAGGGGCAGTCCATTCTGTACTGAGCACCGGATGTTAGCTCAGTGTGCGTGTCATGTGACCCGTACTGGAAGTACATGGGTGGAGTTTATTCTTACTGCTATTGAGTGCAGACATGTTTCTCTGTACTGATGTAAGAGACAGAAATAAAGGATGTAAATAGATTTCTGTCTGCTTCTTTCCCCTCCCTGGGGATACCAAAGGGGAGAGAGAAGAAACGGTGTGTTCTTCTCACATCTGGGAAGAATCGCCGAGACCTCGCCTGCTTATCTGCCGGGAGTAGCAGCGGGGAGGTCGACAAGGAATATCTGCCGGTGCCTACGTTGTGGCACATTCCTCTGACCCAGGCAGAATTCCAACAAGCTCATCTTTGTTATTGTCAATATTTGACTGAGGTTCTTGCAATACATTATGCTTAGCTTTCTACTGTTAATACTATTATTACCAGGTCAAGTTGCCTGTGAAATGGTTTGTAGTCCACAAAGTGTTACAATAAATCTGTTAGCCTTCAAGAGGACAAACATCTCTTTTGTTTTGTCCAGTGTTTCTAAATATGTTCCTACTCAGTGTTCATTTGACTCAGCTCCCTGATGCTAAAAGCTTAGCAAAAGCAGAAGTCCTGTTATTGTTACCACTGTAATCCCTTAATGAAATTATGAAAAACCGGGGGGGGGGGATGGGGGGCATTAACAATAGCAGTTCAGGTAAGAATTCTGCTAAGTTACTTCTGTGTATAAACTGCCAGATGAAAACAATAAAATATACAAATGTAACTGAAATAAACACTATGCAACATCAGTTGCTTCACTTTTATGTTGCAACTGTACAACTTCCATATAGGCTAGCATTATTCTGTGAATATTAATGAGTTTTATTCAAAGGAGAAGCTTCAAAGCAAGTTCAACGTTCCAGACAGTCTTCTAAAGAATCCTCTGTAAATACTTCTGCAAGTATATAAACTGAATCATTTTCAACGTGTGACTTTTTCTTTTCACAAAATGCTATGTAAGCAATGAACCATAGTGTCCATTGAATTATTACTTGTCATTCATTACCAAATATTAGCATCATTTTTCACACATGGTAACTTACCCTACAGTAACTGCCAAAGTTAATGGACAAATGCATCACAATCAGCACTCTTACTCTCTTAAAAGATCATCTTCCTTTACTTTAGTTCTCCATGTTAATGCCATTTTTCGAGCAATAATGCAGCAAGTTGCTTCAAATATTCCTATGACATACATTCATAGTTATAAATAGCACATTCAGGTGTGTTATTCATTTTTATTCCACTCATCAACCAAAAAAAACCACAGGCTTACAAATCACTTAAAAAGGGATGCCTTGCCCTCATCACTCACAATCTAAGAGGACACAACATGAAAGAAAAATGGAGCAAGATGGATGAGAAAAAAGCCAACTCAGGAACAAATTATTAGTTAAAAGTTCTTCTAATGACCAGCTGAGGTGGAAAGGTTGCTGGTAAATCAATTGTGCTGATATAGTGGCCCTGCATCCCTTCTCAGCTGCAGCCTGATGCATTGGATGCTACCAAGTCACAGCTGACTGAGAGGGGAACCTGACCTTAATGGAGCAGGTGGTAGGCCTGCTTCCCATTTTTCCTCCCTCTGCTGATGAAATGTCTGCTGCTAGGTGACAGTTAAGGGAGGAAGCATATTTTTTACCACAACAGTAGTGGCATTAGTAAAGATCTCACTATTTTAACAAGTTATAACTTCAATTACTATGTGTTTGTCACTTTCTCTCTGGCTGGAAGGGCAGTGGTCCAGTGTGAAGGACATGAATGACTGGTCCCAAATAACTGGAGGTTATTCTAGAATCTGGGTCCACCACTAAGAATTTTTATTTTTATTTTTACCACCCATCACAACCTTTGGGGCAAGGGTACTAATAAACTAATTTTTAGGGGAGTTTTTAATATTTGATGTTTTATTGTATTTTTTTATATTTTGTTGGAAGCTGTCCAGAGTGGCTGGGGAAAACTGGGGCAAGTTCACTTAGGAGGAGATGGTCCTTGGAACAACCTAGCCTCAAGACACCAAGGTCTTTGTCAAAATCAGCACTCAGAAACAAATAGACATGTTTGAGAACAAGCAAAATATAATAAGTTGTGCAGGAGTCATTCAGCCATCCAAACCACTTTATTAGAAGTCATTTTAAGTTCTCAAATGTTCCTCATAATACTCCATGAAAACTATTTTTTATCAACTCTTAGGGCACAAATTAAAATCACTAACATCACTTAACACAAATTACATAGCTAGCGCCCATTTGAATTATCTTCTATGTGGTCGTTAGATGCAAATGCTGAATGTTCACTCTTCCTACATGATACAGTGGTACCTCGGGTTAAGTACTTAATTCGTTCCGGAGGTCCGTTCTTAACCTGAAACTGTTCTTAACCTGAAGCACCACTTTAGCTAATGGGGCCTCCTGCTGCCGCCGCACCACCAGAGCACGATTTCTGTTCTCACCCTGAAGCAAAGTTCTTAACCTGAAGCACTATTTCTGGGTTAGCGGAGTCTGTAACCTGAAGCGTATGTAACCTGAGGTACCAGTGTATTCCAACTTTCCTTGAATTATGTCCAATTATCATCACAAGGAATAGTTCTTTTTGTCTATAATTTAGATAACCAGTGTTGTGGTCTGATACTTATAATAAATGCGCACACTGGGCTTTCTTCCTCTCAGCTATTGCTTGTGCTTTAGTTATTGACTTCCAGGTGCACAAACCAGGAAATTAACGTCTCAACCAAAGTTTTGGCTGCACTGGCCAACTTATAATTTTAAAATACAGTTGGTTGCTAAAACTTAGAAAGAGTGTATGTTTCCTCCAAATTAATTATTGCTGTTGTTGTTGTTTAGTCGTTTAAAGGTAAAGGTAAAGGTACCCCTGCCCGTACGGGCCAGTCTTGACAGACTCTGGGGTTGTGCGCCCATCTCACTTAAGAGGCCAGGGGCCAGCGCTGTCCGGAGACACTTCCGGGTCACGTGGCCAGCGTGACATCGCTGCTCTGGCGAGCCAGAGCCGCACACGGAAACGCCGTTTACCTTCCCGCTGGTAAGCGGTCCCTATTTATCTACTTGCACCCGGAGGTGCTTTCGAACTGCTAGGTTGGCAGGCGCTGGGACCGAGCAGCGGGAGCGCACCCCACCGCAGGGATTCGAACCGCCGACCTTTCGATCGGCAAGTCCTAGGCGCTGAGGCTTTAACCCACAGCGCCACCTGCCTATTCTTCATGACCCCATGGACCAGAGCACGCCAGGTTAATTAGGTTTCTAGCTCTAAAGCAATCTAGTGTTCTCTTGATGTATTGACATGCAACTCCCATGAATCCCTATTGCAGTCAAACAACATTGGTGGTAGGTTGGGGGAAGCTGCTCTAAGGCAGGGTCACTCAAAGTACCTTGATTAGTGACATCCTCAACTATATGAGAGGAATTTTGCAACAATGTGCTTGAAATAGAACATGAGCAATGAAATTTGGATGACTGCTTTTAAACCATTTTATCCTCCTTAAAAGTGAAAAATTCTTCAATTACACATGCTTAATGAGTTGGCAAATATCTATCCTTACATGAAGGATACAGATATGGCAACCAATTCAGTGCACTGCTATTAATACATTAGAGAAGGTCAAACGTCTGTGGCAAGCACTCAGTTTCTTTTTACCTGAAAGTGTTGAAGAATAGTTACACTTAAAGGGCCTTCTGCCTACACCTGGCTTAGGGTGTTAATTTAGGAACTAGAGCTACTACAATCATATCTTGCACACATCATTGTAATTCTTCAGTAAAGCTGCAGAATTTTAAAAATGGTAGTAAAAACACTGAGGAGTATAACTCTCTCTTAATAATTTACTTGTGGAGTTTTGTTTTTAACTTCCCCTTTCCTTTACCAGTTTTCAAAGAAATCAAACTCAAAGAAGTCAAAGTTTTCTGATGGAAGTTTTTATAGTGTCTCACACACATTTACCGGTAATCATCCTCAAATTAGTAGCTTCCATTTGGGAAGAAATCATACAGTCACTTAGCTATTAAAAAGGTACTTTCCCATCACTCTGTAAAAGGCCCAATCATTAAGCTATAGCACAAAGGCAATAATAACCACTTTGTATTGTTTGTGAAATCACCCTTTTGCTACACTAAAATTGCTATACATCCTCACCAGCTAAATGAAATAACTCACATTCGAAATATCATCAAGTCTGTTTACATTTTCATTGCACGATAAATTTTAAGCAAATGAATGAATCACTGGTTTTATTCTAATCCTGTAATGTACATTTTACTGGAATTCTTTTAAATCAAACTATTTCACAACAATGTAACTGGAGGTTATTTTAATCTGGTAACTTTAGGCCTTTCCAGCAAATGAACCTGATGAATCATTGTTGCATGTGAAGCATAAGGTAATGAAACTGCAGTTCTTTTTCTGCAGGCATATATGGTTCTTTGCTCAGAGATTATGTCATCTATTGCTATTGAGATTGCTTCATGGAATATGGCTGTTTGAGTGCCAAAGGTTCCCAATGCATTGCATGTGGCACCATCACTTTCCAGTGAATGCTTCTTTCCTTCAATGCCTGGAGATTCTGCACTTCCTTACTATGTAGTCCAGCAGTCACTTCTCTCACTACAGCAATGCCTCTATATTTTCTGAAGGTAATTTTGTGTTGGTTTTCTTCATTGGACACTTTGTAGTCCTTCCTTCTTACCCCCAACACCAATAAGGCTTATCAAATCTCAGAAGAGAATTGACAAAAAGCCACAAAGACACAAACTTGCAAGAGGCCTTTTAGGGAGAAAGCTGGAAAAAATATGCCCCCATTCACCTCAACTGTGTTCCTTTTAGAAGTCAAGTGTACACATACAACATGGCACATGGTATTTCCTTCTATCTGTAATCTATAAGGGATATCTCCCATGCAAAGGGGGGAGAAATGCTGTTTGTTAGTTTTTTGCACGCTTTTGCTGACAATGTCTAAAGTAATCACTTGGAAAATCTGGATGGGCTTGAAAACTATGGTACTGTTTACATATATTGCACCAGTCACTGTTAGTCACATGGCTCATCTTTACTGGCCAAGCCAGAAGAGAGATACATTAATCCCCTGACTCCACATGTTTATGGTTCTTCGGGAACCCAGGGATCATCAGACTGAAGCTGGTTTAAAGCATCCAGCACTAATAGTTGGCAGCTTGTCTAGACATCTGCCAAGGGACTGCCAGTTTAACAAGCCAGCATGTAGCGTAACCACTTGCCTGATAGCAGAATGAGAGTATGTACACATCAGATACTTGCCACGAGGGAAAATTTCTGGCCAAGAGTGAATGTCCCTCTGTTCCTTTGACACCAAACACTAGAGTGCACTTTGCACCTGGCAAATATGGAATGAAACTCATAATGAACAGCACCTTATATTTATGCAACTCAGCATGCAGCAGCTGCTGTCCTTTCCTAGCAGCTTTACCAAAAGAGAGAGGTGAGAGGCAGGAAGGCATATCATCAAGTTAGTTTGAGTACACCCTTCCATCTCCGCAACACATGCATGCATGCACTCACATACAGACCTTTGTCACTGCCGATGTTAATAGTACCTACTTAAAAAAAAAGTTACAGATCAGGCAAACAATTTCACTCTATAGTAATAATACCATGTAGTTACAGTCATGGTGACTTTTGGAAGAACACTACGACAGCTAAAATATGATATTTTGCATTATATTTTTAATACATTTCATTTAGAATATTAAGCATACAATTTAATGGCTTAATGGGGGTTAATAAGAATTCCTCTGAATTCACTAAAAGTACATATCTATCTTGCTACTTATACACAGTGGAAACCTGCCACTCATTTGATTGTGCATTCATGCACAGCGGAAGTGACAAATCCTATTGCCATGTTTAATTAGGTATGTATAGTTTTTCCACACATAAGTAGGGTTCCAGCTGGGTTTTTTACAGGAAGAGGGAGGATTGCCTCTTAAGATAGACTCATACAACTTCTCCACTCCTTAGCTATTCTGCTAGCAAGAACATTTTTTGTAGATTTATTAGATGGGTGAATGGTGTGAGTTTCACAGTGCAGTTAGAAAAGTCGAAATAGGTGATCCAACAAGAAAGACGGACAAACGGACCAAACAAAACTATTAGCCATATATTAATTCCTAAAGTTATTCTAACGAGTTTTACATTCCACTACCAGAAAGACTAAACTATGAATGTTCAAATGTTCCTTTCTAAATACTATCTTGAAAACCAAATAAAAAGCTATAGTAGGAATCATGTAAGCAACCTTAATGCAAACTTATAGTCACAGGGACAAAAAAAAATGCAATTCTCATTTTACTAACACAGCTAGAAGATCACAAAAAAAACCCAGAGAGTGCAGTGGCAGCATCTTTTGATCTCTACATGTAGCAACTTTTGGCATATGAGTAAGTAATTCCTAGCCCTTTGAAAGGCCTTCTTTGAAGAAGGAACTGACTGTAGTGAACTATTCTTTCTTACTGTAGAACAATCGCTACCCAGTTTGACACACAGGGACCATCACGTTTTGAGGAGGTTTACTTAAAAGCTTGTGTGTGTGTGTGTGTCTGTGTAGTTTTGGGGTTTCAACCTCCAAAACAGAATACAATCAGCATCCATTTTTACTACTCCAGAACGACCCTGTTTAATAATGTAACTGAAATGTCATATAACACAAAATCCTAGGCATGTTCACTCAGAAGTAAGTTGACTGGGCTCACTATTTTATAGAGGCTGTATGGACCTCTAAAGCACATAGCTTTTGAAGTCAATGGCATGAGAATCAGGGCTGTTTTTCAATTCTATCCGGTTGAAACCATTATCCAAACTATTGAGTAAACTTTTGCAAACTGTTCATATTTAACAAGATGAAATTATAAACACATTCATTTTGTTTAAAACAGTATTCCTCCACCTTTTCAGACAAGGGATGCAACTAATTTCAATGTACAATACGGGTCTTCTATCTCTCCATGCTCTTCCCAATATCTATATTTCCCCCCTTTATTTTCTCCCACCCTTTTTAAGAAGGTGTACCATTTTAGATTCTCATGTGACATAGTGTGGTGTCCGATCAACTAGCTAAAGATCCATGATAAAATACAAATTGTTTGTATTTCCATACCAGAGAGCTGAGTGGAAGTACTCCACTGGTTGTGCTATTCAGTATGGAGGGCAAACTATGATTATTTCTCAAATAAACTTGTGTACAGTGGTACCTCGGGTTAAGTACTTAATTCGTTCCAGAGGTCCATTCTTAACCTGAAACTGTTCTTAACCTGAAGCACCACTTTAGCTGATGGGGACCTCCTGTTGCTGCCGCGCCACCGGAGCACTATTTCCGTTCTTATCCTGAAGCAAAGTTCTTAACCTGAGGTACTATTTCTGGGTTAGCAGAGTCTGTAACCTGAAGCGTATGTAACCCGAGGTAGCACTGTATATCATATTGCTTCAATTAATCCACAAATAAATTGATTTCCAAAACGGAACAGAAGGATCAAATTTGCAGTAGAAGGGCTAACATAGAGCTATGCCATGGTCTCTGGATCATATGAACCCTTTAGAACACAAAAGAAACAGTGATTTGATGTTATACTCTCCTCTTTGTGTTGTTGCTGCTTTGTTTGTTTCTATGTAGAGTAAAGCAGTAACCTCATGGAGTGCTAGCTAGAAATGGTTACCATATACATAATGAAGCAAAAAGGTAACTGGAACGTAACCTTTAAAACGCAGTATGTAAATAGGAAGTTAAGTGTTTACAACCACAATACAGCACACACTAAACTTAAGAGAAAGTCCCACAGAACTCAGTGGGTATATTATTATTAGAAGCACATTGAACATATTATATCAGGAAAGCTCACAACAGCCAAATTAAGCCAGCATTATTCTCATACAACAAAGGCTGAGAGAATTTGTGGCTGGGAAGAGAATTGAACCATGTATTTGCTGGCGCACACTTTTAGGTATTACGCTAGGTTTCAATGTAATTAGCAACACATTATAAAGTGTTTTAAAATTGCTGAAGAAATAAGAAAAAAATAAACCCATACTATGAAGAGACTTAGCTCTTTTCAGCTAAAGTTCTAGCAAATTTGACTGAAGGGGTCTTTTCTTGATCAGAAGTTGAATAAAGACACAAGACTGGGCTTGTTTTAAATATAGAAAGAATTAACATTAATAATTAGGCATAATTATGTCAGTTACACATATTTTAATTAGCAGGACAGAAGCAAGCCATGGTCTTTTGTATAAGAATTTACAGACCATTGCTGCTCCGTGAAATACAGAAATCAAAACAACTTGCAGGCAAAAACAAATGTTGTTAACTTTTCTTTGTTTCCATGTGTATCTTCTGGCATAATGTTTCAATCAGTTAGCTTTTGCAATAACTGATTGCAAAATTTCCAGAATTTGAAATTACTCACTCGGTCCTATTCAACATTATAAAACAACACTAGTTGAACACAGGGGCAGGGCGAGTACAGTACACAATATGGCCCATGAAAATTCTTGTAGAGTAGTTATAAAAAAAGTGTCATAGTCAGGATATTCAACTTCTCTTAGCTTTTTTAGTAAGTCAAATGCCTGTAACCATGCAATCCATATTTCTTGAAAACTAAATAAAAAAGTTAATGGTAAAAGTATAAAATAAAACCCCATCTTCACCAGAATTAGCAAATACTTCTTGAAGTTAAAAAAAAAGCATCACAATTGTCCCAATGGTTTTTCACATTGATGATCATGTTGCAATTCAGAATAAATAGAAGCTAGAATTGAAATATGGAAAATCAGACAACAAAAATCCCAGATTATTCCTCAGTAAGAACAGTTCTCTTGCGCTGCAGATGAAGAAAACTGGACAACTGCAAACTTTTACGTTAGACAAGCACACTGTCCTCACCTTGAACTAAAACAATAGAGTATTTGTGCATTTTAAAGTAACTCAAGAAGAAAGAACCAAACACAGCAAATACTTCCATGGGACCTTCATGACTCATAAATTTACTGTGAAGGAACTTTAAGAACTGGAGAGTTTTAAGATATGAAATCTGCAACTAACTTGCACCGCACTGGCATGACACTACAGCCTGGATAAAACTTCCCAAAGCTAATTAAACCAGTTCAAACAGTGACTAATGACCACTAATCCCACTATCTTCTCAATGATCTTGCCTTCCTCTGTTTATCACACTTGACACATCACTTTACACATGAGAAGAAACTTTTAGCATAGGAAAGTGAATAAAAAATAACCACAAGGGAACCCTTTTGCTATAAATGGGGGGGGGGGCCCTAAGAGGGTAGTAAAAGAGGCAAGTGAGACAGTTTCCTCCCACTGACTGTGATTTGCATCCAACTCTGTGCTTAAAGTGAAATAATGGAAACTAAGTGAGCTGGTGACATTACTCAAGAATTTAAGAAAAAACAGATACAGGGTTTCAGGTTTAACCTAGTCACCTGTCCTACTCCCACAGAGCAGCAGCCAGCTGCCCTACTGCAAAGTAACCCCTGTCTCATGGGTTATATCCCATTCAGCACATGGGAAGTAGCTCATTTTCCTATCCAGACTGTTCTCATGTCACCTCTGATCAAGGGAATAGGTTTCATGGGATTGTAACAATTTTTTGCGGTCAGAGTGAATGATTTAACATATGTGCCAGGCTTCCAGACTTTGCCAGAAAATTTACAGTTAGTTTGCGGAAAACTGAGCTAGTAGTCACATCCTAGTTTATATCCTTTCAAAATAATCATTCTCAAATTCTAAAATCCCCTTTGTACGTTGTTTAAAAGTTGCCAGCTGAGGGTGGGTGTGAGCACAAGCTCTGACTTGCTAACAGAAGTTAAGGAAAGGGAGAACCCTTCTGGATGGGATTAAAAAGTGTTTTAAAAACCAATAATTTATCAGTCTAATTCCACAAGCACATATCTGCCGAACTTCATACTTACTTCCAACTAAACATGCATAATGAACTTGGAAGTGTGTGTAAGGGGTGAAATTCATGAAAGAGTGAAACTTAAGTAACTCCAGAGATAATAAATCTATCTTGATCCTAAACATCCCTTAGTTGGAATTTCCATTTCAAAGAAAGGTCACTGCAAGCAAATCCATGTAGTAGTGAACTATCCACTTACTCTAGGAGGTAAACACCAACGGCTAGTGATAAACCATAGTTATTACCATATGAATATTGAACACTGGAACAATATGCCCTCAACAAAGGTTTAAAAAGTGATGCTTCATATCAGTACATCAATTGACATACACTGAATAAACCATGCCTCTAGCTTCCTACTTGCCAATACCTGTAACCTCTCCCCCCACACCTAAAACTGTAGGAAGAAGTGGTTTCCTGCTGTTTCTTTATGATCTATTTTAATTACAGTCCTCTGCATACATCAAACAAGGACTAATAGCCCCCTTGTTGCGAACTAGAGTGGCTGGTCCTAGCAGTGAAGACATGGGGGGTGGGGAGAGAGAGATAGAGCAGCTTGCTCCATGATCTACCTTTGCCTACTCTACTCATGTGCAAGCTGATCTATAAAACACAAGTGACTAAAGACTAAGCCTCACTGGACACAGTAGGGCTTGCTTCTGAGTAAACATGCATTTGATAGGCCTGTAAGGCTTCGATCCTTGGGATGTGCAGTGTCAAGTACATATAGTTAGGCCCTGGAGCGTTAAGCTCTCAGCTGACTTGCTCCATCTAGTTTCTAGAAGCGGACTGACGAGTTTGGAAGCATCCTTTGCTGCCAATAACCCTGCTTTAATTTTTCAAAACTATGGGTGCAAACTGATGCATGAACTGTGCACATGCCCTCCATAACCTCAAGGCTAGACGAAAGTCGGTTCCACCCACATACTAAAAATCACTTGAACAGGCAGAAAAACCTGAGGAGAGAGAGAAATAAGAGCAAGCTCCGGGAACCAAAATTGGATAAAATTGTTGAGCATCTTCAGCTGGATCCTAGGCTCAGTTGCCCTGCAGTGAGTGACTAAAGTGGATGACTTTTGAGAATGGCCCATTGTTTTCAGTGTAAGACTTAAGCACATGTTTAATTATTTCCTGCTTAAATCAGCAGCAACGGCTAGAGTTTTACACTTCCTTGAATCCTGCCCCAACTGGGATAAGCAAGGGAGCCATCTGCCCGCTCGACAATACGCGATCAATAAAGAAAAATCATTCGAGGAGCAGCGATTACCTGAGCAGAGACATAATAATCCAAAGAGATAGAAGTGTACAAACTCCGCGATCATTGTCTCCAGGTGGAGCCTGTCGATAATCTCATGCCAAAAGGGAGGGCTGGAGGAAGAGGGGGAGGGGGAGGACTTTCGCCAAAAACCCCTCCAAGGCTTCCCAGTTTGTAAATCCACAAGCAGCTTAACGTAAGCGGCGGCGTCCCAAATCCTCCAGAAGTTGAACGGGGAGCCTCGTCCGGGCTCTTCGCAAAGAGTCTCTATTGTCAGCCAAAGCAGGCAGGGCTCCGCAGCTCCAGCCCAAGCCTGCGCTCTTCTCTCGCCCCGGGTTATCCCAAAGGGGGCTGCCTCGCCTTGTCGCGCCGCGGGACCATCCGACAGCAAGCGAGAAACAAAAGCAGCAGCCCGCCCGCCTGCTGGCTGTCTGGCTGGCTTGGCTCTCCTCAAGGAAAGAAAGGCAGGCAAGGAGCAAGGAGCGCGCAGGTCACGAGAGGGGCCCTTCGACGGAGTGCAGAAAGTGCCGCCGCTTCTTGCGAGGATCTCAGGCAGCGGGTGGCGGAGACGGGCCGGCGGCTGCTCTGGGCGAGGACTTGCCTGGTGTGGCGCTGGGCGAGCGCGCGGCAGACAGAAGTGGCGGCGCAATCGCAGCAGCAGCAGCCCTGGGTCCCATCACTTGAAGCAAAGCGCCGGGACCGCCAGGCGAAGCAGCTTCCCGGCAGCCAGAGCGGAGCCGCGCGTCGCACCAGCCCGCACCTCCCGGCTGTCCGTCCTGCGAAGCGACGGCTCTCTCCTCCTCCTTTTCCTCCAGCTCCTTCCCTCTCCAAAAGCGGAGATTGGCACAAAAGCGAGGGACCGGCTGTGTGGGGTGGAAAAACTTCTGAGGGCGGCCTCGTCCTCCTCTTCTGGGCAGCCCCTGGTGGAGAAAGGGTGTAGCTCCTCGCCTCCACGCTGAGGGGGCTGCAAAGCTCCGTCTCGCCCAGCAGCCCCTGAAGTTTCTGGCGTCGCGTTGAGGCAGGCGCGAGAGAGAGCGCGCGCTTGCCTTTCTCGCCTTGCCGCTGCAGGTCTGGTGCCGCCTCAGGACACCTTAAAGGAGCCGCGCCTCCCCAAACTGCTCAGAAAGAAAGAGGAATACAAAAGGGCTACAATGCGGAGCTGGAGAATCTCATCCCTTGAAGACGACGGCGGCAACGACAGCCCACATTCCCATGTAACTTTCTTGCGATGGCAAAGGGTTAGAAACTACCCTGCGCTATTGGATAACAAAAGGCTACGACTTGGAATATCACGGAGTCCGGAACAAACCATTTTTTTTAAAAAAAAACATTACTTGCCTGGTGCTGTAAATGGAACTTCCCGACGTAGGATTCAAAAAATCCTCCCGGGGAAACAAGTGTAACCCTTTCACTGCTGCACAGCTGCAGTTAGGTTCCACTGAGCATAGGAGAAGAGGAGTATTGATTACTGTGAACCGAGCAAGCGAAATACATAGAGGGGGAAGGAAGCAAGTTACAAAAGTGACAACTCCTAGGGGTGGAAGTGTCTTCAACCTCCTCAGTATTTTTGAGGGCCTTCTCAGCAGTGGCATCCTCTATGTGGAATGCCCTCCTATCAGATGTCAAGTAGATAAAGAGCTTCACAACTTTTAGAAGACATCTGAAGGCAGCCCTCTATCAGGCAGTTTTAAATGTTTGATGTTATGTTTTATATGTGTTTGAAGCCACTCAGAATGGCTGGAGCAATAATAAAGGTATTATTATTGTTGTTATTGTTATTAGCCTGGGGCTCAGCCCCACCTCCAGTATTGAGGGGTGGAGGAAGCTGAGCGCCAAGCATTCTCCTCCTGCCAACCTGGACATCACTGATAGACAGAAGCCAATGTGCAAATATTCTCAGCAAATAGAAGATGTCACTGCTCTCCTCTGACCCCTGGGCAGGAGCTGCCCCCACCCAGCACGATTCAGAACCACCCCCACCCCCCACAATCCATGTGTGACAGCCTATGACTCCCGCTTCAACCTTAGGGTAAAGTTGATTTGACGACCTCGTATCTGATGTAGATCTTCACTCACCCCTTCTTCCCTAGTGTGGGGATGGTTGCCATTTTCTGTTTTGGCTCAGGTGCCAAAATGTCTTGGGTAAGGCCTGTCACTTGATCATTGCTATCCAATCCACTATAGCTGATCAGAATCATGTGGCTCCAATTTTTTCTTTCCTCATCAGAAGTATAAAGCAGTTGAGCTTAGGGAGAAATATTATGCATCTTGGGAGAGTGGCTACAGGATCAATGGAGGGTGCTCCAGGGGTTTGGTGGGGAAGACCATGGATCCACAGTACTCTAAGCCCCCTTGTTCCCACAATGCACACCCACGCCCACATCTGGAACAGACCTTGAAACCACACCAGACCTGGAGCTGCTGTAATTAATCCCCATCCATTGTTGTCAATGGGAGAGGGGAGAAGATGAAAGAAAAGGAACACAATAAATCTTAAAAGGTACAATTCATCTTCCACCCTGCATGCAACCAACTTTGGATGTGGTGAATTCTCTTCCCACCCACACCTCCATAATATTGCTCTGTTAATATATTACTGTTTGTGATCATTTGCATATTTACTCAGATGTAAGCAGTGATGGGTGAAACCCCTTCCTGAGTCATAAAAGGAAGGGCTATTCCTCCTCTAAAATATTGGAAAACAGGATTGGAAGTAACCATGCTAATTACAAGCCCATTTTGGATCTTGTTACACTCCTGTTCACGCTATGATGCCCAGGATGGAGCTTCCAAGGGACCATAGAAACTGAGATGCTGCCATGCAAGTTTTTAAGCACAAAAAAAGAAGAGAGGTGTGGAAGGAAGTTAGGAACTAATTTCTGGCTGGCATTACAAACAGAGCCAGAAAAAAAGAGTGGGAGGGAGTATGTGGTTGAAATGCTTACTCTGAATGGGAGGGCAGCCCCCACAAGTTATTGTGCTTTACATTTTGAACTGGATAATTTCAGACCTTGGCAACATCACCAGATTAACATCAGTGTGTGCAGTGGGACTTAACTCCACAGAAAGTGTGTACAGCATTGGAGCCTTAACCTGTAGGCACAAAGCCAGTGATAAACTGGATGACTGCCACTGCCTCACCTCTTTCCTTTATCTGTCATCTAGAAAACATGTTTACTTTCCACAAATTTTTACTTAATTACAATTGTTTTAATAACTGCAGGCGTATTGCATAATACTTGAGGCTCAGTCTGCACTCCCTTTGATTATTTTCACATATATACAACCTGAGCCTATGGTGGAGGCGTTCACAGCATTAACACCCCAAAAGGACCTTGCCTCCCACCTGGCTGCAGCCTTGCACTGAAACAGAAATCAAACATTGCTCTGTCTCTCTAGGTTCCCTGCTTCCCAGCTTGCTGCTTTGCTTTTCGCTTACATCACTTCAAACTCTCTGTTCTTGTCTTTCTAACTAACTACAGTGGTACCTCGGGTTAAGTACTTAATTCGTTCCGGAGGTCCATTCTTAACCTGAAACTGTTCTTAACCTGAAGCACCACTTTAACTAATGGGGCTTCCTGCTGCCGCCGCACCACCAGAGCACTATTTCTGTTCTTATCCTGAAGCAAAGTTCTTAACCCGAGGTACTATTTCTGGGTTAGCAGAGTCTGTAACCTGAAGCGTATGTAACCCGAGGTACCACTGTACTTGTGAGTTGAGAAATGGGCCCCCACCCATTTGCCATCTTATACAGAGCCACTTTCTTTGTTCCCCTTAATGGCCCATCACCATGCCAGGAAGCTAGCTAAACTATTCCAGGAATTAGAAGGAGGCCCAGGCCTTCAGCCTAACCCTTCTTCCAACTCATCACTATAAATCCAAGACCAGTCCTACCAATAAACAGAGGTAAGCAGCTGCCTCAGGTAACAGACAGAGAGGTGTTGGAGGACAGCTGTATGGGCCACACTGCCTGTCCTTTACCCCTAAGGTAGCTAGGTGCTCTCTCTTTCAGTGGAGATCACTGTTTTGTCGCCAGTGTGGAAATAAGATTCAGCTGCCAGTACTGTAACTTTTTATACTCGGAAAGGGAGTGTGTGCACAGCAACATGCCTTAGGTCAGCCCTGAGTTCTATGATGAGTGGAACTAGAACAAAAACCTGCCTAAAATTGGCAGCATCTGTTCTGCTGTTTTCCCTAGTCAAAACACAAACTGTGGATAATCAGCAGTGAGGGGAGAAATACTCTACACATGTACAAAGGCCTAATTCTCAGTTCTTAAAAATAATTCCATTATAAGAGAGCCTTCCTTTTAGCAAAGGTCCTTCACCAGAGCAGCCTGAAGTAACCTGGGTAGGGCTTTTATTTTGTTGTGTAAAGACATTCTGATTTCTTGTCCAGACTAGCTAATAAATTGAACCTATTGAATGGAATCCAAACAAAAAAACAATGAATTCCACATGCCCAGGTGAGGTTTGCCTCGTGCTTCTTAAACAGTAGCTGCTTCCCCATGTTGCACAGTTATCTGGTCTTGAAACTGAGGGGTTGTCAAAGGATGTTTGTGCTATTATAGGAGGGTGTGCAGTTTAAAGGTTAGGACGCATACCCATGTTCTTGGGTGCACCATTATTTCCCAATGCAAACACAAGTGTTGTGAGTGGGAGGGCATTTTCATTAGGAATGCAATAGGGGGTAGGAATGCAATAGGGGGAAGTCCTATCCGCAGCAGGAAATGGTATTAAAAATTCAGGTCAGTTGCTCACATGTAATGTAAGTAACGTCACATGTAGCATGGCGCCCCCCCCCCCCGTCTTGGTTTATAACTAAATAAAACCCTCATACAACCTGAGACCATAATCCAATTTTTGTGTGTGATGCAACCCATGCACTCTTTAAATTGTAGAAGTTTTGCTTCTTTGGGTACAAATCCTATACCAGGGGTCAGCAAACTTTTTCAGCAGGGGGCCGGTCCACTGTCCCTCAAACCTTGTGGGGGGCCAGACTATATTTTGGAGGGGAAAAAATGAATGAATTCCTATGCTCCACAAATAACCCAGAGATGCATTTTAAATAAAAGCACACATTCTGCTCATGTAAAAACACCAGGCAGGCCCCACAAATAACTCAGAGATGCATTTTAAATAAAAGCACACATTCTACTCATGTAAAAACACACTGATTCCTGGACCATCCACGGGCTGGATTGAGAAGGCGACTGGGCCACATCTGGCCCCTGGGCCTTAGTTTGCTTACCCATGCCCTATACATTAATCAGAAGTAAGTCCCACTGAATTCAATGGGGCTTATTCTCATATAAGTGGAATTAGCACTGCAGCCTTAGAGGTACAAAGCAGATTTTTGTTGGGCTTTCTCTAGAATGCGGGGGGGGGGGGGGACGGACGGACGGACGGGACCTCTAGCTGATATGTTCTTGGAGCTGACCATTGGTCATGCTTGCCGGGGCGTATTATAGTTGGAGAACATACAAATTTCCCCAGGTGGCCTTAGTGGACCATCCAGTTGAGATACATGATGACATCTCCTGGATTCTAGTGTCTATGATGATTTGTTATTCCCTAAGCCAGCAGGAAGCCCACAATAAAAAAATACAATGCATGGCCTACTGTTTCATTGATTTACAATGCTTAATATCGGAAATAGATCATTTCCCATGAACTATTTCTTTTTAAAAGAGAAGCAGCCTGGTATTTGATGTGTTCTGAGAACTTTTTTTTCCCATTTTTAATAGATTATATGAGTATTAAATTCAGATTTCTTTATAAAGCAAGTTATATTTAAAGATATATACTAAGGCTGCAATCCTAACTCCATTTATCTGGAAGTAAGAGGGAGCTACTTCTAGTTAGACCAGCCTTGGATTCCACTGATACTATGGGTTGGATCCAGACTTAGGTATAATTGAAATCAATGAGAAAAGGTAGCCATTACTAAGTTAAGCACTATTGATTTCAATAGGAATGAAGTTTGACCCAATGCCTTTTTTAAATCCAAGTTGAAAATAAAAAATGTGATTCAATTAGAACGAAATTAAATCAGCTATTTAATCCACCCTGTATCTAACTGTGAATGTGTTAGCTTTACCACCCATGTAGTTGATGCTTCAAGTCTAAAACCATTAAGAACAGTTCATCCACCCACATACCTTCTTTCTGACTCACCCAGAGGCAGCTATTATAACATTACTAAAATTGTTATACACAGCAGAGTACACATCGTGACCTCCTAATTCTTTCATCACTCCTTTCAGTTAATTACTAGATTCCACTGTACTGTTTCACAGCTCCAAAAGACCAGTTCTTTAAGGGCTGGTCCAGACAGTGGTTTCCCACGCTTATGATTTGGCATTGTACTGCATAGCCAGGAGTAGACAAAATGTCACGGTGAAAAACAGACGCCTTTTCCCATGAGACAGCTCCATGGCAAGAATAGGGAGACAGACCTCTGGTTTTTCGGAATGCAAAGCTCTCTCTGTGATTCAGAAGTGTACAGACCTTCAAAGGGCAAATCCCTGACTTTGAAGTGTCAGAACATAAGGCGAGTCTGCTGGATAAGGCCAATGGCCTACCTAGTCCAGCATCCTGTTCTTGCAGTGGCCAGCCAGATGCCTGTGGGAAGCCTGCAAGCTGGATGTGAGTGCAACAGCACTTTATCCACTTGTGATTCCCAGCAACTTGCATGCAGAGGCATGATGCCTCTGACAGTGGAGATGGAACACAGCCATTATGGCTAGTAGCTGCTGATAGCCTTGACCTCCATGAGTTTGTCTAATCATATTTTAAGTTGGTAGGCATCACTGTGTCCTGTAGTAGCAAGTTCCATAGTTAAACTATGTGCTGTGTAAAAAAGTGCTTTCTTTTATGTGTCCTGAGTCTTCCAACATTCAGCTTAGTTGGCTTTCCACAAGTGTCTAGTGTTATAAGAGAGGGAGAATAGAGAACTTTTCTGTATTCACTTTCTCCATTCCATGCTCAATTATAAACCATCTATTATATCACCCCTTACTCACATTTCCTCTAAAATGTCCCAAATGTTGCTGCAGTTCTTCATATGGGAGTCCCCCCCTCCCATTGATGTTTTTCGTTGCCCTTTTATCACTCTAGTAAAAAGGTAAAGGTACCACTGAGGTCCAGTTGTGGATGACTCTGGGGTTGCGTGTTCATCTCACTCTATGGGCTGAGGGAGCTGGCGTTTGTCCGCACACAGCTTCCAGGTCATGTGGCCACCATGACTAAGCCGCTTCTAGCGAACCAGAGCAGCGCACAGAAACACTGCTCTACAAGAATGATATCCTTAATCAGAACTGTACACAATATTCCAAATGTGATTATACTATAGATTTGCATAGCAGCATTGTGATACCTGCATGGGGATGACACACAGCTCCATTTCTCTGTAACATCTGAATGAATCAGTAGTAGCCATCCAAGTACTGCATCCAAGTACAGTGGGAAACTGAATAAGGGCCAATAAACTGAGTTTAAACCCCAGCAAGATGGATTCCCTGTAGGTGAATGATTCATCTCTTCAGGAGATAGGCCAGTTACCTGTTCTGCAAGGGGCTGCATTCCCTCTGAAGGAACAGGTGTGTAGTTTGAGGGGTGCTCCTGGTTTTATCCATTTCACTTAAGGTACAGGTACCCTTGTCCAACTCAGCACAAAAGGAAGTCTGGATGAGCCTTCAGATAGCTTGGCCACTGTGATCCTGGCATTGGTAACCTCAATACTGGGTTGCTGCAATGCACTCTTTGTGTCTGGAAGCTGCAAGTGGTGCAGAATGTAGCACCTAAGTTGCTGATAGGGGCTTCCTCTTGACAACATGTAACATAAACAGAGGCTGGACACAACTGGAACTTGTCTCTGTGGAGCCTCTCACAGCTGCGTATGATGTGCTCTTCTTCCTCTGCATACTATAAAGAGCAGGCTTCTTCAACCTCGGCCCTCCAGAGACTACAGTTCCCATCATCCCTGACCACTGGTCCTACTAGCTAGGGATCATGGGAGTTGTAGGCCAAAAACATCTGGAGGGCCGAGATTGAGGAAGCCTGATGGATAAAGAGGAAAAGAAGTCAGAGAGGAAAGAACTGCTGCTGCAGCAGCATATACTTGAAAGGAAAGGAAATTTAGAAAATGGAACATTCTAAGTGTAGAAGATATAGCAGGAACTGACAGGGAGCTCTGTCAGGGTTATTAACCCAGGAAAGTAAACTCTTTACTTATGGGAGGAGGGGAGGGACAAGTAAATTTGAAAAGGTATTCCCAGGAAGAGTTGAATGAAGATAAGTGTCCCAACCTTCCTGCACTAGGCGCTAGAGACTCACCAAGATTTCTCTGGAGGAAATAGCATAAGTTAGCTGCTCTCGTCTGGGGGAGATTTCAGAACAAAAATATGCTAGAAACACTTTTGCTGAAGGAGATGCACTGGCTCCTAATATGTCACTGAGCACATCACTGAAAGTCTTTAAAGCCTTAAATTACCTAACCTGGGACCAGGTTATCTAAGGGATCAAAGAAAGCTGGGCTACCTAAGAGGAAGCTGGGATGGCTGAGTTGACAGGACAAAATTTTATTTCAACATGCCTTTTCAGCACATTGTGCAACCTGATAATTTGGTATAGGGCAACTCTTCCTAATGCAACAAAGAAAAAGAAAAAAAGCTATAACTCATCTATATGTTTTACTTGTAGGTCATTCCAAAGGTCCCAACTGCCATATGTATTATATAGGAAAGAGTGATAGGATGTCACCTGGTGGAATGTGCATACTCTTCATTAAAAAATTAAAATCAAAGTCGACAAGCAAAAAAGGGGGGAGCTTTGAATGACATGCATTCAACATTCACAATAAAATGGAATGGAGCCTTGCTACACACACACCCAATGCAATTATGCTAGGCATCGTGAAGCCTTCAAGAAAGCATTATTTCCCCACCCCCAATAATGTCTGGTTTTGAAACACATTCATGTCACATAATATATGGGCACTGAAGAAAGGCTGTCAAAATGATGTGCCTAAAATGTGCCTGAGAAACGAAAGTATATTCACTGTTCAGATATCATGCATTTAATGTTTCCAAGGACATCCATTTTTAAATGATTTGCACAGAATTTTTTTTCTAAAAGAAAAGCTTCTGTCTCATTAAAAAGAAATGGAATAAAATGATACATTGTACAGTTCTGCCAGTGACAGTCAACTATGGAGAATGTTGCATTTTTTAAAACATGGCATTAAAATAACTTTTCTATACATTTTATTTTGGGGAGAAAGGCTTCCTGTATGTTTAAATTCAAATAGATATTTAATATTCCATATATATATATATCTAGAGTAAAATACATCACGTGCCTTATAGGAGTGATTTATTAATATGTGCTTGTAGAGCTGGTTTCATTTTATTGGATATTAAATATCTATTTATATGTTTGTATATCCCTTTCAAACATTGCATCCTTAATTGTGCTTTCTCTGTGTTTTGTTTTTGTTTTTTGCTAAGGAAAGCACAACTTTTCTTTTTATAATTCACCAGCATTAAAAATAACAGTAGCAATTTGGACTTCAAAGGAATTACATAAATGATCTATCCTATTTCTTTCACTAAATTGCTGGTCATATTTAACAAAGCCTCCATTTATGAGCTGAAGAATCATAAAGAATTAACTTTCTGTCCAATTCAAGGAAGAAAGTAAAACAACTGAAAATTATCTGCTTATTTGCACAGTACAATTTATGATGAAAGCAGTTCTTGGCCAACTGTACCTGAGGTGTTTGTTGGGAGGCTTCTAAACCCTTCAAATGAAGGCAGGATACAAAATAAAAAATAAACTGCTATATATGTACATCTTGCAAGAGCCTTAAGCATTTTCAAAATTCACAGACTGGATAAAATTATCCATATTAAAATAATTCAAACGTGCTTCTTATTACAATATACCGTATATATTAAAACTTTGACACTGATCAAGCCAAAACCAAGCGAGTCGCATTGATTTGGATGCATAAGCTTCAAATTCACTGAAGCAAATGAAATTTTAAGGATGCAATCACATGGCTCCTGGGAGCGTGTTCCAGGGCCATAAGATATTATTAGATCTCTGAACCCAATGTCAGAGAGGAGACCCAATGTCAGATCCTCCTTCTCACCAATATAATACTTCCAGCGCCCTGAACCCAACTGAAGTTCAAGCTCTGGTGTTCGAAGGGCCAAAAAGGGTATGTGCTGGGGACAGTTCAGGGACATGTTGATTGAAACAGCTGAGATCCATGCCACAGGCCTGTGACCTGACCCCATACTCCAAAAATGCCCCGATACTGGGGTAGCTGGTCTAAATATTTCCAGTGGGAAGGAAACAGTTGAAAAAAGAAAACAAATAAGAAGAAACCATATACAACATATCAAAGGACACAGGAGCACTCATCTAAGCTAATTTCTATTCGTCAGGCAAACTGCCCCACTTTTCCCACTGCCACTGGCCTTGAGAATTATAAACATTCACAAACTTTTTATTGATAATAATCAGCTAAATAGTTTGAGGATCTATACAACTTTATAACATGCAGGAATCAGCATTCTCAGAGAAATCAAAGAATGGAACTGAGGGAAGTCAGGGGGTGGGTGGGTTTTGTGTGGGAGGGTGGAAAATGGGGGGGGAAATAAGGATGATATGTTTCTGGATAATATGTTTTGTTTTAATTTTGAATAAAAAAAGAGAGAATTATATCATAAAAAGCTTAATTTCTGAAAGTCTATAGGCTAATGTGTAAATGACATGGGAGTTGAAAATGGGATTAAGGTTGTTGTTGTTGTTATATTTGTATATGACGCTTCATCCAAAGATCACGGAGCAGTTCACAACATAAAAATACTAAATGAGAACACAAAATACATATTAAAAACAACCAGGAACCCCTCTTCCACAAACACATTTAAATGCAAGTTAATCAGCCCAAAGGCCTGGTTATAAAGAAACACTTTTGTAACGATATGCAATGAAGGTGCCAGGCATGTCTCCTTGGGGAAAGCATTCCAAAAATGGAGAGTGAGGGCAGAAAAGGCCCATTCTCATGTTGCCACCCTCCAGGCCTCTCATGGATGAGACACACCAAGAAGGGCCTCAGATGATGATTGCAGGGTCTGAATCAATTCATATGGGGAGAGGTGGTCATTGAGATATTGAAGTCCAGAGCCGCTTACGGCTCTGTAGATCAAAACCAGCACTTTGAATTGGGCCTAGAAACTAAGCCAATGTAGTCAGGCCAGGATCAGTGTAATATGCTCAAACCATCTTGCCCTGATGAGCAACCTAGCTGCTGAATTCTGCACCAGCTGCAGTTTCTGAACTGTCTTCAGAGGCAGCTTCTGTGTAACACAGTGCAATAATCTAACCTAGTGGCTACCAGAGCATAGACAACAGAAGTAAGGCTATCCCTGTCGAGATAGGGGCACAGCTGGCCCACCAACCACAGCTGATGAAAAGCACTCCATGCTACTGAGGCCAGTTGAGCCTCAAGCAAAAGCAGAGGATGCAGAAGTACCCACAAACTGCATACCTGCTCCTTCAGAGGGAGTGTAACCCCGCCAAGAGTAGGCAACCTCCCATCCATCTGGTCTAGGGAACTGCCCACTAACAGTACCCCAGTGCCTCAGTGTTTTCTGGATTGAGTTTCGGTTTGTTGGTTCTCATTCAGTCCATTACAGAGGCAAGACAATAGTCTAGCACATCCACCCCCCCACCTGCAGATGTAAAGGAGAAGAAGAGCTGGCAGCCTATAGATGACAACGTACTACAAAGCTCTAGATAACCTCATTCATCGGTTTCATGTAGATGTTAAATAGCATCCGGGATAAAACTGAAACCTGAGGAATCCCATTTCAGTAGGACTGGAACCTCCGCAAAGTGGTGCCACCCACTCCAAAGTCGGACAGCTGCTCCAGAAGGATAACATGATAGATGGTATCGAAAGCTACTGAGAAAATACAGATAATTAACGGGGACACATTTCCTCTGTGTATCTCCAGACAGAGGTCATTATACAAGGTAACCAAGGTAGTTTCTGGCCCAAAACTGGGCCTAAACTTGACTGAAATGGCTAGTTTAGAAGAACTGTCAAATATCTGCACCATTGTTCTTCAGCTCTGAAGGGGAAACACTTGATCAGGACAAGAGACTAGAGGCACCATACTATACATCTGGCTGACTTTAGGGTGGTTGGCTGAAGACACTTTCATCAGCCTATTTGCCTAGGCTGGCCTTTGTAGTTCAATAACAGGTAGGGAAAGGTAATTAAATAGAATCATGCTCTGTTTGTTATTTTTTTGCTATTGTTACTTGGCATGTCTCTTCAGTGTGGGGTGGTCTGTAAAAATGGAACAGAATAAATACCGGTATTTTCCGATAGAACAACTAATCAGGCAAGAGCTGTGCTCATTTTTTAACATCTGAAAGAATACAAAGGACAGCAACTGAGGTGATGTTAAAGGGACCAGAAGGAAGAACAGGCCATATTTGAATGACAGGGTCCAACTGAATGACCATGAAATTATAGATTCTAAAGCGGAAATGGAGTGATAATAGTCATATTCTTTTGTCATTTAATTCTGGACTTTGTAATTCTATCGGGATCAGTTTAGGCTCCCCGCACTGTAAAATATACCCTGAAGCTGAATTCCTGTTTTAGACATCAGTTTAAAAGAATCCAGGACTGTTCATTCTAGGTTTACTTTCCCTAAAAAAAAAAAAAAGCAAGGATAAGAAACTGCTGCTTTAAATTTAATGCAGAAAGTAACAGAACTTGACACCTTCTAGCATCTGTTACTCGAAGGTCAGACTAGCCTGCAAGGCACAAGGCAACTCTCCAGGACGCCCTTGGCTCCCAGCCAAACTGAGCTTCAAAAACAAAACGAAAATAATCTTCTATGTATTTCAAATGAGAGACCTATCACTTTGAAACTGCCAAGAGAGAGGCCTCACAGCTCTTATCCCCATCCCCAAGGATATGTGCAGGGATATCCTCCCTTAATTTAAAAAGCTTGAAGTTATTTTCTTTTGATCATGCTGGCAGCAATGAGGAATGCCCTAGAAAATTAGTGTGGATGTACACAGGGAAAATGGATGCATTCAAATGCTGAGGCTTATCCATAGGCATGGGATACTTTCTCTGCAAGGTCCCGGGAAGTGGCGCAGCCCTTAGGAAATCACACAACTCTCCTAAACCTAATACGCTGATAGATTAAAGGAAAAGGAGAGTGGGGGCGTACATGTTGCAGTTTAATACAAGAAAGAGGCTTAGCAACAGCAACACCATGATGACCATTTCTAGATAACAGAAAGAAAGGTCCAGTATATTTGGCATCCTGCCCTAATTCAATATTTTTGTGACACACCTGTTTGATCCAACTCCTGATCAAGGCTAAACCCTTGTAATCCTCTTAGCTTGCATAAGGACCTACATATCCCCCTCTCCCAACCTGGGGAATCTGGTATTCTGCAAAGAGTACAGGATCTGAAATCTTTTAGCATCAGTGCAATATCACAAAATATGTCACTTGTGCAGGGAACAAAGTATCACGGTCACTTTGTTCATAACTATTACTGCACTGAGGTCCATGTTACCATTTGAAGTGCCACAGTATACATCCCAACCAAATGCATATTTATTAGGAAGAAAGATTTCTTGTACATCCAAAGGGACACACCCCCAAGTAATTTTTTGACAAAATTGGAACCTAAGACCCAAATCCTATGCCTCAGAGCATCACCCCTCCCTGCATCAAGCCATGTCCTTTATCTGGTCACATAGCTCTTTCTTACAAGGCGGAACTAGACCACAGGGGTTCAAGGCTGTTCTGATAATGTAGGAATTGGATTAACCAGAGAAATGATGCAGTGCCAATAAAGCCTACACTACAGGCTGCTTTGCCAGCCCTGGTGGTCACAACATTGGTATAATAGAAGCTATTTCATTTTCAAATGTATTCTCTCTCATTCCAGCACAAAAGGCCTTATAGCAGGCATGATCAATATGGCAGTGTTTCCCAACCGGTGTTCCGCGGCACACTAGTGTGCCGCGAGACGTTGCCTGCTGTGCCGTGGGAGGGAGGCGGGCTCCACGTGCTTCGAGCAACAGGCTGCCGCCCCAAGCCTCGCGCGCCCGACGGGAGCTCCTGCCAGGTGCGCAAGGCTTGCAGACACTCGCCCGAAGCATGGGGCACCCTCCGGAGGGCTCCGCGTGCTTCGGGCAACAGGCTGCCGCCCCAAGCCTCGCGCGCCCAGCGGGAGCTCCTGCCGGGCGCGCAAGGCTTGCAGACACTCGCCCGAAGCACGGGGCACCCTCCGGAGGGCTCCCTGTGCTTCGGGCAACAGGCTGCCGCCCCAAGCCTTGCGCGCCTGGCAGGAGCTCCTGCCGGGCGCGCAAGGCTTGCAGACACTCGCCCGAAGCACGGGGAGCCCTCTGGAGGGCTCCCTGTGCTTCGGGCAACAGGCTACCGCCCCAAGCCTTGCCCGCCTGGCAGGAGCTCCTGCCGGGCACGCAGGGTTGCAGACACTTGCCCGAAGCACGGGGCACCCTCCGGAGGGCTCCGTGTGCTTCGGGCAACAGATGCCACCCCAAGCCTTGCGCGCCTGGCGGGAGCTCCTGCCAGGCGTGCAAGGCTTGCAGTCACTCGCCGGAAGCACGGGGAGCCCTCTGGAGGGCTCCCTGTGCTTCAGGCAACAGGCTGCCGCCCCAAGCCTTGCGCGCCTGGCGGGAGCTCCTGCCGGGCACGCAAGGCTTGCAGACACTCGCCCGAAGCACGGGGAGCCCTCCGGAGGGCTCCCTGTGCTTCGGGCAACAGGCTGCCGCCCCAAGCCTTGCGCGCTGGGCGGGAGCTCCTGCCTGGCGCGCAAGGCTTGCGGACAGCTTCCTGAAGCCTGGAGAGCGAGAGGGGTCGGTGCGCACCGATGCCTCTTGCTCTCCAGGCTTCAGCGAAAGCCTGCATTCGCCCCATAGGACGCACACACATTTCCCCTTTATTTTTGGAGGGGAAAAAGTGCGTCCTATGGGGCGAAAAATACGGTACTTTCTTTGTGTTTATTTGATGCCTATTAAAGAGAGTTACTTTATATATAGTCAATATAGGCACAGAGTTAATTTTTTAAACATTTTCTAATGGTGGTGTGCCTCGAGATTTTTTTCATGAAACAAGTGTGCCTTTGCCCAAAAAAGGTTGGGAAACACTGCAATATGGTGACCACCAGAGGTTGCTGGACTACAGCTCCCAACTTCCCTGACCACTGGACATGCTGGTTGTGTCTGCTGGAAAATGTAGTCCAGAAACATCTAGGGGACACCATGTTGGCTACCACTGTCTTATACAATAAATATAATTTTTCTTGATCAATGTGACACCAGGCAAAATACTTATCTCTGATATTTCATCTCATATAGAATTAGTTTCTTTGACCCACTTATGAATTAGTTCATTTGACTTGGTATTAGAGCTGTACTGAGTCTTAGAATAGTATCTGTTAGCAAGAGTTTGAAAACGAGCCTAAATATAATTAGTTTTAAAAGCAGGATTGAGGGCTATGGAACATTAATGCTGTTACCCTTTCCTCATCATAGTTATGTAAAAGTAATTAGGCATGCATAGGACTGCTCTGTGAATAAACAGGGGTTTTTTTTGGGGGGGGGGGTTGTTTTCAATAATTTAGGCAAAAGTTTGACCTGTGAGCTTAAGCATGACTACAGTGGTACCTCAGGTTAAGTACTTAATTCATTCCGGAGGTCTGATCTTAACCTGAAACTGTTCTTAACCTGAAGCACCACTTTAGCTAATGGGGCCTCCTGCTACTGCCGTGCCACTGGAGCATGATTTCTGTTCTCATCCTGAAGCAAAGTTCTTAACCCGAGGTACTATTTCTGGGTTAGCGGAGTCTGTAACCTGAAGCATATGTAACCTGAGGTACCACTGTATAGCTATATGAGTTTTATAATTGTTTCAGTGTTTTATCTGGAATATATCATATTATTGTTGGAATCAAATGAGGTCTTAAAGATTTGTGTTCTTGAAATAAAGCACAATTTAAAATAACTCATCAGGACTCTAGTCATTTTGTCGTTTTGTTTTTGTTTTGAAATTAGTTGTTTGTCGCATTGTGAACTATACTTTAATGCCCTCTGCTGGTACTACATGGTAAATATTTCTCTTTATCTGTGTCTGTTGGGAGTTGGTGTGTGTGTATGAGAGAGAGAGAGAGAGGGAGAAAGAGGGGGAATGAGAGAGAGAAAGAGAAATGTAAATGTGTCAGAAGTGGCTTGTAGTTTCAATGGGAGTTAAAGTATAAATAATTTCCAATATTAGACTAGCTAAAAGTATATTCATGAACAAACCAAATTCTCACATTCATTTCTGAGACAGAATTATTAAATAAATACCGTCTATTGTTTAAAGCCCTTCATTTTTTCATGCAAAACATGGTCATATATACCTAGAACATGAGAACACCCAACATTCTCAAGCAACCTTTGGTTATCATTGCTACATTAGAATATCAATATGTGTGGCACATATCTTTATTATTATTACCAAAGTTTGGTTCTGCATTTTCACATTCTGTTTTGGAAAGGAATGGCCTTGTTTGTGCCAGGCAAACATTTACATAATTTGCTGCCATTTTTCTTATTTCACTGCATACAGAAGCCACTTGAAATATAAGCAAACATTAAGCATTACAGTAGAATATTTCAATATATGGATTGCTATAAATGTCAGAAGTCCTGTTGACAGTGTTTTAAACAATTTTCTAGTGAATGATGACAATCTTTTCTTTTCCTTTTTCCTTTTACAGTAACATATGCACTGCAGATGACTTTTATTGCTATTAAGTTATTGCTTTGATCATAAACTTCCCTATCACTTTTTTTTAACAATTCTGCCTGGTTAAGTAAACATATCTTGATGAAGGCAGATTTTGTTTAGTTCAATTTCAAAAATATTTTTTTCCTGAGCAAAAATTCAAGCTATCTCTATTATTTTGGAAAGGCTCCCTGCCTAAAAAGTAGTGCAGTTATAGAAACAGGCAACTGTGTTTCATATCTAAGTACCTTATTATACATATAATATGTAAAATATTAACAACTTGGCAGCAAATCCTAAACAAACACTGTGGAGTGAGTCCAATTGAACTTTTTGTGACTTATGCATGCATAAGAATGCATTGACCAATATGTACCACATCATATGCTTGAAAAAGAATAAACTGAACTTTACACGCTGTAAAGAACTACCTTAGGCTGAATCAGACCAAGGGTCCATCTCACATACAACCACTGACCCTGAATCATAGCAGGACTTTAAACTCATTTAAGCAGGCTTGCCAGACATTCAGCGTAGAACATATGTGAAAAAGCATCATCATGGCCATTAGACAAGGTGAGGCTGCTGCCTTAGATGGCAGAAAAAACCCAGGCTAGCATTTCATGAGTGCCAATTCTGGGCAAGATCACGTCCACTTGGGGTGATTTGGGTCTTGATCTTGCCAGAAATGAGTGTATATGGTGGCACTGCTTCTCTGCCAGCAGTGACTGTGGCAGGGCACACAGTGATACCAGAAGCAGGTAGGTGGTGGCGGCGAAAGAAGTTGTGGCAACAGCAGCAAGGCAGGGCAGCACTTTCTGGATGCGACACCCCTGACCATTGCTCCTGTGCTATAGCTTCACCACAGTTACTAGAATCAGGACTACCAGACAGTGAAAAATGTTAAAACACAACTATTTGAATGAATTGAGGAACCTCACATTTCTTAGGGCGGTGAGTCGCACAAACAGAACAATCAACTCTTAACTGCATTGAATTTCTTGGTGATTGGGATGTTACTCTTTGGGGAGGAGGAAGCCAACCTATTTCAACAGGGAACAGCATGTATCACCAGGGCAACAGTCAACATAAGTAGGTTAACAGAACTTCTTTCTGGCAGGAATGAAAGGAAACAAATGACTAAATGTTGTGATGCAGCTTTATCACCTGCATTAGCTCCCAATGAAATAGAATCTTCCTTCCGGATACCAGGGCAGCTGCAAATCCATCTCTTCTCTTTCTTTTGTATGTATTGTGGCTGGGTTGGGATATGGCTTGTCAATGCAGATTTCAAGCTTAGGGCAGCAACACACATTATGAAAACTGGCAAGTTCACACTTGTATACGACACACATATATTCATGAAGTTTCCAGTATCATGTGAGAGTTATGCTTAACTTCCATGAAGTATACATGCTGCAGGAACAAGTGTTCTCATGATTTTTATACACTTTGTCCAAGCAATTAAGAGGGCCAGAAGGGGAGGAACTGAGCTTATTTGTTTGTGTATTATATTTAAGGTCTCTGATATACACAGTAGAGTGGTGACAAATTGTAGCCCAGTCTGCTGCAGCAAAAGCAGCAAAGAGCTCCATGTCTGATGAAGTAGCCTATAGATCCTGAAAGCTCATGTCATAATAAATTTTAAGTTTTCATGGTGCCATAAGACTCTCTCTTGCCAATCCTCTGGAATTTATTACTATGGAAAGCTCCAGAGTAGTTTTATCAGGCACCGTTAACTGTAGTTTCCACAACATGTTCATGATCTCCTGCACAACATCATCCCAAGTGTTGATGGCATAACACCCTGTCAATACAATCCATAGACATTCCTACTGTACACAATGGGACAACTTGGCTTAGAGTTGTTCTAGCTCCCACTCTCTGACAGTGAGACTTTGCAGCATGGCAGAGCCACTTCTGCAGCCCAGACTATCATGGCAAACGCAGCAAAGGCAGGGGCAGGATGACCAGGCTTGATGTCATTTCAAATGGCAGTGAGACTGACTTTTGATAAAGTGGATCCCAGGTTGGCTCAGTCTTGCTGCCACCCTTGGAATGTCCAATTTCAAGGCTTTCTGGTAGCTCCCACTGGTGTGGAACCCAACAGAGTGTCTCTTGGCCATTCACTCGGCGTGTCACGGACATGACAGCCCATAACCGAGAAGGGCAGCTTGAGCTAGATGGCAGGCAGGCAGGCAGGCAGAAGAAGTGGGAGACTTGCAGATTTCTCAGACAGCTGAAACCAGTGGGCTGTTGCTTCCTTCCTCTGTAGCTGGAAGGAATGCGGCTTATCAACACAGGAAAGGCAGGCTGGATGGGAGCCAGCTCTCTGAGGAATCAGTCACTCATGGTACACAGTAGTAAGAGAGATTCCTCAGTGGAAGAAGAGGGAGCTGACCCTGTCAGTCCCAGAACTAGACGAATGGAAAAAGTCCAAGACAGAGGACGACCCCAGAAACGTAAGAGTAGGAGGTTCCGGATATTCTGCAGTAGCCGGAAGTATTCTTCAGATGAGTCAACACAATTGTGATAGATGGCCGCTCGAGTAGAGTGATCGGAGACTAATTGCTTGTATGCAATAAATCATCTGTTGATTACCTCTTGTGTGCGGTTTTCTCAAGCCAGAAGCCGGCCAGCTCCTGACACTTGGCCATTCACTCAGAAGATAGAAGAAGGAGGTTGATGTCAGAGTGGCACTAGTGGCATTCCACTGGTGTCAGCTGGCAAGAGGTCAGCTGAGCCAGGAGAGCTGGGCATAGGGACACCCCTGTCTAATTAACCCCTCTAGCCCAAAACCTTAGGGACTTTACTCCAGATTTGTGTAGGGTTTGCTTCTTAGTCTTTTCTTCTTCTGAAGATATCCCTCAAGACAGTGAAGGTTTAAGATCAGAATTTTCATTCTCCTAGATGGGTTACCTTCCCAGGTTGATAAGCCCCACCTAACCCTCATTTCTCTCTACAGAATGTGCAGAAACTGCCTTCTTGACCATTGGACCCACTATAGGTCTTGTCCGCTTAATTCACCTGTCTTTGCATGCAGAGAAAGTCCCTAACTCATGGAGGGTTTGAGACCCATCTGCTACACTCACATGGTTTAGCCAGCTCTTTCTGGGATGTTGCTGCTGTCACATGCTGATAGCTTCTAGGAGCCACAGGTGAGAGCTGAGTGCAGGGTTGGGACCAAAGGTTGACAAACTACTTCAGAAGGAAGAGGATGTGTCCCCCACCAGCGGTATTACCCCTTCCCTAACACCCCATACACAAAACGCATACAGACACCCCTCCCTGAACTAAATGGATATTAAAAATATGTGTGTGGTCTTCTTACAAATGAGTATTGTAGAGTCTGGGCTGAAACGCTTGCAATGCCTATGCTAACAATGGAGAATTCATATTAAATTAAAACTTTAAACTTCATCTTAAATTCACATGAAAATATACGGTAAATTAATTTGAAATCCTAATTTTTTTAAAAAAATAATGTTATCAACTTTCAGTCTACAGTTTGATGTTTTTACTCCTGTCTTTGTGCATTATTTCTTATAAGACACCATATGACAGATGCTACTCAACGTGGTAAAGGGATCCATTTGCAAGGAGTAAGCAAGTAGCTAATAATCAGTGTTTTAATATATTGTTAATTGCCATGATAACTTTAAGAGTTAGGAATTGAACAAAGCTAATAGAAAACAGCACACAGTATATAACAATAAGATGACAGGCAGTTAGCTTTTTGGCACAACTTCACAGCACATAGGCCAGCAACGCAATAAGGCCAAGATACTACACTTGCTTTTCTATTTTATTATTTTTCAGCAAAGCTGTGTTTTCGGTTTGTCCTAGCGAAGATTGGAATGATAAAATATTCACCCCACTTACAGAGAACATTATCACACAGAGCTCAGCAAGGCTCAGTAAAGTGAAATGAGCACAGTACATCAAATATTTTCATGAAACACGTAATTAAAGGTTCTCTGGTATGCAGCCTAATGGAGTACAAAGTATAAATCACACAAACTAAAGAAACGGCACTCACAACTCAATTTCAAGCAGAATACCTAGTCCCGGAAGGTTTAAAGCCTCGGGCGACAGGAATTTACTGTTCTCATTCACAGAAATGATCTGCAGATCTCAGTGAACTTTTTTTGGTGGGAGGGGGTGTATTTTGCTTACTAAAACAGGTCATTACAGAACCAATAAAATGATCAATCTCAGCAGTTTAATGCCAAGAAGAAAATAAATATCTGGTAAAACCTAGAAGAACAGTGTGATATCATAAGATGTTTGATTCTGTTCTAATTCCAGTTTCTCTGAGCTATGTAATATTGAACTCTAAGGCCTAAAGGGAATCCTTTCTTGGAATGCAAAGCAGATTAACTATTGTTTATGTTTCCACATCATTATAGTAGATTTAGGCTAATAAGCTGCGTCGATAACAAACTTTATGTGCAGAAATATATGTACAAAACGACTTACTGACAAACAGGAAAACAAAAGGCTCTTCTGTCAGTCAATTATGAATTAATAAGGTAAACCAAAGTAATATGCACAAGATGGGGCTTGTGTTTATTCCCCCATTCAGCAAAAGAACTACCTACTTTGACTAAAATACTTTAGGGAACAGGAATAGTTAAGTCAGGAATCTGTGAGATATCTCTTGCTCCCAATGTGTCTGTACACCCACAGACTACACACAGAGTAGGGGCAGAACTCCCTTCTGTTGATTTTTTTAACTCAAACTGAAGTTAACAGTTTGAGTTCAGTAACAGAAGCCATGGCTTTGGCTAGTGGTGGTCCCATTAATTTTCCATCCCATTAATGTCAGTAGGTTATCCTCTAAATCAGTGTTATGTTTTCTTCATTCCTAAATAAAGAAAATGCTGATATATAAATGCTGAACATGCAGGTTTGTTAAAATTGCACCATAACACATGTTAGAGCCACTGGAGCAAAGATTAAAAAAATACTTTTTCACCTCAGGCTGCACTTTCAAAATTACTGCTAAACTATGAGGACCATAGCATTATGAGATATACAGAACAATTTGATGAACACATAGATGCAAACATCAAAGCCAACAACAAAAACATTCTTTAAATACATTAGTAGCAGGAAACCAGCTAGGAAAGTGGTTGGAGCTTTGGATAACAAAGGAATTAAAGGTGTCATAAAGGACACCTTTCCTATCTCAGGAAAGAAGTCTGAGGAATGGAAGTAGATACCAGTGAGAAGATGCCACATTCTAGGCCTTATTAGCAATTTTTAAAATGGGGAAATCACCAGGCTCAGATGGCATCCACTTCAGAGTTCTTAAAGAACTCAAATATGGAACTGCATTCTAACAAAAATTATAATGTGTCTCTAAGTTCATCCTCCATACATGTAACACAGTTAAATCAAACAAACAAAGGAACCAGTGGAAATACAGAAAATTGGAAGCCACCATCTTCATGTCTGTTCTAAAAAAAATGGTGGAAAGCATTATTGAAGATAGAATTACCGAGCATATAGAAGAGTAAGTTGTGCTGGAGGATAACCAGAACGACTCTTGACATTCAGCTTTTAACTAGTGGCTTGAATGGCTATTGGCGAGAACCTTCTGTTGGGAGTACTTGGGACCAATATTATCAGCATTTCCTCACATTGTTCCACTAGGGTCTATGCTGCAAAAGATCCAGCTGGTCCAAGTTGTGGTTCAAGCCTAGCAATGAAGTAGGAATCTGTTTGTTTTACAGGACCTTGGCATAAGACATAATCTTTTAGTCTTTTAGAGCTACAAGGAAGTATAATTTGTCCTTTGTAGTATCAAATTCTAAACAAAGTGATTTAGATTCATTTTTGCTACCAGTAGCTGATACATGTCTACAGTCAGATGTGCCAACTCCCTCACATAAAGAAAGACTCACTTCTACAACTTCTTTTGAGAAATTCAGAAGATATATAGACCAGGAAGGGATTCTTAAGTCTTGCCGGGCACTGTGTCGTAGTTGATTTAGAACATTTTGCAAACTATAGCTCAAATTGTTGATCCTGCTAGATCTATAGTAAATACTGTGAACTCACATCAGTTCATAGTTACTTACAAATAAGAACCACACTAAAGTTTATTTAATTCAGCAAAACAGAAATGGGCATTTCTCTTTTTTCTTCTTCTTCTACAAATTTTCATAAAATTATGACACCTATTGGTTGGGATTTAAGACCATCCAAAGAAATAGTGGCTACACTGTCACCTCATTATTTCTGTATGACTGAACGGAGGCTATATGCTCCACATAATGCCATTTGAATCTATGCTCATATTCAGTTACTACTTCATATATATTTTTAGGTGGAGAAAAAAATCCTCCATAACTTGAAGTCCTATAATTATTCATCATAGCATAGCCTGATATATTTATCTATCCCAGTTTTTAATCTAACTGAAATGCTTGTTGGTAAGCCTCTAAGCTCCAGTAGAAATTCACTAATGAGCTCATATTCATGTTATAGTTGGTCTTCCCTGGAAGATTATGAAAACAAAAAATATATAGATGGGAAACTCCCATAAATTAGAGTTGAAAGAAAGATTTACATGACCTTATTGTGAACCAGAGAGGTTTTATGTGTTGCACTCATTATAGAAAATCCTACCCATAGAATTTAAACACTAACCAGACAGGAATGAGGGATGTCAGAAACACTGTGATCCGACTCTAAATGCAGATTCAAGTTTTGCAGCTGATTGGCTGTTTCAGTTATGAAGGGCCTTGGATTTTAGTGCTTCTGTAGTTAATTGATGTTTTGCTTATTTAAGCAGTGTCTTGGCCACAAAACAATGATCCCTGGATAATTCTAGAAGCAGCTGTTGAAAAGAGAGGGGTGTATAAAGTCTTTTGCAGTTATCAGAGTAAGTAGATGTGGAGGAGGAGGAGAAGCTACATTTTCAAAAGATTTCAGGACATACAGGACTAACAATTAACAATCACCCACTTTACTAGAAGATAGAATAGTGGCTGTTTGGGGGTGTTGAGTACAAAAGGTATTTTGTAGTAAGTTGCAGGGGAATACATCTTAATTTTCTGCTTATCTATTTGCGGGGATGTTAGATCTGTTGTTTTTTTTAAATTGTGTTTAAAAAATTGTGTTTAGGTTGTTATATCCTTGTTTTTTAATGTTCATTTTGGTAAGTTGCTTTGAGTTTCACTTTTCTGAAAAAAGCTACTAATAAATATTAATATTATATTCTCTCACCAGATAGCTCAGTCAGTAGAACATGAGACTCTTAATCTCAGGGCTGTGAGTTCAAGCACCATGTTGGGCAAAATATTTCTGCATTGCAGGGGGATTGACTAGATGATCCTTGTGGTCCCTTCCAAGCTACAATTCTATGATTCTATGAATTATGTGGGGTGTTAGGAGCAGTAGTATGTATCTCTGATGGGGGACATATATTGTGCCTTCTGGGGTAGTTTGTCCACCTTTGGTCCTCACCCTGCACTCAGCTCTCACTTGTGGCTCCTAGAAGTTGTCATCATGTGACAGTACCAACACCTCAGAAACAGCTTGGATTGGCTGGCTAAACCATCATTGTTATGGTTGCCTAATTTATGTTTCTTCAGAGCAAACACATTCTCCATTTACAAACTCTTACAGGTACAGAGTTTAAATATCAGTTTAAATAACTGATATTTTTAAAAGTGCTTTGACAAACTATCTTCTTTTGTGCAGAAATTCCATGTCGATGAAATTCCATTTGGCAGAGTCACTATGTTCCCCTCTACATGATATTTCAGGGGACATGATGAAGAAAAATAAAACAGGAGATAAGCTATGTTTTTTTTAAAAAAATGTTGCAACTCTCAAGGGTAACACTTGTCACATGAGCAGAGATACCCAAGTGGAATGCTAGTTCAGAGTACAGTACTCTAAAAGGAGAGAACTGTATGAAGACCTTGTGAAGAAACCCCTCTAGAAATTGGAAAATGTTGCAAGGTTCCACCAACAAAAAAGACACACCTGTAAATAAAATTTGGATAGAGGCAGACAACCTTTTAACATAAGTGGAAGAGATTTGCCCTTAAGAATGGATAATATCAAATAAATAAAGAACCATGTGCCATTTTTTAAAATGAGTGCACATAACAGCCTTAAACCATGGTTTGACCTTTGTTCTCACTGCTTTGATTAGGCTGGAAAGCTAGTAATTATTACCATCAAAAATTTGGAGCATTGTATATTTGACAACAACTTCATTAATGACAATATGCTTGCAAATGATATCTGTTTCTTTCTTATTAGATCTTCTGAATAACAGAATTTCTTTAAACTGAAGAATAACCACTCTCTGCAGAACTTAATACTTGCTTCTGTTTCCCTATGATTCACCTATGAAAATGGCAGGAAATAACTGTACGCTGGGATACCATGCCAAATTTCATCATATGCGGTGATTCATAAAACTGGTGGAAAAATTACAGCTCACAACTCCTGTGATTTCATGGGTTAATGGCATTGCAAATGGATTTTTGTTGGAAGCAATTAACATAGACATGAGTGCTAAACTTCTGCTAGATTTCCAGAAGTGGCTTTTATGTTGCGTGAAAAACCACATAAAACATGGAAATGATTGGGTAAGGAAACAGAAACAAGTGCTATCTTGTGATATCCCCTGAAATCCCCTGCCCTTTCCATCATATCAGTGACAGACAGCCCCATGGGTGTCGTGGAGACCATGAAGTCCTGAGCCAGAACACAAGAGGCACTATCGTTCTGGATTCCTCCAACACTATATTTGATACTACCTTTGCTAGATCAGTCAGAGAAGCTGCTGGGCAGCAGGGTGGATGGTATGCCAACAGCAACCCAATATTACTGTCTCCTTGGCCCAATAATAGGTGCAGGTCTTCATAGCCAGTTCCAAGACAAGGGTATTTCCTGGTAACGGACATGGAGGTCCAGTGGATCACAGCTTCTACCCGCCCCATCTATGCAGCCTGTGCTGATACAGCACCAAATGTGCTGGGCAGAATACCTGTGTTAGATGAACCCTTCCCAGCTCACCCACCCAGGTATCAGTAATACACATCAGAATAGCACCCTCATCCATGATCAAATCATATGAAGTCTTATTTTGCACCATTCCGGCATTAAACAATAGTACAACAGTATGCCCAGGCTGGTGGGGACAGCAGATAAGCAACCAGGAACTCAGATATGGTAAGTGTAGGAGCAAGGAACAAAGTGTAAATAGCCCCACTCTGCCCTTCAGTGATTATTTATCACCTCCCCATGGCAACATCTCCCTCTACCCATGGTCACTGCAATAAGGGTTGCATCATCCTTCCTTCCCCAAGGAGGTCCTCTCAAGCACACGGTATAAACAGCAGCCACCCACTGACCAAAAGAAAAAAAAAATACTACAATCAATCAATTATCCTAGAACATTTCTGATAGATTATGTACAGTTTGACAAAGAGTACACAAGACTCACTCAGTCCCTGACACTATAGGAATGTCTGTGCTTTTATAAAGTATTGTATTTCATTCCTTGCCAAATTCATATTCTACAGTTTGAAAAGTATTTTTTTTTTTTAGTTAACAGATGCAAAAATGAGAAGCACTTCAGCAGAAAATATGATTGCTTCAAAGAAACAAAAAGGTGCTTGAAATACAAAGAGAGGGTTTTCAGTTGAAACAGTGGCTCGTTTTTAATGGAAACTGTTGCAAGCATTTAACTCAATATCGCAAAAAATTGAATCAGTCTGAAATATGCTCACATAGTTATAGCATTTATAGCATATTCATTGATACAGAGTAAGTAATAAGATTTATTTAGATGAAAAGGATAGAATCTTGCATTTATTTTTATTTTTTAAAAAGGTGAAGTTCCAAGAAAAAGATTTGATATAATAGTCAAGCTGCTTGGGAAGGCACTATGTCCTGTTCAGAAAGTTCCCACACTCAGATGGATGTCAATGGTGGTGCCAGTGAACCATTACGCAAAGCCCCCCAAACACTTTGTAAACTAGAATCTGGAAGGACAATAGTAAAGTTCAGTGCTAGAAAGAGATAGTGTGTTGAATACACAATACCAAGCTTTGTCTGCTCAGGATTCTGTTGCAAGAGAAGGCTACTTAATCTCCTCCATTTGCCCTGGGGATTCTAACTGTTTTAATGTGTTCTTTTTGAGAGCCTGTGAACTGCAGAATACAAGCTGGTAACAACTTTCTTTGGAGCTGAATTGGTAAAACCTAAAGCCTCCAACATAAAATGCTGTCCCAATGGTGCTAATGAGCACAAAGACAGCCTTTAATGGTGTTTGAAGCTACCCTGGTTGAGGTTTCATGTCATCCCTTGGTGAAGGGATTAATTGTTTGGCTTGTTTTATGAGCATCCAAACTTATGTCTCAAGGTAGAGTGCAGCCTCTGCATTCATGTTTTGAATAATAAAGCCTGATGCATCTTTAATAATTTCTGAAACTTCAGGTTTCTCTTTGAAAATACAGTACAGTACAAAACACAAATGGTTTGTACTGAACTTGATATAGTTTGATAAAGGACAGTTAAAAAAATGCATCTGTTTCAGATGTAATTTAAATGTAATCCCATCAAAGACATTGGAATTATGTTTGTATGCAGTTGTCCTACACTAACAGGAACTGGTAGTTCTTAATTTAAAGAACTCTGCTTTCAAAAAAAAAATGCATCTTCACTAATCAACTGCATATACACCCTACTTTTAAAGCTCACTTTGATTGATTTATTGTATTTCTATGCCCCTTTTCATTCAAAAGAATCCCAAAGTAGCTTGCAAACAATAAATAAAAGCAACATAATACAGTGCATCACAAGTACAACATATATCATATAAAATAATTAACAATTCATCAGTAAAACAATTATGATCCATAAAACACTATTAACAAAGCAGCAAGCCAAAAAAGCTAAAGATCAGAATTACAGCAGAAGCCATATTCTATGATTAACAAATCAATACAGCATTTATAATCTATAAAACAATATTAACATTAACAAAATAGCAACTAAAAAAACAAGCTAAGCACTGCTAAGTTCGTACACACACACTCCGCATACCCCTGATGCATAATCTTTTACTCTATTCAGATTATTAAAATACACATCATCCCTGTTGCTAAACCAGCTCAGCCAGATGTTGTGCCGACTGGTGTCCTCAGTCCACGGTAGAGATGGTGGGGCTCATGGGCCTACTGCCATTGGTAAGATGAATATTGGCTCCAGGTAGACCACCAAGGCACTGGAAATGAGGATCTTGCCCACGTCCTCCTCAATAAGCAACAGGTCCATTCACAGTTGAGGAAGTCCAAGCAAGCCTGTCCCCCTGGATTGGTGATCCTGCTCGAACTTCTCACTCTTCTTCTTACTGGTAGCAATATAGGTGATATATAGACTTAATTTATTTTTTGGGGAAGGAAACAAAGCAGTTCTGGTATGTTTCAGGCACTGTGGTCTCTCCATTTGGGAATGCAACAGGCTATGTTTTGCAGGCTTCCATATGCATTAAAGGTCTTCCATATAAAAGACTGAGCCTTTTTCACCTTCCCGAAATAATCTGCAGTTTGCAGCCCATTAGAGCTCAGGATTATTGGCAGTCCTTGAGTGCTGTGTGGATGGCCTTGTATTTCTGTTGCACCTGCAGTGTGGCTTTCTTAGTGCTCCTCCCAACTCCCTTCTCCTCCTGCTGCTGTTTCACTATCTTCATAATACATTCTGATGCTTCTGTAGCCTGCACCAAGCCCTGCAGCTCCTGCACACAGAGGAGCAGGCTCTGGTGGACAGCTCAGAAAAGGGGGGCACAGGAGCCAGGCACTCACAATGCTTTTGCCGCTCACTCTCATACACCTGGCTAAAGGCTACAAGCAGTTGGTTGAAAGTTTAAAACACATTCCCTCCCCAAGAATCCTAGTAACTGTAGTTTACTCATCAAAAGGCTACAATGCCCAGCATCCTTAATAAACCATACTCCCCATGATTATTACTGGGTGAAATGTGCTTTTAAATGTATGGTGTGTACACATATGTTTCCACAAAGGGGTAGGAGGTCCACTCTTGCATATTACAGAAGAAGTGTGAAAACAGAAAGCATTTGTCATTTGCATTTCCTCATTTGCCACTTACAAGTAAGTCCTATCCTTAACAATGGTGGAATCTAGACACATATAAAAAAACGCTGTGAAATTGCTTTTTTAAATATATTGAATTTGCCATAGCCCACCATCGCCATCTAGTGCCACATTTGTATAATGCACTTTACAACACAGAATGTTTTATTTGCTGTTATAATAAAGGTAAAGGGTAAAGGGACCCCTGACCATTCGGTCCAGTCATGACCGACTCTGGGGTTGCGGCGCTCATCTCGCTTTACTGGCCGAGGGAGCCGGCGTACAGCTTCCAGGCCATGTGGCCAGCATGACTAAGCCACTTCAGGCGAACCAGAGCAGCACACAGAAACACCGTTTACCTTCCTGCCAGAGCGGTACCTATTTATCTACTTGAACTTCGTGCTTTCAAACTGCTAGATTGGCAGGAGCAGGGACCGAGCAACAGGAGCTCACCCCATTGTGGGGATTCGAGCTGCCAACCTTCTGATTGGCAAGCCCTAGCTGAGTCCTAAATTCCAAATCTGCAGGCAGAATGTGTATTGCTTTTTAATCTTTGTTCAACACTTCATGGTTTTAGATGCTTTATACCAGTAAATGATTTTCACCATACAGTCTTACCTTGGTTCCCGAAGGGAATCCATTCTGGAAGTCTGTTTGACTTTCGAAAACGTTCAGAAACCAAGGCACAGCTTCCAATTGGCTGCAGGAGTTTCCTGCAGCCAATCGGAAGCCGCAGAAGCCATGTCGGATGTTCGCGTTCCAAAGAATGTTCATGAACCGGAACACTCACTTCTGGGTTCGTGACATTTGGGAGCCAAAACGGATGAGTACCAAGGCGTTCGACAACCAAGGTATGACTGTATAGTGAAGAAGGAAAAATAGCAACATAAAAACAAAAGTTGTGTATTGAATAAAAAAAAGCTGTTTTTTTCCTACCTGAGATCAAGAGTCTTGTACAAGGATAGCAAACCTTCCACTTCAGATGCTATCTATTACCAAATTTCATACTCCAACTCTAAGCACTTACTATGTCTGTTGAAGAAAGTGTGCTTGAGTCCAGATCCACAGTGCATTCATGTATTTAAAATTTATAATTTAGATTTTCTGGTAGGTCTTTTCTCTTTTGATTTTGCTAGGAATAGCTATATTTTACATTCACATTTCATTTCTCCTCATTCTCTTTGTGAATCGCTTTTCTCCACCCTTCAACCCTTCTTTCATGTCCTACTTTAAATTTATGCATTAAACTATAAAAAGGTTAATGTGATGCAACTGTAGTTGAAGTGCTAATGAAACACCTAGGGCAACAGAAAGAAGAAGTTCAAAAGCTGCAGCAACTTAGAAAAAGCTGCATGATTCTCTGTTTCTAACAGCTTCTTTTCAAATGATATATAATCCATACATACACTGTCAAACAGTCTGCAAGCCCAAGTATAGCCATAGATCTTTTTAAAGCAAGTTTGAAATGTCCTTGTCATAGGATTTTGAACTATATTAGAAATAGTTAGTTGTTCAATAAAAATAATCTCAAAATAGTTTAGATTTCAAAAGTATCTTGGAAAGTGTATGTTTCAATTGATCTGCAAGAATTATATTAAATCTATTTTTAATAGAGCAGAGGGCGCTCTCCTCTGCACATAGTACTATGCCACACACAAAAGCCTGAATATCAGGCTTGTAAAGATATTCTGCAATAGGCTTTTCACTACAGTAAACCTATATTAATGTCCTCTGGAGGAAGCAGTTGTCATTTCCACTCTTTATTGGCAGACAGTGACTTCCTCAAACATCTGGCCAAAGACCTGGAGCCCACTGGGAACCTAGCTGGGAAAAGTTTGTGGGATTCATCATAGCATTAGTCAGTTTCTAGGAAAGCAAAAGGCAAGAAACATGCAAGGCAGGCTGGGAGAATAGGGTGAAGCAGGGTCAGACAAATCTAGACTGGGTCAAGCAAGAAAGTCGTCACTTGCCTAGAAAGTCTTGAACATGAATGAGCTTTCTCTGGAAGTTTATGACACACATCTAATTGACTGAGCTGGGAGGCAATTAGAACCTGTAAAAGGTAAAGGTAAAGGACCCCTGGGCCGTTAAGTCCAGTCAAAGGCAACCATGGGGTTGCGGCTCTCATCTCGCTTTCAGACCAAGGCAGCTGGCGTTTGTCCACAGAAAGCTTTCCAAATCATGTGGACAGCATGACTAAAGCACTTCTGGCACAACAGAACACCATGACGGAAACCAGAGTGCATGGAAATGCTGTTTACCTTCCTGCCACAGTGGTACCTATTTATCTATTTGCACTGGCATGCTTTCGAACTGCTAGGTTGGTAGGAACTGGGACAGAGCAACAGGAGTGCACTCTGTTGCGGGGATTTGAACGGCTAACCTTCCGATCGGCAAGCCCAATAGGCTCAGTGTTTTAGAGCACCTGTATGTGCTGTCGGATAGCCATCATAAATATAAGAGATTAATTAGATGGGGTTAGATTGTTCTATGAACATCTGAAGGAGTGCCTCCCTAAGAAATTTTAAAAATATATAATTCTAGAAACCTGTGCTTCTGCACACTGGTTCTAAAAGATGCCAGCAGTTCAAGATTTATTTATTTTCCTTACTTGTTTAAGAGGATAAAGAGCTTGTCAGCAAGCCAGAGCTGGCAGTATAATAAAGACATTTATTATTTGTTACATTTGCATCTCTTCATTTTCAGTCACAACCACAACCATGCAAGGTCGGCTGGGCTTTGAGAGTGCAGTTTGCCTAAGGCTACACTGTATGCTTAATTGGCAGGTAGAAATTTGCCCTAATTTTGCCACATCCAGAGTCAGCACGCTTGTCAGTAGATCACATGGTTTAATTCTTACAGCAAAAGAAAAAGTCACGAGCTTTTACTGTTCTATTAAGTTAGAAGGATCTGGTGACAGGCTATGCAAAGTATCTGATGGAGTATCCCAACGGTGCTTCATTTTGTTCTTGGGAGGATGGATAAAGGCAGCTGATAAAGGTTCTGATTGGGGACTGCTGTCCCAATAGCCTCTACTGAGAGCTGTAGCCTGAAAAAAGAGAGTTGGCTGGCAAGGCACCAGTGAAAACTCTGGAAACTGGAGTTAAACATATGTTATAAGTAGACTGAAACTGACATTGTTTGTACACAAACTGACTGGGTTGGAAAATATAAAGGTATACTACAAGGGTTGCCAACCTGTGGGGACATTTGTAAACTGGAAAATAAACTGGCTACAATAAAATTCTTATTCCAAGCCTATTATCAGTGGGATAGGTACCAAGGAAGGCCTTTGTAGGCCCCATGTTGGCTACCCCTGGTCGGGTACTTTATTGCTGAATCTGTTCAGGCATCCTGTTGAACTGGCAACCACAGGAGCCTGTCTTGTTACATTTTAAAACCAGGGTTTTGTTGTGTATCACCCCTATGTGCTAGCCAGTTCCTCTCTTTTGCCTATGCCATTAGACCACCTGTTCTTGCTAGCCATGTGTTGGTGTCATTGCTTCAACTCACTGGGGTTGGTACAGAGTTTGCTAAACCAGAAATGCTTCAAAAACTTCTAATCATAGTTGTGCTGGCACACAACTGATCCATATACTTATTGCAGTAACCTTACTGAAGGGAAAATCTTTCTTGTAAAATTAGTATTAACTAACAGTCTTTATCTATATGCATTTATTTACTTATATAATTATATGCTTGCAGTACATATTGGTGGAGCTGTTAAAAAAAGTTCTCAGAGCAGCTCACAACATAAAACAAAACTTTTTTTTAAACCCACTAAAGACAACATTTACTCATTATGTTTGTGCATTTTAACTTAAATTAGATATGTCAATAAATGGATTCTTTTCAGTATATCACACATACAGCTTTTGCTTTGCTGTGTTTTATTTCTAAACAGAGTATCACCTGCTTTAAAGCTGAACTTTCTACACCTGTGCTGATAAAATCTGATTATCGATGTGGGTAAATATTTATGTGGGGAAAGTGTATAGTAAAAATTATTAAAGGCTATTACACTCATAGAAGACCCACTGTGGACTTTTAAATGGGTTTTCGTTGATAGCATTCTGGCAGAGATCCACACACACACACAAAATTGCTTGTACAGGGATACTTTTCTCACTGTGTGTGTGTGAAGCAGGTGTTTCATGGGCTTCATGCCATAGTTATTTGTTAGGCAAGGCCCAAGGTCCAATGGGTACAATTCACCGGTAAGTTATCCTGTGCAAGTCCCTAAGTTATCTGAATTTGTACAAGAGTAAAGCTTTTACGTAGCTATCAATTAATCATGACGGGACTTGCAGAGGAGAGCTTCCCAGTTGATTGTGCCTATAATCATTGGTAGTGCATAACTTAAGAAAAGCTCTGAGGTGCTCTTAGTTACTCAAAGGGTTGAGCAGAACCCCGTGCTCCTACAAGGAACAGTGGTATGCCTTTAAATCAAGTATTATTATGATGAAAGAGATGGACCTGCAGATTAGACTCGAGTTTCCTTGGGGAAGAAAAATATTCTGAAACAAACAGGTTTGGATGATTGAAACAGAATCTTCTTTCAGAAGAATTTCACCTACATTTTAGCTGTGTAATTTTTGGCACTGAAAAGAAAGCTGTATGGACACAGGAGGCTGTAGTTTTAGATCTTCATGAGTCAGTCTTGAGACCTAAAAGTACATGTAAGGAGATGAATTACATGAAATCTCCATTAATATGTGACTCTTTAACCAAGCTTTTTGCATCAAAATAGAAAAAGCTTCCATGACTTGGTTGGCTGTGAAGCCAACATCTGTGACCTACCTTAATGTCTGTGGGATCACTGTGGACAGATAGAGCCTCTTGGTGATTATAAATTACAGTGATCCCTGCACTAAAGTAAACACAGATATATTCACACATCTGTGTTCTATTAAATGAGCAGCAGCTGCCAAAATAAGCACTATAGTTTATTTATTGGTGGAAATAATATTCTATGTGCTTCTCATAAGCAAACTTGGTTTTATTAAAATAGGCAGTCTTTTTTTTTTTTTAAAGAAGTTCAAAATTCTTTCTATCCTGGGGGTGAATTGTTGTTGTTTTTTAAACAAAGGAAATAGTTAATGAAGTGAATATAAAATGATGCCTAATTTCTTGAAATCTTACAGTTTTTGTTGAAGACTAGCAAGTAGAGGCAAAAGGAAACCCATTTGTGAAACAGTGCTGTGAAATAGCTAAGAATGTTATAATCCCTGTGGAACCCTGTGACTCCTCACACCATAGACTATGAGCAGCACTCCACATCAATTAGTGCAGCCATAAACAATAATTACCTCCATGCTTGTATCACTGACCTTCTCACTCCTCTTGTGGCATGGCTTCTATCATCATCTAGCAGCAGATGTGCTGTATAATGCATGCATTCTGTTTATAGTTGATAAATACAGTATATGACCAGTGTTTCCACTTTTGAGTTGTAAAGCTTAATAATGCCTTATACATTAAAACTTTCAGTGGCCTAACGTTGGGGCGAAAACAAAACAAAAATCTCTTGAAGGCATGACTGAAAAATCAAGATTGCTCCAAGTAAAAATAAGGAATGTCAAGGATACTACTTCATAACAAGAGGTACACAAATGTCCCTCCTTTTAATCTTTCATGTTCTCCACACATGACCAATCCTCAAATGAATGGTGAACCTAAACAATATTGTTTATGTGTTTCCGTTGTGTGTGTGTATGAAAGGGAGCATTTGAGTTTTTCAGTGAATTTGTAGGGGTAGGTCTCAGACGTATGCAAGTCTAAAATGGGTATACTTCAAAATGTCCAATTTCTTGACCTTATAACACATATGCATGACTTTTAACTGCAATCTGTGGCTCATCTTACTTTCTTGAGTTATTTTTTCTGCTTATGTTTAGAATTCTCTGCCATGGATTCATTGATTATTTTCCGGGCTAGAGACTGTCAGCTTCAATATTGCCCATCCATACAGTGCATAAATGTTTTCTGAAACAGCTTCCAAGTGTTTACTGTCTTATGATACGGTGCAGCATAGTTGTCAATACATGATGTACAGCCTGTGCTGTGCTTGAGTTCAGCTGCTTGGGTTCTGCTCTGCATGCACTTATTCTTGCTTTGTGCTTGGGGGACAATTGTAGCTTGGATTGATCTGTGATAGCCAGATATTTGCAAATGTTATAGTAAGTGATCTGCAAGAACACACACACAGCACTGTGTAACCAAGAAAAGCAATAATATGGGAGAGTGACCATGCCACTCTGCCCATTTTACCACTAGGCAGCACTCTAGAGTTCCCTGAGCATAAACAATGCACCTTTATAGAATGCTGGTTTTATTATTATTATTTCAAGAATGACAGTTGTACATCTCCATAGCATGTTTGAAAAATTATTAGCTACTCATTTTCTTCCTGGGAGGAGTGCAGAAGGAAGAAACGCCAGAGAGCGTCTGCAGCAGCACAACCGGATCTGACCCAGCTGCAACAAAACATGTCTCTTCCATATCAGTCTCTACAGCTACAGCAGGAGCTATAACTCGCCAAAGGTTTGACTTTGGAGGTGGACTCCTCTATTGTCTCCTGAACAGATGGATGCCACTAGAAACAACTCATTTCCTCCCTCCCTCTTTGCCTCCAAGTCTAATGTCATATGAAGCTTTTTTCAGCCTTCATTCTCTATTCCTAAAGCTGAACTGTGCATTACTGGTTCCTTTCTCCTCCTTTTTAATGTAGTTAAAATACCATCAGTTTAGGAATATTCTGAATATAGCTTTCTTCACTTGGCCTTGCAGGTGAACCAACGGAAGATGTGTATATATAATGTATATGATTGTACTGGTAGGTGAAATGCTCACTTAAACCTCACAATATATATTATTTCACTTCCTTTGGAATGAGACTTTTCTTCATCCTGGACTGTGCATTCTGAATGAGCTCACTGAGGAAATATAACACCAAATAAATCCTTACAATAAGTTATGCCGCAAGCAGCCATTCCTTAACAAGCTCACACATTTGAGGCCAGAGTATCAACAGCTGTCTCAGAAGGCTGCATTTGGATATTCTGAAAGTGCCTGTGGTCCCCAAATAAATGTTGTCAGCAAGCGTTTTTCCAATTTTTTTTAAAAAAACTTTATATTGGTATAAAGAATGCTTTTTATTCTTCTTTCAGAAACAAAGACAGCTTTCTCTGATCCTAACTCTTAAGCACGTGAGTAGGGGGAAACTGATGGTGAGCAGTAAACTCTATTCCATGCAGAACAACATTCCTCTCTTTGCCAGGTGAGACTCAGAAAAGAGCTCTTCCAAATTAGACTCCCTTTCTCATTACCAAATGCATGTATTAGGTGCATGTGAAAGTGGATACTACTGCATGTAAATTGAATGATAAGAACTGCAGCTAACTGCAGCAGCGATCCATGCTTAAAAGTAGAAATTGCTCTTCGGAGACATGCCTATCTGCCCATAAACTCAAGATAGGCTATGATCCAGTGAAGTAAACCCATATATGGAAGTTGTGGTTTCCCATTTGGGATTACATAAGAAGAAAGATCTGTATGCTTATAGAGCTCACCAGGGCTACACATAGCATGAGAAGATTACATGAGGCAGCAACAAGATATTTACAAGCCTTTCTATATACCACAGTCTTATAGGTTAACTTGTTTTAGAAATAATTTGAGGGACCCCACGAATGCAGAATATTTACATAATCACAAATGTTGGGTTGCATGTGGACATGTGTATATGTGTTTCTCCCTGTCTGTCTTCTTATTCCATTTATGTACCAGTTGAAATTCAATGAGAAATAAGCCTTCTCTTTCTGATATTATGCATCTTTGGCTTCAATCCAAAATGAAAATGATTTTATTTGATTAAGCTTAATGATGCTATCATTAATCATTTTATGTACGATAGCATATATTCCCTGATGAAATAAGTGATTAATCTCCTTAATATCTGGCCTGTCTTCTATTGTCTTCTATTTACTTAGTCTTTCTTAAGATAGTTGGCAAGTGTAATCTCTGTGTCAAGTTTATTTGTTTTCTTGGTGGTCATGATACATTTTTTATGATACGAGCATTTGTCATCAATTTTATGAATATCCTTGATGTGGCAGTACAGAAAAACTAGAACATGATCACTTCATTGTCTGGTCCTTGGAGAGAATGTCAATATATATAAGGAAGGAAAGATTCAACACAGATGCATATTTCAATAATCAGGATATGTATTTGAATATCCATGAAATTGTGAAGGAGCACCACTCTGGTTGTGTCATCAACATGAAGACAATCCTTCCCATGACAGCAGCTCTGCAAATAATCCCCCCCCCCCCAAATAAGGATGGTCATAGGCATAAATGTTTGTTACAATGTGAGCTCTGATGTCATCTCAGCCCAGCAGAGACACTGGAAAGCAGAGAGTCTAGGAATAAAGAAACAAGGCGAATAAAGGACTTAAACAGGGATTGGGAATCTCTGGCTTTCCAGGTGTTTCTGTACTTCCAAGTCCCATTAGCCCCAGCCAGTATGGCCTATGAGCATTGTAGTCCAACATCATTTGGATGGCTACAAGTTCTCCATCTGTGGGTTAAGAGATGCAGTCCAGGGAGTATGAACAGAATATGAATAGAGTTGCCTGGAAATCAGGATCTTGATCTGGAAAGACAGAAGTCTGAAGAGCTTCAGCACATGGGGCTCCATGCTGTTGAAGGGCATGAAGGCAGACAAAACAGATGGCTGGGAAGCAAAACTACAATGGAAAAGGGAGCTGACAGATCATGAAGTCTCTCTGTGAAAGGTGGTTGGATTTTTCATGCTGATTAAAAATAAATCTTGGGCTGCTGGTCTATCATTTTCATTAATTATAAGCCAACACAGCAGTGCATTATATTAATTTGAAATTATGAAGAAGTCTTAACAATATGATGCTATGAATTCTCCTTAAGAGTCCTTAGAAATACTACATACAATTTTCTGTGTGAGGAGGATTATAGCAAAATTATTTTTCATCACTTTGGAAACAATGATCAGAGTTCCAGCTACGCGTATTATCTTCCTTCAAATAGCCATTAAAAATGGACAGTGTCTAAATTATATGCTATGAGGTTTTGAGCTAATAATGAAACCTCTAGCAATGACTGGCTTAGTTCTTTGGCTGTCACAGAAGGGTTAGGCCAGGGCAGTCCAACACATAGCCCATAGCTGCATGCAGCCCTCAATCATTGTGGGGGCCTTTGGCAACATTTGATGCCCCCCCTTGCAGCCCTCGTACTGCCTTCTGAAAGCCAGGTAAGTGAGGCTTTGAAAAGTTCCTAGAGTCCTCCAGCCTCTTTCCCAAAGCCTAGTTCAGGCTTCCTCAACCTCAGCCCTGCAGATGTTTTTGAGACTACAATTCCCATCATCCTTGACCACTGGTCCTGCTAGCTAGGGATCATGGGAATTGTAGGCCAAAAACATCTGGAGGGCCGAAGTTGAGGAAGCCTGGCCTAGTTAGTGCTTTCCCAGCTTTAGGAAGGAGGGAGGGCTTTATGACCCTTCCAAAGCTCCCATCCCAAAGCGTTGCTTATCAAGCTTTGGGAAGGCAGTGCAAGGGCTGGGGGAAGCGTCAGAGCGGCCTCACTCCCTCCCCACCATGCAAAAAGTAGTGTGTGGCTCACAGGTTCTCTGTCAAAGTACTATTGTGGCCCACTTGGTATGAAAAGTTGGACCGCCCTGGGCTAGGCAGTCAGTTGGTCTTTGTCATCCTGGCTGAACTGTCTGGACTCTAGAGAAGGGTAGGCAGACATTCCTAGGATAAGGTCCCTTACTAGAATCAGTGACTTTAGGAAAGGACACTTAACAAGGATTTAATGATCCAGGGAAATGAGATGAAAAAGGGTATGTTTAAGGAGAGAGGGAAAACTGGAAAAGAAATGGGCAGAGAGCAGACAAGTGCATAGCTGGTAACTGCAGAGGTGGCAGGTGCACTTAATTCTTTGAAATAATATTTGGCTTCAGAACTCTAGTTGTATTCAAAAGTCTGCACAGGTGCTGACATATCTTAAACATGCCAAACTTGATTCAGAAGAATTTTATTTTCAGGTGATCTTAACACCACAGTTGTAACAATGTTTTGGCTTTGAAGTTGTTAAAAATCTTCTCTTTGTGTATAAATTTTGGTACCCACTTTTCATTATAAAATAATGCAAAGTGAGAATTATTATATAGTTTGAACAATTGTTCTACTGTTTTGAAGATGAATGCTTTCCTTACTCCCAATTTTGTGTGGAAGATGGGAAGGGGAATGACCAGACAGATGCCCAAAAACATGTACATGTGCTACTGACTGTAACCAGATGTTTGGATGGTGAAAGCATCATGTATTATATGATGTTTTCTTCAATGGTTGCAAATAGGAAAGTGATTGCTGTGATAGTATCTCCCATGTGCCCACTAGAGGGCAATCTCTAGAAAGCAGATTAAATTCTATATAAGCATGGGAGTTCACTTTTCTGTGTAAGCAGTATTTTTATTTTGCAATTATCTGCTCCCCACAGCTTACAAGAACTACATAATTATACAAAATAATCTCCTGTAATTTCACTAATGAGAATATTATGTTTCAAAACTGAAGCCATTGCCATATGTAAAAATTTAAAAAGCCACGATTATTTCTAATTTTAGTATTGTGTTTCTTAGTCTGGCTCTGTGATCCTGTTTTTATTTTATTGCAGGCTAAGGGAATTTCGGTTTACTTCCTTTAACAAGGTAAACTACACAGACTGATCCTTATATGCTCCAGTCAACATCGTGATACTCATAGCTAAGCTGCATTAGTTTAAATTGAGCAATGAGTGAATACTAAAATTTCCCAATTACCTGGAACTGTTAAGAAAGCAGAGTAAGCAGGGGGGGGGGATTCCAGGTGCCCCTTTCCATTCAAGGAACAAGCATTCCCTAATCTGCCTAATCTATTATCCAGGCATTACTGGAGTCTTCTTTCTCCCAGCTCTAACCAGCCAAACCTTTTCCTTGCATAGCCTGTAAGAGAGTCTGCTGGAGGCTTAAGGCTGGAAGGTTTTAAACAACAACAACAACAAAAAGGAGTTACTGCATTTCATTCAACCTGAATAATCACTGATTGAAAAAGGAGCTAATCAACACAACACAGAAACAAATTCAAGATCCCGGAAAGCAAGCCATACAATGGGCTGAAAAAATGTAATTAAGGCTTTCCACCTTAATATAATTTTTTTTTTATTTTATTTAATGAAGAAAGTTACAGGCTTTCTTGCATGTGATAAAAACCAGAGACAATAGTGAAATAATCTGGAGCATTTACAATGACATGGAACTAACTCCAACTAATTAATGTCAGTCACCTACTTGCTTGGAGGCATGTTCTTTTATTGACGTGATCCATGAGCCCCATTAAGAGGTGAATAGATCCATATATGCAACTAGCCCTCCAGTTTGCCACCTGAACATTTTTGTACACACAGTCCTTACTTGGTCTTAATAGTCTTATTGAAAATACTGGGGCCATACCTAAGTTTAAGGTCTTGGGATTTATTCAAATGAAGCAGTTCTTTCTGTGCTTTGAAGTTTTGTGTTCAAAGACATTTGCCTTGATCTCCACGCAGCTGCATTATTAAATGAGAACAGCCGTATTTGAAATCTACTCTGGGAGCTGTGAGCAGATTCACACAATGCCCTCTGGAAGATGGAATGAATGGATCTGAGTGTGTTCCTGTTTGTTTCACAACTATGAAGAAGGCAGTATACATCAACAGCCACTATGAAGGACAGTGATAGAAAGGCTTGCAGGATAGTTTCTTATCAGCTTCCCCTATGCTTTCTTGGAGTAGGGGGGGGGGGGAGAAATGGCCATACTTTAGTGGCAAACCACATGCTTTAGATGTCAAAGGTCTCAGGTTCAATCCCTGGAATCTCCAGGTAGGGCTGGGAAAGACCCCTGTCCGATATTGTTGGGAGTCTTTGCCAGTAAGTGTGGTCAATACTGAGACAGATGGACCAGTGGTCCAACTTGGTGTATGGCAGCATTGCACACACGTGTGTGTAGGATAGGGGGAAAAGAATGTTAAAGGGAACATTTCTTTTTATGATCCACACACACACTTGCTGCTCCTTAGCATACTTTCCTCAAAAGCAATAGTGTTTTTGTATTTTCCACTTTGCTGATTCTTGTGCACATTGCTACAATAACCACAGGTTGTAAAAGTTACTCCAGAGTCTGAAATAAGCTACTTTATCCCAAAGAAATGAGTACAAACAGCTGAATGACAATGGTTGCATATGGTAATTCTTTCAAAATGAACTATCAAAAGTAATTAAAAGATAAAACAGACCATAGAAAGCTAATAATTTACACGAAAAAAACAGAATTTGTTGCTTATAGTGGACTTATTCTTTTCTCCAACCCATTTTCTCTATAACTTAAGTGCCATTTACATTTTACAGTGTAAAAGGTTTACTTACTTTGTAAATTTCTTTTATTGCAAACCCCCTTATACTCAAAGTCAGCATCCTTAGGATCTCAGTTCCACTGATAAGCATTATTAATGGAAATAAAATATGAAAAGACAATAAAGCTAGTTGAGAGATGTGCCATTTTCCCTTCCCCAAAGCCATTTACCATTGGTGGGGGACCCGCTCCCCCCAATAAATAACATAATGAATGTTGAGAACTCAGCATATTTTTGAAATCATTCCCCCACTCCCCTAGGTTGGTAGTAATAACATTTCAGCTGCTGGGGGACAAACATGAGGTTCTAATATAATAAATCTAGGAACAGTATTAGTTATGACTTGCCTGTTTATAACTGCTGCTGAACTAACATGATTATATCAATTTAAAAACATATACAGTACACTGTATTAAAGAATTAATGTCAATGTTCTAGTTATTTTCATCAACTGAAATCCACAAATGCAAGACCATGAGAATTGTTTGGGCATATGGTATTTTACTGACTCCACATTGCACTAATCTTGTGTTTTATCAATGCTATGAGTTGAAGAGCTGATAGAAAAACCTTAACATTATGCACCTTTACACAGTTATGAATACTCAAGCTTTTCAACCAGTATTGCACCCACATAAAACTAATGAATTCCATACTTTTACATGTTGAGCATTTGTAAAAGATTTGAGTCTGTATCCTGAAGTTGGATTCCCCTTCTTCTGGGGATGAGGCCAAGGACTCTGAGGCAGATGGGAAATGGTTTACAGGGAGAATCCTAGAAGCACTTCCACCAGATGAGCCTGTGGGGCAAGATTTAATCAGGAACTGTGTAGTTTGGGGGATGTACCTTACTCACTAAGCGTAATGGTGGGCAGGTACCAGAATTTTTTACGCTGATGAACTATTTTTACTACTTTCAATCACAGTGCAATTGTGCAGGGCTTACTTAGCACCAAACCCTCACATCCTGCATCTACTGCCTTTTTCAGGAAAACCGCCAATATCAAGATTCCTGCTACTGCAAATGTTTACTGTGCCTGTGTAATATACATTTAAGCTATAATTGAATTATCACCTAAGGTATGCTTTGTATTGTGTTGCCATTCAACCATACTTGTACCTTATATATGTCAACCAAGGTTTCACAAAATGGGCTTTAATGAAAACCGTCATAAAGAAATTTGTTATGCTGTAATCCATTATGGCGCAAGCAGACTTCTGTTCAGATGACAGGATTTCACTTCCCCCCTCGTTGTCCCTAAAGCCCCCTACACACCCCAAGAATCTGCTCTGAAGGGCCCCCTAACCGCCCTCCCAGAGGATTTTGAGGATGTGTAGGGAGGTGGCATGAAATGGAAATTAGTTCTGCTCAGTAGGAACAGCATGGAATATAACCCTTAGTCTTTAAGAAACCAAAGGACTCCTGAACTGGGGTGTAGTGTGGGGAGGGCTGGAGGTACCATAGCTCTGGGCACATGATTTTGATGGGGTGTGAGCTAGGGATCCCTGCCTGCTACCTGGTCATTGGAGCTCCTTCAGCAAAAATCCTGGCTATGCCCATGCTATCTACCAGATGTGTTCTGTTCTGATCCCATGCCAAAACCTATGGAAAAAGATGCGAGGATGGTAGAAGGTTGCTGGACAATAGCCAGCTCCAAGTGAGCAATTTACTCCAACAAATTTTGTACTCAGACTGAGGTCCTTTATGTCTCTGTCTGCAGACTGCCTCCTCTATGTTCTACCTCCTAACAGAACTTAAGAGCCTTAAAGAGTCAATCCTCTGGCCTGAAGACAGGCACACCTTCATTCCATAGCCTACTTCCTGGTGTGCTCCTGGCACTGCCAAACTGGTGATGTGAAGTGGGAGGAATCTCGTTCTTCAAGCTTAGCGGAAGGTGTCTTTGAGGATTCAGGATCTGACAATATATGCCCTGATGGTTTGGGAGATTCCTCTGTGAGTTTTTGTCCAACCAGCTCAGGTGCAATGGTTTCTCTATGTTCCACAGTCAGCTATGAGCCCTGACCCAGACCCAGTTCCCCATCTGGAGCTCCTGCAACCTCTGACTGTGTCCAGATAACTGTTGGATACAGGGATCATGGCATCATCTCTGGGATTGTTTGTGTGCAGCTAGAGATACAGAAAGGAAATTTAATTATAATTTAGAATCACTGCTGGCAAGTGATCTCCACTCAAGTTCAGTAACCCAACCCATTTCCTGTATTCTCTTAAACAGATGTTACTGCTTCTGGTAAATTGCTGTACAAGAAGGAGATTCACAATATTACCTTTATCTCCAAAATGAATGATTTGAGACATTAGGCTTAAAAAAAATTATTTGTTTTGCTCCAGAAATGCACTTTTATATCCAATAAGTTGGGCAGCTCTGAAAACATTCCCAGTTTCTTATTAAAGATGTAATCCAATTCCAGTCACTTTACATGAACCAGGCAAAACATTTTGCATCATTAGTAAGGTGATGTCTTGGTTCTTACAAGAGAAACCACTAACACCTGTTAGTCTCTTAAGAAGAACACAGTGCTATTTGGCAACAGATTAAAGATTATATTGTTTTGAATTTCTGTCCACTTATGTGCTGCCAAAAGACTTACATAATATTTCTTTTCAAGTGTGGCATGCCGATTATCATTTCCAAAGAGGATAGTATTTCTACAGGTGATAAATCCACATTCTGTGTAAAGATGTTAACACTTTCATGGTTCAGAGCATCTTAACACTAGTTAAGAAATCCCCAGGTTTCATTAGTATCATTGTATTAAAGGGAAAGGTGCCTCTAACTTGAATTGTATATTGGGGCTTCACACCTCTATGCCCTTCCTCTTAGTATCTTCACAGAAGCACACAAAGTCAGTCAAGGAGGGATACTGTGTTTCCTTGGGCTAGCAGTACAGTGTGAATGATCATTCTGTTGCTCACTGTACAAAGGATATTGTTATAAGTTTTTTGGGGTGGGCGTCAAGGCTCCCATAAACTCCTGTGTGCCAAATAATCCTCCCCATAATTACTGGATTTAATAAAAGTTAGAATTAATCAAGGTTTGATGAAACTGTACCAAACAACGGAAATCCCTGGGTTCAGTTTATGCTAATGAAGGTGATGGCCAGTCATTAACTTATCAATGAAAGCCATCAACAAAGAAAGATGTTAAATTATTTTTGTATGCCACAACTGCTGTTCGAATCTTATTAGCTAAGAAGTGGAAATCAAGAAGTACCAACAGTGGAAGAATGGCAGATGAAGATGATGGATTTTTCGGAGCTAGCCGACCTGACTGGAAGAGTCTGTGACCAGAAAGAGGAGGAGTACCAGGAAGAATGGACGAAATTTAATGATTATTTAGTTAAATATGTTAAGTTAAGCTAATTGGAAAAAGCTTGCAATTACCAGATAGATTTAGGATTTAAATATGTAATGTGATGAATTTATATGTTTAATGCTGAATTGGAAAGAAAGAAAGATGTTAAGTGATTAAGTTAATTTTATAAGAATACTGATTTGGAAAACTGTTAAAATGATATACATTGAAATTCAACCAGGGGAATACGAGGAAGTCACTTAACAATGTTAATAAGATTAGTTTTAATAAGGTTATGATTCATGTCTGTTTGTTTATTTGTTTGTATGTTTATAATTTTGTGAAAATCAATAAAAATTTTGGAAGGGAAAAAAGAGAGCCATCAACAAGGCAAAAGACTCTGCAGGACACAGAGGGTGAAAAACTAGCAAATGACAATACCAGAGGGGAAAGTTTCCAGGTTTACAGTGGGCAATGAGGTAAGTGAACAGGAAAAAATGTCCCTTTTGCAAGCTGGAGCAGGGGGTCAGAGCACAAGGTGGGCAATCTGTTTTATGCTGCAAAGAGGGTCAGGTGCGATGTTTGGGGAGGAACAGGACCCTCTTGAGATGGGAATGGTCTTCACTTTCTCTGTATAGTTGCTGATTGCATATATGTTTAAATAAAACATATATCATAAAGACACCACAGACTCCGCGGTGCTTATTGTCCCCAAAGGGAGCACAGACCAGTGTAAGTGTACCTGCAATCTCTGGAATCTCGCACCATTTGTGGTGATGGGGGAGGTGTGTAACAATATGATCAGCAACAATTACAAAAATGGCCCTCATCCACCATTACATGCAACAGGGTTGGAGGGAGAGGGATTATTTCCTAAATATGACTGATGCAGGAACCAGGATACAGACACAGTACAAGCAGTACTAAAGAAAGATTCCCATGGTATCTTATTGGCATAAACTACTAATGCACTCATTCTGAATGGCTGTTTTAATTCCACTAACAGTCTGATAGGAGACACCCATTTTCTGTACTTCCAAAAGTAGCTAATGATTTGCCCTGACCCAATGATCCCTTAAGTCAGAAGGACAACCCCATTTGATGGAAATAGATTCAAGATCAGGCAGTGTGCTATTAAATCAATAAAGTATTCAAATGTGAATGTATCTGTGGGTACATGAATTATACATACGTTTAAACACCTTGTTTCAGCATTTCCTCTTTGCAAATAGATAATGCATCCATAAAGACTTGGAAGCACATGTTTTTGTAAAACTAGTGCAGGTTTTCAGTATTGTTTCATATTGTTTAAGAGCAAAATCTTTCATCATATGGGCAGGGATGAATTGTGTATTGCAAGGATTCTTGCGGCATATCTATGTAAGAGACATATTGCAACTCCCCCTGCTCCTCTAGGTACTGTGTCAATAAGGACCAGGCCACACAGTAACATACGTGCAGGGTAAGTATTAGCCTTTTTTTCAGCATCTCCCAAGTGCAGCACCATATTGCTAAATGGTAAACATTATAGTATATATCAGAAAGTAGAGGGGGACACCACTAGAGTGGAGGCTTAACATTCTGCATGACAACCCCAATCTGTATAGCCTCATCTCTTCATCTGCCTTATCCTGGGTTTGATTTGTTAGCCATGCTAATGAATGAATGAATGAATGAATGAATGAATGAATGAATGATGGAAGCTGGCACTGGAGCCCTTGGAAAGCAACCTTCTGTACAGACTTCCATTGTGAAGTGTTTCCCAAAAACTAACAGATATAAACTCATAGTGAAAATGTATGTAGGTCTCAGTCCAGTTCTGGTTATTTTAAACCAAGTGTTAGTTTCTTTGCACAGTCCCTCCCAAGGAGACTGGTTTATTGTCACAATAAAATCTCACTTGTTGTTTGTCCACTTCTTCTGCTTTAATAACCAAGTTCTGAAAACTCAGTCATTTTGAGAGCCAGCTGTCCCTTCTCTAAATCTGGCTTCCGAGTCTTCTGCTTATTCACACATGCTTCCTGTTTATCCACTGAGATTACTAATGCCTTTTTATCACTTCTTGGCTGGGACCTAAACTAAGTTAATTGCCAATTAGCGTTCTCAGCTAGGTGACCGAAGTCAACAGCTACAGCCAAAGCCAGGAATTAATCTCTTCTTTAGAAGCCTAGACTGATGTCCTACTGGAATCTCATTATGTATAAATTATACCAACAGGCTGACAAGCACGAAAGGGCAGACAAGACACACAAAAAATGCTCCCTATGAGATGCCATCCATGCGGAGAATGTAATGTGTGACCAGGGTAGCCCATGGTGGCACTCTAACAGAAACGGTAGAGCACATTTCCTATGTTGTTATGCATACAGTTGCAACTTCTTGCTGGCTATGACAGTGCATTCTGTAGCCATCATGAACATGGAATTATTCCCAGAAAGCAGCTGTATTAATATATAGCAGCCTCCACACAAATATATTGCCAGGAAGAATCAGGGTCCATTATGTGAAGGTGTTGTTTTGCATATCTGACCTAGCCTTCAGGCTCGGTACAGACATGGGGACAAGATAAATAAAGTATGTACAAAATAAACTTTTTTTGGCAATGCGTCTAAGAAGCAACCACAAGTTAGGAGCTCTATGTCTCAGCTAACCGTTTCTCCTACAACTGCCCTGCTCAGGATGCCACAAAAAGAACCACTGAAAATCCAACGTTCTTCTGCCATCTCCCACCAGGTCACAGAAATCTGCTTGCATGCTCCAACCTTAATTTCTCTGTTGTAGCAGTTGCAGTGACTGGAAACCTATCAGTTCTGAGGCTGGGGTTAGTTCTCACCAGGAGAAGGGAAGCTGCTATACTCATGTTGTTATTATTATGCACTACATATACGTAGAACAATTGTTAATGTTACAAAAGCAAGACTTTAAAGATATGTTTCAAGTGGAAAAAACTAATAGAGGTTTTGTTTCTATCAGAGTATTTTCAATATTGAAACAAACATATCATCAGGATATGGACAGCTGCAGGCCTGTTCTCCTTTTTCTATATTAACTGCTAAATAAATAACAGTACTTTCCTATAATTATATGATGTGTGAACCTCTGAGCATGACCACTCTCACCCCTTTGCACTTGTAATTTTAGTACCTAGTAATTACATTGATTTAAACTATGTCTTTGAGGTAAAAGGTTAGTGCATTAATTCACTAACCTATTTATTATTTAAATACTAATCTAGAGGTCAATTATTGTTTTTTCATTGCGTTGCAAATGAGTAGTGCTCAGAACTCTTGGAGGATATAAAAGGGAAGTCTAATTTTATTCCTTTTATTCATCCGCAGGAGGATTCTTTTAGTGCAACATTTATTGCTCCAACCTTAACAACATGTGTGATAAAACAACATTTTAATTCAAATCTGTATATTGTTATATACACAGGAATTCTAGAAGTCTGCAAAGCTTCATATAAAATGTCTGAGTATACAGATGAGGCTACATATAGTAAATTAAAACTTTCTTGATGTGTTTTATGATGATGATCGTCTACTGCACTCCCCAAATTTTCTTCTGTGTGATGTTTTCCTATCATATAAATACAGCAAATGATTAAATAATAATTAAAACAAAGAAATATAAACTGGTAATGTAGAAGCTTCAGATTTGAAAGACTTTAAGCTGCGTGGCGAGGCGACTACCGTATTTTGATGCATCAGAGTCACCTTTGTGGAAAACAAGCATGTTTGGCAGACACCTCCCTGTCATTTACAAGCTGCCTAGGTAAGGTTGTGCCCACTGTGCATAATTATGTTTAATTTATTGTTTCATTTTGCATAGCAGCTGGATCTTATGTTCACAAACACCAGTGGGATTCAAGCTTGAAGATCTGCTTTTATCATCTAATGAAGCTAGAGACAGCCACAAAATGAATTAAATTGATTGTGATGTTACAAACAGAGAGTCCTTACTTCATAATTATGCAGGTAGGTTATGTGTGTAACCTTCTCTTGTCTTGAAATAGGTCATCTGGTTTTAGAATAGCTTTTCAACATGCTGGCTTCAGTTCAGATACAGTTGCACAGCACCACGAGCATGCAATGAGAATGAGAATGAACACCACATCCCTATTGTTGTTGTTGTTTAGTCGTTTAGTCGTTTAGTCGTGTCCGACTCTTCGTGACCCCATGGACCAGAGCACGGCAGGCACATCCCCATTATGTAGCGCATATTGGAAGTGAATTGACTGCTGGTATATAAATCTCTTTCTGCATCTATACTGTATGTACACTTCCCAATTAACACCTCAAGAGCACCTTGCTTCCCCCATAGTTGCACCCTTGGATTCAAACAGACTTAAAACATCACTCTGACTCTTTGGCTTCCCAGCCTGTCACTTTTCTTCTAGCTTCTAGTTCAACTTTCAACCCTGGCCCTTTTCTTTCAAACTACTAGTGAGTTTGAGGTAGGGAGGATCCAGGAGTTAGAAGGCATATAGCCTACCTTTCCCACTCCAAAAACCCTCGTTATCTCTTTTGATAAATGTTGAGAAATTAAAGATCCTTTTTCCAAGAGAGCTAGCTAGCTTTCTTTCTTTCTTTCTTTCTTTCTTTCTTTCTTTCTTTCTTTCTTTCTTTCTTTCTTTCTTTCTTTCTTATGAATAGTTCGTAAGGTAAAATTGTTCATAAATGTAACAAGCTGCATGAGAATAAATGGAAAGCAGCAATCAGCAAATAAAGCTGTTCCTGAAGTAGAATGTACAGCTGGAATTCCAAATTCATGCAAACCAGATTCTCCCTAATGGTTTCTCTTTTGCATATCTTCCAGTTCCTGTCTGTGTCTTCTGTCCCACTAAGAACTCTGAACTGTTCCTGCTAGATCAGGCATATACAAACATACTGCTTGCCAACACATACAAACGTTATGTCATGAGTTGGCAGCAGTAACATATATCTATCTTGCTACTTAATAGCTGTGTCCCAAAAGAACATATTATTTTTGCATCATTTGCTCTGAGAAGGAAGATACACATCTCTGCATTTTCTTGCGCAGGCAGTACTTTTCCTTCTGATCACACGTACTCAGTTGATCTAGCCCAGTGAATGGAAAGAAAACAAAGTTTTTAACTTGCTGAAGAAGAAGGCAATTACTTTCTGCCTAATTCCTACTATCTCCTGCTGTGCTCAAAACACAAAAGGCAGAGAATTAACTTTGCCAAGATATCCTGGCCAATGTTTTTTCTTTTCTTTTTAAAAGTTGTTTGGCATTCATTACAGAAGAAAATAAAGCAAACAATTCTATTAGCAACCAAAAATACCCCAGCTACATAATAGCCTTATTCATGCATTCTAAGACTATACTGCATGGAGGAGGGTTGCAGGGCAGAGGCCAGCATACTCCAATATCCCTGTTCCTGCCAACAACACATATACCCCAGTGTTGAGGGTGAAGGTCTGAAGGCACAGCTGGATTAAACCCTGCCTCTAGGCAGTCAAAATCTTGGGGGGCCCCTTGTGTGTGCACTCTAGTGGGATAACATTGAACTAAAAAAGCTTTATTGTAATTTTCTTTCACGACCAAATCAAAATTATTTTATTCAATGGTTGCAGGGCCCCTAAAAGGTGTGGGGTGCATAGGCCGGTACCTAATCTGCCTATTTGGTAATCTGGCACTGTTTGAAGGGGAAGTTTTTGCATAATCAGCTTCATGCACTCAGAATCCACCCTGAGATCAGAACTCAACCAAGGCCAATGCCATCATACTATCTTGTAAAGGAACATGTACTGCATTACCAGACTCTGGTGTTTCTGAGCTTTCTGTCACATGTACGTCACATGGTCACTGGTGCAGCAGCTGACAGTGTCCAGATTTCGCATGTTCTGGAAGAGCTGGATGTCCCTCCTTCCCTTGATAAACTGAAGAATGCTATCTACTCTCAGGTGTGTGGTAAAGCCCCAGAGAACAGAATTCCAACAGAAGTGATGGATGTCAGCCACAACTCATCCCTCATGACACACCTTCATGGCCTTCTCTTGCAGTGTTGGGAAACAGGATCTGTGCCACAAGACATGCACGACTCCATCATTGTGACCCTTTTACAAGAACAAAGGTTCCTGTCCTGACTACTGTGGAATCTCCCTGCTGAATACTGTGGGGAAAGCCTTCTCCTGTGTAGTTCTCCACAGATCACAGCCACTCGCTGACAGGGTCTATTACGAGTCACAATGCTGCTTTAGAGCTCAGAGCTCAACAGTCGACATGATTTTCTCATAGACCTGACAAAGGCCTTTGACCTCAACAGCCGAAAAGGACTCCACACATTTCTCAACAGGATAGGATGCCAACCTAAGCTCCACAAGATGACCGTGTCCTTCCAGAAGAACATGTGCAGCACAGTCCAGTATGATGGCGCATCCTCAAACGCTTTCTCTATAAAGAGTGGTGTGAAACAGGGCTGTGTCCTCACCTCAACTCTCCTTGGCATATTCTTCTCCTTGCTGCCCTCATATGCTTTCAGTTTGACTGAAGACGGTGTGTACATCTATTCAAGGAGTGAAGGGTGTCTGTTCAACCTGGCACATCTCCATGCCAAGACAAAAGTGCAACAGGTCCTCATCTGACAGATATGGATAAGGACCTTGACACAGCTTTGATAGCACACTTCGAGGAAGATATACAGAACCTACCAGTAATCAACTATTTTTTCCCAAGCCTGCACCATGCTGTAACCAACTGAGCTATCTAGCTATCCACATGGCCCCATCACCAGCCTGACAAAGGTCAACATCCTAGGCCAGGATATCGTCAGCATGCCACATATCAGCATTGGTGACCATATGCTTGAGGTACTAGACAGTTTTATCTACCTGGGCTCCAGCATAACCAGCTAGAAAAGCGTATTGCCAAAGCAACTACGGTAATGGTTCACCTGTCAAAAAGGGTATGGGAGAATGTGATGATAATGATCAATCAATGAAGGTCTACTAGGCTTGCATGTTGAGCACACTACTTTATGGTAGTGAGACATGGGCAACTGATACCCGTCAGCTGCGACATCTCAACACCTTCCACATGCACTGTGTCAGGAAGATTTTGAGCATCACATGGCAGGACAGAGTCTCAAACAAAGATGTGCTCTCCCAAGCCCACATTCCCAGGATGTTTGATTGTCATCAAATCTTTTGTTTGTTTTTTGGTTGTTTATATACGATCTTGGACTATAAAAAAAAGGTTCAACAAAGAACCTCTGGAAACTGAGATGACTCAACAGACCTGTGGCTCTGTTATGCAAAACTCTGTGACTGAGTACTCACAGAGTATTCTGGCAGAAGACCAGAAGACCTTGAGCAAAACAGTTTATCAATTCTTCTCCCTGTGCAAGCATTACAGCAAGGCTCTAATCTATGGCCCTCCAGATGTTGTTGGTCTCTGCCTCCCATCAACCCTAACCAGTATAGCCAGTAGCCAAGGATGATGGGAGTTGTGGTCTAGCAACATCTGGAGGGCCAAAGATTCCCAACCTTTGCAGTATTATTATTATTATTATTATTATTATTATTATTATTATTATTATTATATTTATTAAATTCCTATCCTGCCCTTCCTCCCAAAGAAGCCCAGGATGAAGTAACCAAAAAAATATTTAATAATTCTCCGTTTTGAAACATGTTAGCATCCTCCTGCATAAGACCTTGCAGTTTGTACTCAAATTCATTAAAGATGAAAAGCATACATATTTGTTAAAACTCTATGAATAGGTAATAAAAACATTTTTTTTCCATAGTTTCTTGATCCTTTTTTCTTGGTACTCAGTAATAACATTTCCTTCCTGCCACAGACAGCTAAAACTATTCAAGTAAAATTGAATCTTAGAGTAGGGGTTTTGACATCTCAAAACTATGCAGTTTACTCAGGATATCTCAGTGGATATTAAACCGTGCCCAGCAAGCACCAAATATAACTGCACATTATTGGGACATTGTTTTTCAAGTTCATTCTAAAGTTTATGTGTTCACTAGTTCACATGATTTCAATTCATTTGAGTGGTTCAAGTTGTTTCAGTATGGCATGTCCAAAGTCTGTTTCGGGAGCATAATCCAGCCCCTGCGGAAGTATATGTCCTGGGGTGAAATCCTAAAAAAAATGTATATCCTGTTGCTGATTTTAAGAAACAAGTTACCAACTACAAGTAATCCAGTCTATCCAGTACAAACCCCGCCCCCAGTATTCCAGTTTCAGCATCTGCATAACTCAGCCCTAATGCAAACCTTTAGGATCCATCACATTGGAATGTACTACTTCAGGATGCAGGTGGCGGACAGAACAACACTCAAGTATGCAATGTCAAAAGTCTTCTGAGTACAGGACTGAACTGTTCCCAACATCATGGTAGCTTACTTACCTGGAAAAGCACTGAAGCATATGATTTCCTCACCTGTATTTTAAAGTGCTGCAATCCCCAGAAGCCTGTACCTTGTGCCTTTTTTGTGAACATTTAAAATGGTTCTCAGAAAAAAAGAAAAGGAGGGAAATGGCATGCTGGAAGCGCCTTATATCCTTGACATCAAAAAGCTTTTATCACTTAATGAGGCAAACAGCTGCTGAGAATTTACTGGAACTCCATTTTGCAGCATCCCCATTGCAGTGCATTGTGCACTGTTATGGTGTCTTGCAGGTATTCCTCTGTGGAACAGCCTATTCCTCCGTCACAGGTATGTGACGGCAAGAAATGTTATTTTGATGTTAAACTCTTGGGTTCTTGGGATTTCATTAGACAGAAATGATTTCAACTAAACTTAATTGTTCTGAAACTCATTTATTTTCTAGAACCTAGAATTTTTATTTTTATTTCACAAAGAGGATCCAGTAGGTAATCTTGCTCAAGCAAGAATTAATCCTACTGGAGTGGTTATCTTTACAACTTTTGGGGAGAAAATGTTTCGTGTGGAACGAGCTCTTGGTTTCTTAACATCAGCTTCAGAATCTCCCATTGCAGTTTTATGGTCTTTTCTGTCTGTTGCTGAACAACCATTAAGTCATCTGCCTAGTGGCTTTGATGTCTGTGTTTTCAGCCACAAAAGGCTATGTTAAGAAAAAACTTGGCCACAAACAGCAAAGCCCTCAATGATGTAAATATTTATGGCACACTAGATCTTTCAAGTAGAAATAAAAGCTTTTCTTTAAGCCATGCAAAAAAAAACCCCTTAATCTATTCAGTTTTGAATTTTACTACATTCAGTGACTTCATTTAGATAGATATTTAATTAGCTTTTGTGAAGATTAAGAAAGCAGAAGAAACTTAACGTGTTGTCATTTGTTGTGCTAGAATGAAAGAAGAAATACTTAATCTCCTGAGTTTAGTACATTCCTCAGGCCATTAACTTGGTATAAATGTGGATATGTGTGTGTTTCTCTGTTTGTAACCAATACTCATATCAATTTTATAGGCTAAATGATAATATTTATGCTGCCAACCTATCTCTGTGAAAGCATGGGTGATTGAAATGCACTCTTCACCTGGTCCAAAGCACTTTTGTAGAATGCCTGGCTTTTGGCTTTGAAGAAAGAATTAAAGGCTGAGCCTTGATGCTGATTGTTTCACTACCTTCCCCCACTCCAGTAATGATGTATTTGGCTGTGTGGTCAGACGAAGGTGAATATAAGTGAGATCACAATGAACTCTGCACTTCCTCAGCAGATTCACACTGTTGGCCCCAACTTCTACCCAAAGAAATTCCCTTCCAACTCTACCAAAGGTAGAAGAGTGTAACTTATTTCAGCCATACCAGCCTAGAGAAGGAGAAGAGTGTCACTGCCTGCTTCATCGGCTAAGAAATGAGAGTTTCCTGCAATGTATGACACAAGGGAATATGGGACAACCTTCCATTTCCTGATGGAAATGATACAGTCACAATTTTCTTATCCTCTTTCAAGCTGTACTGGCACCTTGAAGCACCTAGTCACACTCAACTTCCTCCCTCCAGGTCTGCCTCAGCAAGAAATGGGAGATGTCTGATGCACTTTGAAGTGGAGAGTTGCAATGCCATACCCTCTAAGTGTCCTGATTTCCCAGGGACAGTTCCAGAATTATGAAAGGCATCCCAATTTTTATTTGTTCCTTGAATGTCCCTATCCCCTGCCAGTACCACCGGCGCTGAGCTGGTGCTTGTACTGTAGGGCTCTTACACACAAAGTCCACACAGTGGGGATGGAGGATCTTAGGAAACCTTGCTGCATGCACACAGAGTGTGGCTGTTAACTTGCCCAGGTGGTGGGGTAGAAATTACCCTCATCTATTAATGAACACCTCTCCGAAATTCGGTTGATTTGGTTACACTGATTGAATCTGACTAGTCAATTGGTTTTGCAGATCCTCAAGTTGTTATATTTATAAATATAAATAAATATAACCTATTTATCAACAGTTGGTTGTCTTGACTCTTATTCCTGGTGTGCTGGCAAATACAGTGTCATGATTTTGATGTTTTAGCTGCCCTGTTTTATGACTATTACTCAGGTGGTTTTACTTATTTTTGTGCTCCACCCTGGGATCCCTTTCCAATAAAAAAGCAAGGTAGAAATACTTCTAAATAAATAAAAGATATGCAAAATAGCACTTCATTTTGGCTTTGTTCTGACATAGGTGTTGACAGGCAGCAATGAACATTAATGGGAAAGTGACTGAAAAAGAAAAATGTTTCTTTGTTCCAGTCTTCAGGAATGCATCTTGAATAATACCTGCAGGATGGAGAGGGGAAGATTTGCCTGTAGCAAGTTTTGACTAGTTTGGCAGAATTACTAAGCAGATTTGGAGAAGAAGTAGTTTTTAAAAAACAGGTGGTGATTCCTCATTAATCTCTGTTCTTATTATTGATATTCATATGTTTTTCCCATACTTCACTACTTCACCAGACGGTCCAAGTCACAGTGTGGTCACAGTGTGTGTGTGATATATATATATATATATATATATATATATATATATATACACACACACACACACACACACATACATACATACATATATATATATATTGTGTGTGTGTGTGTGTGTGTGTGTACACCATAGAAAACAAGCACTCCCAAAACATAATTCTAGAATGTTTGCTTAAATTTTTCATCAATATACAGATTATTACAAACATACTATATGCGGTTTCCTTCACCCAAGGAAATTTGCCCTGTAAAGGCTGTCCCTCAAATTCCTAATCTTGTGAAAAGAGAGCCATGAACAAAAGATAAATGCCATAATTACTATGCTATGAAAGGATGCTTTTAAACTTTAAAATCTAATCATCTTCTGTTTACAAGGACTATCACACACTTCACCCAAGTCTGGATTCTAGCATTCCAATATGAAGTCCTGAAGAAGTGCAGTTGTCATTCATACTGTACAGCTGTTAACAATGTGTGGAGATTAATCTTGCACACCTGTACATGGGCAAATCTTCCTTTTGAGACAATGAGAAGATCCTACGAAAATGACTAAAGCTTCCCTGTGGGCTGATTGCACAGTTTTCGTCTTGTTTACGTGCCCTGGGGATGCATATTCAAGTCTGATAAATGTTTATCCAGATGTTTAGTTATAAGAGGGGCATTGTGCATTGTGGATGCCAGTGAACCCGTCTTGGAATGCAATTCTTTTTCAGTTGCTGGGTTTCAGCATTTTCTTCAAAAGCATCTGAAAATATATTTATATTTACTGCTCAACTACCCAGTTTTACATTGTCCATCTACTTTAAAAAATCAGTGTTAATGGACATATATAGTTGTACATGGACATGCTCATCTATAAACTGGTTTGCATTCAATGTGCTTCTCATGTTTGTTTGAGCTTCACTTTTTCTCCCCTTCCTCTGCTGTCTTCCCTGTGTTGTATCATAGATTGCAATAACTATTGTAACCATAATAAGTATCCCCTTCAACAACAAACTCAGGTGTTTAAAAGTGACTATGGTTTGGCAGGAAAATGGGCCCATTCAAAAATAAGAAAATAGTTTTTACATACTCTGGGGATCCCCTATGCATTAAGCAATATGTAAGTTTGAAAATCATAAGGGGAAAAAAGTTTTTTAAACAGCCTGATAAACATTTGTGAATTTCCAGACTTGTAGAATGCTGAAGTGTTAGTTGAGTGAAAAAAAGAAAAATGTAAAAAGTAGGGGCCTGGTGGGGAATTAGGCTCCCCAAAAGCTCATAATAACTATCTTTGATCTGTGGTGGGGTTGGGATAGGCCTAGAGTTTGAAAACAAAATTGATTTAACAGAAAAGGAAGTTTGTATAGGTGTATAACTGATTGTGCTTCTTCTTTTAAAGTATACTGTGTTTGTATTTAAAATGAAATTATTTTAATGTAAAAAAATGTGAGCAGTGGGTTGGATGTCTCAGTTTATTCTTTGATAAAAGTTGTAATCAAGTTAGATAATGCACTTGATGATGGATTAGGCAAACTGCTCAATTTTGGTGGGATGTCCTTGAAAATGCAAACAGTGAATACAGCAATAGTTATCATCATCATCATCATCATCATTGTGATTATCAGCATCAGTGAATTATTAATTGTCTTCTAAATAACTTTCACAAGGCGATGTACACTAAAGATAATTAAAAACACAAAAGCAGCAAATACGTGTAACACAAACTAAAACCATGTAAAGTAGACCCGGCAAGAAACTATTTATCCGGTTTTTTTTACTAATTATATGCATCTTTTCCTATATGTTCTCAGTGTAACTGATTGTTACATGACCCACCAGGCTGAAAGCTACATTGTTCTCCCTCTGCCTGATAGTTCTCTATCAACTCTTTCTTCAGACAATTTTGCATCAGGCTCTCTACTATAGAGAGCAGGTAAACTCCCCTCCAATTCTTCTCATCTGCAAGGGCATCCTCTTTGGCATCTTGACAACAATGCTATGCTTTCAATCCTTGAGAACAGTCTCTTTTTCCCATACTTCTCTGAATAGTTCAGCTACTTTTGGTCACCCAGTGTTTAGCATGCATTAACTCCTGTTCAGTAGCTGTACCATTCTTTATCTACTTTATCGTATCCAGGAATTTGATAATTCAACTGGAACTGTTTTAATGGACTGTCATGGTTGACTATCAGGGTTGTAGTAGAGCTAAGTCAGTGAGAATCTCTTTGCAGTTTTCCATCCATCTAATTAAGCCTTCCATTTTGGAAGTCAGCTGGTTTTGTTTTGTTTTTGGTCATCCTTATCAGCATATCATCACCGATTTCAAACATCGTCAGACTAGCAATGTCTTGCTATTGATACATATGCCAGTTCTTCAGCATGGCTTCGTCTGCTTTTTAACAAAATTATTTTAAAATAGGAACTTTCCGTTCAGTGCTAATCTACACTTCATTTTACTCTGCTTTTCCTCTTATTTGTATATCACTGCAGTGTAATCCTACACATTTTTTTCTTGGAAGCAAGTCTCACTGTGTTCACTGTGTTTAGGACTGCAGCTTTACAATCTTTGTTTCATTAAGCAGTTCTGAATAAAGCTATTTCATTTAACTTTTTAGGGTCTTCTTAAAATCATTCTTCAATTTACTTCTGGAATGTCTTCATGATTTGTTTATAGAGCTTTGCAGCACAAGCCTAACCATCTCTATTCAGAAGTAAGTCCTATTGAACTGAGTGGGCTTTACTCCCAGGAAAGTGGAATTCCATCTTTCCTGCTACACAAATTTATTTGTAGACATTAAAGACGTGGAACTTGCAAGCTCTTTATGTAGAAGGCACTGATTAGTTTTGTCATAAATATTCAGTCTTTCCCTAAGAATATCACTAAATAACATAGTATTTGTGATTAGAAAATCAGGTTTAAAGCTCTATGAGCAACTGGCCATTTTGACTGATAACTTCTACTTATCCTGCAATATTTGATAGACCGTGTTTGCCCTGTATTTACATAGAAGTCACCCATAACGAAAAGTAGGTCATGTTTAGGTACCCTTTAAATTACAACTTGCAAACAGAGAATTAATCCTTGCACATGTCACAGTGCTTTTTTATTATAAAAAACCCCAGCATCTACTTCTGTAGAATAAATGATATTAGTTAATGACTTTCTGACTCTTAACATTGCTATTCCTGTCCTCTCAGATAAAGTTATTAAAATATGGACACTTTAACACATTAAAAAACTATATTGTGGGACAACTGAAATGTCACAGTGAATGATAAGTAATATTATGTTAAGTATGCAATGTTTTGGAAGTTTCTCTTGAATACATACCACTAATAAGGATTGTAAATACCTTCCTAATAAGAAGTAGTGAACCTTATCTGAAAATGTTTAGCTGTGCTTCTAATTGAACAAGTCATCATAAGAAACAGTGTAATATAAGCTATATTCAGTGAACTGTTAAATAATGTCTCAGTATTTTATGTCACGGCAGGCTAAACAGGAAATGTGCTGGCATCTTTTTTATAATGCACAAGCATATTTCAGTAACAAAGCATATAGAAATTACTTTGCAGTCGTTGATCAATAAATGGGGGAGATATGAAAAACCTCACAATTTCTAATTGAAGCCCTTTAACAATCAAGAACCAGTTCTAGACTTGCACTGTGATCATCCTGCCCTCCACCTTCTGTCCTGGCTGCTGTGTGCAGCCGGGTTGTAGACACAATAGTGGCCGCACCAGTCCAAAGCCCTGCTGGTTGATAGCCCCTGCTGGTTTACTTGAACCCTGTATGACTATTAAGCTAGAACTTCTGACTACAGTTATATGTGCTTTTGTTGAGGAAGCACTAGAAAGTTATAGGCTGCTTCTACAACAGCACTTTAGCAATTGTCATTCTTTGTTTGTACCATCTAGACAACACTGCGGTTTTGCATTCCTGTATTTACTGTATTATATGGATTTTCAGATTTGCTCCCCTTTTTATTGTAGCACCAGTATGCTTGGTATGATGAGCGTGGATAGGGATTCTTAATAACAAGCCTATTAATTGCTCCATTGTTTCCCAACGTGAGGGAGGCTTTAATTAATTTCTTTTCCTTATTTTTCTTTTTAATAACAGAACAGGACTAGTTCAGGTAGGTAGCTGTGTTGGTCTGCCACAGTCAAAACAAAATTAAAAAATTCCTTCCAGTAGCACCTTAGAGACCAGCTAAGTTTGTTCTTGATATGAGCTTTCGTGTGCATGCACACTTCTTCAGATACACTGAAACAGAAGTCACCAGACCCTTATATATAGTGAGAGGGTGGATAGGGGTATTACTCAGAAGGGTGGTGGTAATGGGTGATTGGCTGATAGGTGTGGTAAAACTGTTGATGACTGTTTACCACACCTATCAGCCAATCACCCATTATAAGTAGGGTATACACATGGGGAATTGGGTCTGCTTGCCCAATGGACTTTTCAGGGGAAGGGTTCAAAAGAGGATAAAATGTTTGAAGTGAAAAGAATATCCATCTGCTGAGGCAACTTCGTTAATTCTGTGATTCTCCCTGTTTTGCCACAGATTAAATCACCACAATATAGCACAGAAAAAGAGAGTGTGTTTACCTAGTTACCTCAGTAACAAACATGCATTGTCTTCCCTCTTTCCCCTATTACATAGAAAACAATTGCTATATATGTCTTTAGTGGCATAATCCCATAGCGGAATCTGATTGGTTATGCAACATTTTGACAACATCATGATGGCTATGTTAGCTTCAATTACATGAAACACATAGCCAATAATATGGCAATGGTGGGGATTGTGGGGGTGAGAGAAATTATCTATGGCTTCAAAGAAACTGTCAAAGTAGGCAGTAAGAAGTTGCAACAGCAGGGAGAAGGTAATGGGCACAGGAGAATATTATTTCATGTTTCATGTCAAATGTTCACACAAGCAAACATGTAACATATCACTACTTTGCATTGTGAGGTTATGATCAAATGCTAATCCTATGTATAGAACCATATAATTAGGATTGTTCCTCAATATCATATGAGACAAGTTAAAGTTTGGAGTTAAGTGGCAAAGAAATGCAAAATGCAGAGTTTGTTAATATTCAGTTAACACCTAAAAAAGGTAAAGGACCCCTGATAGTTAAGTCCAGTCATGAATGACTCTGGGGTTGCAGTGCTCATCTCGCTTTACTGGCTGACGGAGCCAACATTTGTCCACAGACAGTTTCTCCGGGTCTTGTGGCCAGCATGATTAAGCTGCTTCTGGTGAAACCAGAGCAGCGCACGGAAACGCCGTTTACCTTCCCGCCGGAGTGGTACCTATTTATCTACTTGCACTTTGATGTGCTTTCGAACTGCTAGGTTGGCAGGAGCTGGGACTGAGCAACAGGAGCTCACCCCATCGTGGGGATTTGAACTGCTGACCTTCCGATCGGCAAGCCCTAGGCTCAGAGGTTTAGACCACAGCGCCACTCGCGTCCCTTTCAGTTAGCACCTACATTCATGCAAAATAAGCACAGTGACCCTTCAAAAGCAGGCAAGTCACTATTTTGCATAAATTTCTGTTCTTTTTTGTCACAAACCTTTTGAATTTTGTCATTTAACATTAGCTTTCACATTACACACCATTATACACATGTCTACTGAGGAATACACCATGTATCTGATAATGCAAGCTTTAGTCCACAGAAAATTATGTCATCATAATCTCATCTACAGCTCCCATCATTCTGACCATTACCATGCTGGTTGGGGTGATGGGAGTTGTAGTCCAAAACATTTAGAGGACACCAGGTTGGTAGAAGCTGCAGGAAAAGGAAGAAAACCTTCCTAAGTTGTATTTGTATGACTGGAGAAGGAGAGCTGAGTTTTGGAACCTTTGGTCCAAAGTCACATGGGGAAGTCATCCTAAGAAAAACCCAGGAAAAGAATGATGCCACAGTTTCCTCAGGAAGAAGTTTAATGTGCAGGTGCATTTACTTGCCATATTTCAAGCTCCCATTGCTTGTGGCAGCAAGAGAATACCAGCCTTTGAGTAATGAAGAAACTAGGACAGGGCAAGTGAGAAGGGTGGGGGGAGAGCAAAATAACGAATTTGTTGATATCTAGCAACAGAGATTTCAACCTGTCTGGAATTCCTTTCACCAGATATAATATGCATATACATCAATTTCACCATAGTAGGTCTTTTTTCAGGACAAGTTATCAGCAATTAACATGCTCCAGAGCTCTGCTGTGCAAACAGATCTTCTTTCAATTTAGTATTACTGAAAACTCTACATGGGACGTAATGTGTGGAGTTTTTCCTGATACAGAACTAGAGAAGGAACCCTTTCATTAGGAGAAACCTCCATGTTGTCTGAGTCTGAGTTCAAATGCTTATAAATATGAAACCCCCATTTTATGTTGTTTGAAAGAATAGTAAGTTGACTTAAAATTCACACATATGGCATAAAACAATATAAGATTCTGTTGTGCCTTGTACTTCTTTTTGAGGGGGTACTCAGATGTGCTTTGCAGTTTTTAATTGTAGAAGTCTGAGAGACATGCTGCCATTTCTTAGTATTATCTACTTCACACACCAAGAGGGAGAGATAGATAATATCACTTCTTGCAGAGGAAAAAAATAAAGTGAGTTTGGCAAAATAAACAAACAAATAAGTAAAAATGTGTGAGCTACAAAGTGTTGCAAGAGACAATTGCTGGGAACTAGTAAAGCAAGCCAGTATAATTAAATAAAGTGCTGCATATATATAATTATGATTAAAAATGATCACCTTACCATCTATATAACTGAAGTACATGGGGTTTTACATTTAAAAAAATGTCCTCTCATAAGCAATTAAAATAATTTCTACAAATGCATGTTGTTGTTTTTTTTTTAAAAAAAATCTTAAATTGATACCTTTCCTTTAAAGGAGTATAACACAGTCTATAGCAGAGAGTGCAATAATCCACTTGTCATTTTCTACAGATCAAGTTATTTCTGATTATCATCAGCTAGCCTTGCTGATACTGACTAGCACTTAACTTTATGAATAATCTCAATGGGAGAGATTCAGAGTTGACACTTGCATAATTGAGATGACAGTAGGGTTAATTGTGCAGTGCTCAGTGTTAATAAGGATAGAAGAATTGAAAAAAGATTTCTGATGCACCATCCTGTCACTGTGCCTGTTAATCATTTGATGTAGTCTCATGTGATATAGCTCTAACATGCCTAATGTAATACAGACTAAAGAATCTTGCAAAAGGGGAAAAAAAGTATATTGTATCTACATATAAGAGAGATTAAAACAGATTTTGATCTTTTAAAAATCAAGTATTTGACATAAACATTACATTGAGTTTTCTGAAAAATCCAGACAATGGATAAGCAATGTCATTCAAACAATAATGTATGCCTTTCAATAACAGTAGTAAACAACTTCATCAGACTTCAAAAAAGCAACTCTTTAAAAATTCAGAAGTGTATTTTGAACTTCTGGGTTGATTACCAATGTTTTATGATAGTGGCATCAAGGATGATTAAACAGTTATGTACTGATGGGAATGGCAGATGGAAATGGGAAAGTGGAAGTAGTAGTTTTGAAAGATACACTCTACCTGTGTAGCCCAGAGAATTGTCCTCATTATCTGAGGTGGGAAGTGGTGTTCCGCTGTCGTTTCCTCTCTCGAGGTCATCAGAGTCTGTTGGAAATAACATCAGAGCTGCTGATGGGGTCATAGTAGTAACAGTAGTTGCCATTTCCATTAAATAGTGTCCATATACAAGTAAATCCACATAAGACAGAAAAACAAACAGTGACAGCACACAGCATACTTTATCCTTCCACACCATTGGCTGGATTAACTTCTGCAATATCTTCAGCAACATTCTTTGTGGTTTTAAAATTCCTCTTGTGTTTACTGTGTCCCTAGTTTTATTCTTCTGTTGCACCTTCACTCTGATTTCACAGCTTGTGAAGTGTTCTGTCTACACTCTGCAGAGCAGCCAGCACATGCTGTGGTGGACATATGGGGAAGAGGAGGCTGGGTGGTTGAATGCTAGCATTGCTAATTTTCTACCTTATTGTTAATCAAAGCTATTGACTGTGATCACTCCCCATCATTGCTTCATCTCCTGGCAATTACAGACTCAGGGGACTTTACCTCTTTGTAGGAAGGGGAAAAAGCAGTGTCTTGTCAAATAAGGAGGAAGGCTTGTATAAGCACTATTTCTTATCCAGGGGTGCAGCAAAGGAAAGGAGAATTATCACATCTAGCAAAAGGCAACAGTTTATAGTAATCAGAAAGAGATATTTTGCTGAACTGAAGGGCAATATTAAGGACAGCATTTTTAAATGTTTTAAAAATCTCATAGAGTACAGTCATGCAAAATTAAGCTGCAAACAAATATTTTCAAATAGTTTGAAGCTATTCATAGTGCAGCAGAACAAAAATGTATTTAAAAATGGGGGAAAGTATCTTAAGGGCAAAAATATGAATCATAGGTGCTAGTAGGAGAATAACTATACAGAGAGCTGATTGTACTATATTTTTTAAACAATATTTAATCATACTGAAATAAAAGCCCACCAGAAAGTTCTGAGAACTCAAATAACTTTACTATCCAAAATATGGCTATAATTTCCCTTGCCCCCCCCCCAAATCATGCAGAAATAATAGGTAGCATTCTAGAAATATTATGTACTGTGTGCTTTCTCCTTTTTTTTTTGCAAATGTCTTGTTTAAACGGTATCCTAGCTAGTCATCTAAGTACTTACATTTTATTCATAAATCTATGTACTTTATCACAGAGAAGTCAATGCACTTGGAAAAAAAGTATAGTACTTCTGATATTACATATTCAGAATACCTGTCATTCTTAAATAAGTTAAATACAGTGATTAAACAATATTTATTTCAACCCTTTTATTCAATACAGTACACATATATTCTGACTATGGTGGAAGATAGGCATTTTCTGCTTTGATAAAAAGTACAACCCTTTTCAGACTAGTCTTTCCATTAGAAAGCAAAATGTAAAAAAACAACTTGGATGTATCCCTTTACATTACTGAGATCTCCTTTGTAAAAAGCCTTTGTGGATAAGATAGAAGAGAAAGGTAAAAACCCCTCATTTATTTGTCCATTTGTCTTGCTACCACAGTAATATGTAATCTCATGAACATCTTTGAAAACCTCTCTGAAAGAGACTGTCGCAAATGAATCAAAAGTCCTCTCTAATACACTATTCTATTATTTGCATGCTGGTAGCTATTGGACATGTTGTGAATTATAACTGTTCAAGGCAGCAGGATAGGTCTCTTCCTAAATTAAATGGCAGAGATTTCATGCTTTCTCTTTCAGTTTTTTGAAGGTGCATGGTGCAAAATAAAAAAAAATAGAGATCAAATCAGTACTAAAAATGCTAGTACAGTAAGTTTACAGCTTGTGCATTCAACTTTACATGTGTGATAAAAATAAAAAATAAAAAGGGGGCTGGGTTCTGGGAAAACGACACTGGCAACCCCACCCGCTATTAAACCCAACTGGTATTGACTATCCATGGAATGTAACCCCTGCGTAATTTGCAGGCCTACTCTACACCAGAACTTGGAGCAGTTAGAACTGAAGTTCTACCTGGGATTTTGCCTCTCTCTGTCTCTTCCAGCCACACCATGCTTGACCTGGTCGAGCATCCACGAAATTCTGCGCTTAGAGTCCTTCTAATAACATTGATACAAAAGTTGTGCTAATAAAACTGTATCCTATGTAAAGAACTTCTCTACATTCTCCTGAGCTCCTGGAAAAATCTTACAGTGCAAGATTTCTCATATCATGTAGAGACACAAAGTGGCCGGGCTTTGGAATCGCTGGAAAGGAGACCTCTGCAGCTTTTGTTTATTTTAGAAGGCTCTCTAGATGTGCAATGTAATATTTTTTAAAAAAAACAAACCAAGCACAGGTGATTCTAATAAATGCTTACCCAACAAATGTTTTCAAGGATTTAGCATTAAGAGAAGTGGAACTATGAAATGCTACAGGCAACAGGGAAAAGGAAAGGATGGGGCAGCTGGCCTGCTTGATCCTACAGCAAGTAGGAGAAGAGATTCATGGTGGATCTCCCCTTGTTTCATGGTGGATTGCCCCTTGTTGTACGTTGAGATTTAAGAAGGAGTAAACAAAGTTTCTCCATAACCTTCCTCCATGCCATCTATACAGAAATAAAGAGTTAATGCTCAGGGCTGAATCTGATCCCTCTAATGTGCAAGTGTCAGGTGGGTAGATCAGGAGGGAAATAAAATATTGCTATTTCCCATTTTAACCTACCTGAAATACAGTTCTCTCTTGCTTGAGCTGGCTAGAGCCTTGAATTGAAACATTCTTGTTAGGGCTGGAAATACACTGAAACATTTTGTTGCTGGCTGCCACCTGTTTTGAATATTAATACAGTGGTACCTCGGGTTAAGAACTTAATTCGTTCTGGAAGTCCATTCTTAACCTGAAACCGTTCTTAACCTGAGGCACCACTTTAGCTAAAGGGGCCTCCCGCTGCTGCGCAATTTCTGTTCTCATCCTGAAGCAAAGTTCTTAACCCGAGGTACTATTTCTGGGTTAGCGGAGTGTGTAACCTGAAGTGTCTGTAACCTGAAGCATCTGTAACCTGAGGTACCACTGTACCTTTGAATGCTTAGGTAGCATTGAAGAGATTCCCATCTTAAACTACTTAGAATATAAGTCAGTGACTCCTTTTCATCTCTTGACCAGTTCACACCTGACTATCCAAAAGAAGCAATAAATCAGATCTTCAATAGGACTAAAGCATGCAGTGAAGCATTGTTCAGTGTAGTTCTGAACATTACCGTATTCACAAGTAAATCCAACTGAGGTGAGTTGGATTTATTCTCTAATAAGTGAGCTGAAGTCCAATTGTGTTTAACAGTTCCTGAACATGCTTACGTGTCTCTTAATTGCATCTAATACTACAAACACAAAGAGCCCTGGATTATTTTTAGTAAATGCACTTGATAACAAATATTGATAATCTGCAGCAGATTATATAGTTCCAACAGTGTGCTAGCCACAGCAGATCTAACCATACGTAAAGAGTGCTTCGTACATTATGTTTTTAAAGATATGTGCTTGCTGCAGCAAAGTTTAACGAATCATGGCTCCCCAGATATACATATATGTCTTTCAAAACTTAGTGTTTGCTTTCTCACACATTAATGCATTAAGCAGATATACAGTATGCACATGCTAAAAGTGTAGTATGTCAAATAGCCCTAGCAAGCATATGTGAATAACATTTGTTTTGAATTACAATGTGGCCAATGTATTAATCAGTATCACTCTGTCTCTACTCTGTGTTCACACACACACACACACACACACACACACGCGCACACACACACACACACAGAGAACTGCCCACATTTTTTTCATATATTTAGGGTAAAACTGAACACTGCAAATAGTTGACACTTTCTAAAAGAATATATGTTTCAATAAATATTTAAATACAGGTTCAATAAATATTTTAAAGATGCAACATATTTAGTTTTAGTACTACTCATTTATAATTATGTTGATTAAATCCATTGACTTCCCTCTTTCAATCAATATTTAACACCATTTAAATCTTAGTTGCCTACTACTGATATATCACAGTTTTTTTAATTCTAATAAATTACATTCTAATTTGCATTAGACTTCAAATACATATTCCACCAGGATACACTGGCCAGCGGTATGATCAAGTGCTGTTGTATAGTTTTCATAGGTTCCTTGTTCAGTTCTGATGATCTCAGCTAAAATGATTTGGCATTTCCATATTATTAAACAAAAACAACTTAAAGTCTGAAGTCCATTCTGTGTTAGAAGTTTTGAGTCTTCTATTCATTTTCGCTAAATAATCTAGATTTCACCAAATTAATTAAGAGCAGAAGGTGATCTGTTAAGTGCATAGACCATGTGTACAATAAAATGGATTGTTGCTTTAAACCAAACTGAGGCAGGAACCATTTCAGTGAACATTGACTTTCTTTGTTGCTTTCCACAACCTTAACATTACAAAGTGATCTTTAAAGACACATCATTTCTCACACTAGGGTTTCAGTGTGTTCAGCACTCTTTTTCAGATGCATCTTCCTACATTACTCTAGATTAGTGAAAGGAATCAATGAGAATTGATCCAATTTGCAGAACACAGTTCTAATATTGATAGTAGTTTATACACATTTGCTTTTGCCTAATCTTTTATTAATGATCATCTTCAAAATGTCAATTAATATTGCTGTCCATAAATTCAGTAATATGGGCTAGATAGAAATCAACTAATTAAAGAAGAGATGCTCAAAGGAAACAAAACACAGAGTAAGATGAAGGAAAAAGACCTTTTGGTGATCTGTTTTCCTTATACTACAGTAATCACTGTTATACAGTTTACCTATCAGTGGAAAAAGGTCAATTTAATTTCATTACTTTCATCAAAACTGTGTATTAGAAAATGAAAAGTGGTAAGCAAATAGATTCTCATCTGTTTTTGTTATCTATTCATTTTGAGAAAAATACCGAGTAACATGAATGCACACTTAGCAGGGAAATAATTCAAATACCTATGTGTTCACACAGGAGCAAACATTCCCCAGAGGTTCCTGGGGGGCATTCCTGAGAGTGGAGTGGCATATTTATTTGAAAAAGTAGGGCCTATCCTATTTGAAGCATCCTAACTGAGGCTGTCCCAATGCCCCTCTAGGTGTTTGCTAAAGCACCAACTTAGACTCAAGGGTAGTATGGTAGGGGTGGGTAGGTTGCTGTGCCCTATGGCACGGGTGGGAAACATCTAATGCAGTCTTCCAGGACTTTATAATTGGCCATCCAGACTATTTCCAGGCCAAACATCCTCCAAACTGCAACACACCCGTCACCAGCCCTGCTTAACACCCTGCTTAAATATGTTTGCCTGACTGGAATGTGGCCATGAACTCTGATAGCACTTCTTGATTTCTGGATGGAGGTTAGAATGGAATGTGTGAATGTGTAGAAACTATCTTACTGTGCAAAGGTATAATTCACATCCATTGCTTTGTCCACTTTCGCCTCTGGCCTCACCCACCACTGACATGTGTCTGCATAGAAGGGAATGTGGTCCCCAGCCTTAAAAAGATTCCTCACCCCTGGTTTATAGGAATTCCATCTTTCTAGTTAGACTTCCTGTCCTGTGAGTGCTAATCTTAAGTGTTTGTGTCTTGGGTTGGGTACCTGAGGGATTCTGCTGATATGCTGCTCATCAATATTCCTGTGTCAGCTGATGAAGATTGTCTTGATTTGTGTTGATGGCTTCTAGGATGGAGTATTCTAACGTCTATGCTGACGTCTCAGGATGTGGAGGACCTCATGGCCACAACGAGAGCCATGTTATGCTGCTCCTTGGATTACAAATTCTAAGGTTGGTGCTGGAGGATTGTTGCTGACCCCTTGGTGGTTATTCTATGAGATTTCACAGGTCTGTTTTATCCCACATGCTGTTTAATGTCTATGTTAAACCACTGACTACAGCACTTGACAGGATAAGTTCCAATAGGCTATGACTCAACTCAGAAGAAACAGAGGTACTGTTAGTTTGTGGTTCAACTGCCCAACCTAGTTTGGATTGGGTGTCCTCCTAATAGACCTCTTTGTCTCCATCTATACTCTTAGACCTAGCCAGACTTTACCTTCCTATTAGATGTAAAAAAGCTTAAAGAACTAGGTTCATAGAGTAGGAGAGATCTTGGATCCAGCACTGTTGCAGGAAGGAGAGGTGTTGTTCCCTTTTAGTTTAGAGGACCTTCAGACAAAGATAGGTAGAGAGGTAACTACAACATGTGTCCATCTTTTTGACTAGTTTGCAAAGGCTTTAATTTTAGTAAAAGTAGACTAATATGTGTTTTTGATTCCACCTATTTGGAATATGTGGAAGACAGAAGTGCCTGGCGTGCTCTGGTCCATGGGGTCACAAAGAGTCGGACACAACTAAACGACTAAGCAACAACAGATTTGGAATATGTCAATTTTCATGGAAAAACAGCAATATGTTCGTATTTTATGCTTTACCAACTGCCAACAAAACTAAGAATATTATTTTTAAAATCAGATGAACGAAACAGGAACTGGTCAATTTTTTCTAAATGATAAACAAAATCCATCCACGCACACGGCAAAAGCCTAAGAATCTGAACTGGAAAAGATTACTAAATAGATTGTAAATTAATGTATCACTCTCCAATAATCGATAATAAAAGTTTGTCCAAGGCTCTCATTCCTCTATGTGATCAATGTGAACCTCAAAAGAAAGCACAGGGTCAAAATTACCTAAAAGTTTATGAACTTGGCTGGGAGAATGAAAGCAAGTTCTGAAATGAAACGGCTGGGGAGAATAATAATCAATAACTACTCTTATCTTGTCAAATTTCAGCCTTAGAAAATTAATATCACATAGGCAATCATGCAGCACAGCAAGGGGCATTCAGGGTTTACAGCAACCAAGCAGATACCTTGAGGTGCTGTCAATTTGTAATATTGTACAACCTGAGCATGAGACTATTAGCCTGCAGCTGCAATTTCAAAAACCTCATGGGTATCTGGGAACCCCTGAAATAACTAGAGAGGGGGGAAAAAACACACCCTTATAGTCACAGGGCCCAGAGCAATAAAGCATGAAAGCTGAAAAATACATTGAATTTAACTCACACAAGGCTGCTGAAATAACAGTATAGGTGTTTATTCCTCCCAAATATAAAACACTCTCTTCTCAAGTTTCATGTAAGCAGAGACAAATAACAGTAAGTCATTTCAAACATGGCCCTCAAAGAATATAGAAGTCAAGACAATGTATATCTCCCAACAGGGACATGCCCAACTGCTGGAAAATGGTGTATCTACTTTTCTGCCCCTCCCCCTCCAGGTCTAGCATATAATCCTAAACTGTTAGACATACATCAAGTAATTGCTGAACAGTAGACTATGGCTAGCATATAAAAGTACAGCTGAAAATAGCCTATTATAATTAGACTCCAGTAAAACAGACTTTTAATCCAGAAAGACTATTGAATCACCCTCTGGAGATGAAAGAGAGTTTCATTAATTGAAAATATAAGTCTATGCATCCATTGGTGAGGGCTCAATGGATCTTAGATAGGTTGTAAAATTTCTTTAGCAAAAAAACCTTTGATACTGGTAAGCCAGTAGATATGATACTTTAATTGAATTGTGGATTTCTTTGATGACTTTCACAGAGAGAATAAAGATAAGACTATTACCAAGATGATGATGATGATGATTTTTAAAAAAAATCATGTTCTGGAATTATATTAATACCTTTTTGGGTTGCAGGGATAATCGTCTTGTATCGTTTAGGCTGTATCTATTAATCAGGGAGTAATACAATACTAATGTGATGTTATCAGCAACTAAAAGAATGTGCAACTCTATTTGAAGTGTACAGCATACTGAACCACCATTTTAAGTTTTTTTTTTTTAAGCCAGCCAACCACTAACTTAAGGGCAAAAGGCTTTACAAATCAATACACATTGATTTTTTCCTGGGAATTTTTTGACCTTAGGATGGTCACCATGACCTAATTAATAGGCTTGTGGGTTTTAGCATCCGTGTGCTGGTACAGGTGCACAAGTAGGGGTTGCAAGGTTTGCTCCCAGCCTGCTTCCACAGATGAGAGTGGAATTTGTATAGGCCCTTTGTGATTCCAATGAATGCATGGAGTTTGCGGACACAAACTCCTGCTCCACCCTTTCCATATTTTCAAATAACGTCTGTAAAGGGTTTGTTTCATGGCACTGCTGTGCTTTTTGTAAGATGCTACTTCAGTAGTTATAAAGAGAGCAAAGTTTGCACATGTTCTAAATTCCACATAGAAACTAACAGAATGATTGGACATATTTAAAAATGGTTTTTGATTGGAATATTTTGAAGGGAATGAGGTGTTTAGAGGATCACTGCCTTGACTATTATTTATAAGCTCAAAGTAAAAACAAAGCATTGATGTTTTAAAAATATTATATGTCTATTCAGAAGTAAGTCACATTAACTTCCCTAGGAAATGGCTAGTGTATAACTTTCATAGTTGGCTCACCTATCAGTTGGCTCACCTATCAGGTAAAATGTGAAAATGGTTTCAAGGCAGACAAAGCTGGTTGTGGTGAATTAACCTCCCAGCTCTCCCCTCAGTTGCCTTGCCTACCACTCCTCTCCCCACCTTCTGTTACTTTTAATGTATTTATGCTACTAATGCAGTTGTTGCACCACTCCTTCCTTTCTGCCTTGTTGGAAGGCAAGGGGCTCCATCACAGCAAGCCATTCTGGAAAAGGTGACCCAGGAGAGGGCTTGTGCTGTCATTTTCCTGGGGTGGTTAGGGCTAGAGAATGCCATTATTTAAATTCTTAATTTTACATTTAATTTTAAGGTTTTATTTAAAAATTGTCTAGCTGCCCTAAAAAAGCAGTTGTGGCATAGGCAGTCTCCTAGGTGATATCCCCCCAGAATGCCTCAATCTGAGTAAGGACCCACATTCCTTTCTCAGAATAAGAAAGAGAGGAGATGGAGGCAGAGATGTGCTGCTTCTGTGTTAGCAGCAAAACAGTAGGGAAGGTATGAGGAGTAGGAAGCTTGGTAGAAGTTGTCCTCACCTTGGATGACACGATATCTTGTGCCGGTCCTGTTAGCTTTGCTAGCACAGGAAAATTATTTGTGTAGCCAACAATATGGCAGCTTCTGGTGATTCCCTCTTCTCATATATCTTTAACAAGTGCAATGGAGAAGCAATCCTGTTGTAGACATTAGTTTTTGAATACTGTATCTGTCAACTGCACAATCCAGGAACTTTCTGTGTCATGGTCCCTGTTCTACGAATATAATATAAATTTGATAATGTTTCAGCAACATTTTTGAGTTCCTGCTGCACGGTGCCAGATAAAACAATTTACACACAACAAAGAGAATTCTGCAATGCTTTAACAAGTTTATTAGACAAATTTTTAAGGCAAGAGACTGTGGCCTATGGAGGCTCCTTCCACAATAAATTTGTTAATCTGCAACCAGAACCGTAGCTAGGTGATCTTGCGCCCCTGGCAGAACTGTCCAGATTGCGCCCCCTAGCTACGGACAAATTAGCTCTTCTTTCCACCTCTCCTCCAACTTCCCCCTTCCACCCATTCAATTCACCCTCTATTTAAAACCATTTCTTATGAGGCAATTTTGTTGTTGTTTAGTCGTTTAGTCGTGTCCGACTCTTTGTGACCCCATGGACCAGAGCATGCCAGGCACTCCTATCTTCCACTGCCTCCCACAGTTTGGTCAACCTCATGTTGGTAGCTTCGAGAACACTGTCCAAACATCTTGTCCTCTGTCATCCCCTTCTCCTAGTGCCCTCAATCTTTCCCAGCTTCAGGGTCTTTTCCAGGGAGTCTTCTTTTCTCATGATGTGGCCAAAGTACTGGAGCCTTAGCTTCACGATCTGTCCTTCCAGTGAGCACTCAGGGCTGATTTCCTTAAGAATGGATAGGTTTGATCTTCTTGCAGTCCATGGGACTCTCAAGAGTCTCCTCCAGCACCATAATTCAAAAGCATCAATTCTTCGGCGATCAGCCTTCTTTATGGTCCAGCTCTCACTTCCATACATCACTACTGATTTATAGCTTTAACTATATGGACCTTTGTCAGCAAGGTGATGTCTCTGTTTTTTAAGATGCTGTCTAGGTTTGTCATTGCTTTTCTCCCAAGAAGCAGGTGTCTTTTAATTTCATGACTGCTGTCACCATCTGCAGTGATCATGGAGCCCAAGAAAGTAAACTCTTTCACTGCCTCCATTTCTTCCCCTTCTATTTGCCAGGAGGTGATGGGACCAGTGGCCATGATCTTAGTTTTTTTGATGTTGAGCTTCAGACCATATTTTGCGCTCTCCTCTTTCACCCTCATTAAAAGGTTCTTTAATTCCTCCTCACTTTCTGCCATCAAGGTTGTGTCATCTGCATATCTGAGGTTGTTGATATTTTTTCCGGCAATCTTAATTCTGGTTTAGGATTCATCCAGTCCAGCCTTTTGCATGATGAATTCTGCATATAAGTTAAATAAGCAGAGTGACAATATACGACAATGTCGTACTCCTTTCCCATTTTTGAACCAATCAGTTGTTCCATATCCAGTTCTAACTGTAGCTTCTTGTCCCACATAGAGATTTCTCGGGAGACAGATGAGGTGATCTGGCACTCCCATTTCTTTAGGAACTTTCCATAGTTTGCTGTGGTCAACACCGTCAAATGCTTTTGTGTAGTAAATGAAACAGAAGTAGATGTTTTTCTAGAACTCTCTAGCTTTCTTCATAATCCAGCGCATGTTTGCAATTTGGTCTCTGGTTCCTCTGCCACTTCGGAATCCAGTTTGCACTTCTGGGAGTTCTCGGTCCACATATTGCTTAAGCCTGCCTTGTAGAATTTTAAACATAACCTTGCTAGCATGTGAAATGAGAGCAATTGTGCGGTAGTTGGAGCATTCTTTGGCACTGCCCTTCTTTAGGATTGGGATGTAGACTGATCTTCTCCAATCCTCTGGCCACTGCTGAGTTTTCCAAACTTGTTGGCATATTGAGTGTAGCACCTTAACAGCATAACCTTTTAGAATTTTAAATAGTTCAGCTGGAGTATCATCACTTCCACTGGCCTTGTTATTAGCAGTGCTTTCTAAGGCACATTTGACTTCATTCTCCAGGATGTCTGGCTCAAGGTCAGCAGCCACACTGCCTGGGGTGTACGAGACATCCATATCTTTCTGGTATAAATCCTCTGTGTATTCTTGCCACCTCTTCTTGATGTCTTCTGCTTCTGTTAGATCCTTGCCACTTTTGTCCTTAATTATGGTAATGTTTGTATGAAAAATTCATTTAATATCTCCAATTTTCTTGAACAGATCTCTGGTTTTTCCCATTCTATTGTTTTCCTCTAATTCTTTGCACTGCTCATTTAAAAAGGCCTTTTGTCTCTCCATGCTATTCTTTGGAAATCTGCATTCAATTTCCTGTATCTTTCGCTGTCTCCCTCGCATTTTGCTTGCCTTCTCTCCCCTGCTATTTGTAAGGCCTCCTTGGACAGCCACTTTGCTTTCTTGCATTTCCTTTTCATTGGGATGGTTTTCGTTGCTGCCTCCTGTATGAGCCAATAATCAATATTTATATTTATGGGCATGTTTAGGGAAGCTTTTAATGTTTGATGCATTACTGTATTTTACTATTTTGTTGGAAGCCACCCAGAGTGGCTGTGGAAGCCCAGCCAGATGGGGGGTATAAATAATAATAATAATAATAATAATAATAATAATAATAATAATAAATTTTTAGTCGATTTTGCAGCCCCCTGTCGCCTGTGCCCCTGTCGGGAGCCCACCTCACCCCCTAGCTACAGCCCTGTCCACAACATGTTACACCTAAACACATGATGTGGCTTCTCTTTGGGAAAGAAGAGGGGGGAAGTGATTGTATGCATATTTTATTGAAAACTGTATTGTACATGTCCTGCTCTCTGGTAACTTTGGATAGGATTAGAGACCAAAGGAGTATACAAATAAATTTAATCCCACATAAATTTAGTTTCCAAAATAGATCTCAGAAAGTAAGAGAAAGAGTTTTGTACACATCTGAAAATGTATATAGAATTCCTAAAGTATGTGTTATCATTGTAGAACTGTTTACACAGTGGCACTTCCACTTGCTCTGTAGTACAGTCTAGGCTGGGTTGTGTGTATTGATCAGAGTAGTGGGGCAGGAATGCCAGAGGAGCAGATAGATGAATGATCTTGCCTTTTGACAGGCATATTGACTAGTTGGTCTTTTGTCTAACAGAAGAGAATTAGGCAACAATCCTGTATACAGTTATCTGGAAATAAGCATCGCCAAACACAGTGGGACTTACTTTTGAGAAAACAGGTATAGGACTGTGCTGCTTTAAATGCAGGTAATGGGCTTTTGCATCTCAGATTAGGTTTTCCTTTGCATCTTATATTCTATAAATACCCCAACTGTAAGATTTTAGTTACACTCATAATGATTCAAAGTGTAAAAATACCTTGGTATAACAAAAAATAAAACTATTTTTCGTATGCAGCATTGAATACGTATGTTAGATTTTCCAAGTGTGCTATTAACATAAAATAAAAATAAAACAAAGACAGTTTGTGATATCTGAATGCTTGCCAGCTTATTCCAAAACTGACTGGCAAATAGATATGACAATTTTAAACATACCAGTATTTAAAATTTGATTTATTAAAACCATTATGGTTTGGCCTTTCACTCCAGTATCCAAAAGTTGTTTGAATTTAAGCTGTTCCTTCATTTGTCATACCTAGAGGGCAAGCCAACTAATGACTATATTGATTTTCCTTTGTGTTCAATTCTTTATGCATCATTCAGCCAAGGTGAATATGGGCATACTCTGAAACTGTTTTTCAGTGCATGTTCATAGGACATTAATTTCAGATAAAAGTGTTTTCATATGCCACATTTTCTAAAAAGTCAATCACTAGCAATTATTGCAAAGGATTTTCAAAGATAATTATATTATTATCATTAGATAATAAACATTAAGAGTGTGAACAGAAATTGTATGTTGATCACTAAGCATGTCAACATGGAAAACTTTTGTTAAAATACATTTATCTACATTTCTGTAGGCTGGTGGGCAGTTTGCATCAACAAGAAAGTACAGCTGAAAAAAATATGAGTAAAAACAATATTAAGTAAATTGGATTGTTAAAGTGAAGCCTTTCTTTGACTATTCATGCTTATGTATTGTATAAATGAACATGCAGAACTGTGTTTTTAACCCTCAATTGCACCGGATATATATAATAGATGACCCAAGCCTATGGGTAGCCAACAAAGTTTCTGTGGTTTGTCCAATAGTGTCCATGTGTGAACAAATTGATTCCACTGACATTGCAGGCCTGCTCCTCCTTCTCTCCCCTGAAGCTCCATGTAGACCCCCCAAAATCGGGTCCCTGTGAAGCAGATTTGGAGGGTCATGGGGAGATGCAAGGGGTAGGAGAGGAAGCACAAGTGGAAGTCTGCTTGTACAACATTGAGTTCCACCCTCTTAAAAAGGTAAAGGTAAAAGACCCCTGACAGTTAAGTCTAGTCACAGATGACTCTGGGGTTGCGGCGCTCATCTCGCTTTACAGGCCAAGGGAGCCAGCCTTTGTCCGCAGACAGTTTTTCTGGGTCATGTGGCCAGCAACGGAACACCGACACCAGAGCAGTGCATGGAAACACCGTTTACCTTCCTGCTGGAGAGATACCTATTTATCTACTTGCACTTTTGGGGGGAGGAGCTGGGACTGAGTAATGGGAGCTCAACCAGCCATGGGGATTTTAACCGCCAACCTTCTGATCAGCAAGCCCAAGAGGCTCAGTGGTTTAGACCACAGCACCACCCGCATCCTCTCCACCCTCTTACTTCTGTTTTAAAGGGGAAACTGCATGCTGTAGCTATCAGCTTGTGTGTGTGTGTGTGTGTGTGAGAGAGAGAGAGAGGGAGAGAGAGAGAGAGAGAGAGAGAGAGAGAGAGGGAGAGAGAGAGGGAGAGAGAGGGTGGGTATTTCCAAGACTGCAAACCAGGTATGCCTAGTCTTCTGTAAACCTTGAGGAAAATATACATTTTAGGAAAAGCATTGTTGAGAAAGTTGCTTTTAATATTGGATCAACTAGTAATAGATATTAAAAATCCTGCTCTCACCACAACTTGTTTGCCGTATTTAAGGTAGTAAAAATCAACCTAGAATTTCACAGGCAACAGTGGACTATCTTACTGATAATCTAGTTTAAATAATTTTTTTCCTGACTTTTGCCTCTATTCAAGAGTATCACAGAGGTCAAGGAGGTGCTTGGCTGCCTCAAGGGAGAACCCTGTAGATGTGGACTTAATGCTGAAATGCAGCTGTTGTTTGGAAGCGGGTGGGTGGGAAGTATGGAATTACATAGGAAGAAAAAGAGAAAGAAATCAAATATACAAATGGAAGAAAAACATCACTACCCAATTTTCTATTAAACTTTAATGCCCTGTCTCAACTGTGAGCACATGGTTACTAAACATATGTAGAAATGTGGAATGATTTCATGAAATGTGAATTATATGAGGATTGTATAGCAGAAGACATATGCATACAAAGAAATATAAATAAGGGATTATTATACTGAACATCAAGAGCTGTTACGTTTACTGTTTATACTGCCTATTTCATACCAACTACATATTGAAAAATGCAATTATGCAACCTGCCTCTCAAAATAAACAGCATTGATTAGTTCAACATAAAATTATTACATAAGTAAGGACTCAAAAGAGCTTGTCTATATAAAATTTATGAATACAACACAGTGTATCGTGAATTAAACCAGGTATTAAAATCACAAAATTTTAAGTTCAGGGCACTGTTTTCACAGTGGCCAATCAAATGCCTATGGGGATCCCACAAGCAGAACATAAGAACTACAATACTCCTCCCACTTCTGATTCCCAGAAACTGGTATTCATATTGCCTCAGACACTGGAAGGTGCATTCATCCATATTGGGCATAAATAAAAACTTCTTTAAAAACACCTGTGTGGAACCAGTCCCAAAAAAAGAACAACATATAGAAAGTGAAAAGTTCCCTACCTCTTCATAGCAATAGGTCATGGCATGAACATTAATAATGACATATACAGTGCTACCTCGGGTTACATACGCTTCAGGTTACAGACACTTCAGGTTACTCCGCTAACACAGAAATAGCACCTTGGGTTAAGAACTTTGCTTCAGGATGAGAACAGAAAGGGAGGCCTCATTAGCTAAAGTGGTGCTTCAGGTTAAGAACAGTTTCAGGTTAAGAATGGACCTCCAGAATGAATTAAGTTCTTAACCCGAGGTACTACTGTAATTATCTCTGTGGAAAGATTGTGTGTGTTTGTGTGTGTGAATATTTAAGCATGTAAACACTATCTGTAGTCTGAAGTAGTACAGTCCAGAGTTTCAGTCAGAACTAGGTCCTAGATTCTTTCAAGACTGTGGCATGGTGCATCTTGGGTATAGTAGACCTATGGTTCTCCAGGCACATTGCGCAAAATAAGAGAATACTGGTGTGCAGGATGCAAGCTGTTTAGCCATGGGAGATACTGTCATTGCTGCTACTAGCTCCATAGCTTACTAAATATTTTCTACATGTTACTGGTCTCTATAGGCACCTGAGGGATTTGCTTCATCAGAAATTTCAGAATATTAGTCTGACCCATGCAGGCTGCCTGGCCCACTAATGAGGCAAGGTGAGGTGCCTCCGTCGAGTGGTAGAAGCCCAAAAGGTGGCGCCTGCCTCGTGTCCACCATCCGCCCCGTTGCCAGTAGAGAAATGGTGCTGGCTGTGACACATGTTTCTGGTGACATCTTACAAAGTGCATAAGATCTTGCAAGATTTTGGTGAGACCTTGCTGGAAGCCGGCACTGCTTTCAGTGCTTTATAGGCACTACGGCTCAACACAAGTAAGAGAGGTGCAGCACTGGTGGTGTGGTGGCTGTGAGGGGCGTGACATATTCCTGTTTTGCTTCATGCAGCAAAACCAAGTTTTAAAGGATCTGGTTATTATTAGTTTGTATATACAGTGTGGGTAGGTATATGACCCCAGCATTCATCCTCTGCTGCCCCCTCCACATTAGTCTCTAACTTAATAGAGCTCTGCATTGCCTTTGCAAACAGGACACAGATTTATTTGAAGTATCTCATTTTCCCCCAAATATAAGCCTTATATGTTGTCCAGTCTACAATAGCACATGAATCGAAACAGACTTGAGCTGGCATGTGAAAAGGCTGACTCCTTGGATTTTAGTCAAAGTAAACTAATCAGTTTACATCCAAATATTCCAGCATAATCAGTTTCTAGTTCAAGATGCCAAATCCATGCTTAACTTTAAGAATATCCTTAATTCATACAAAAATACTTAAGGGTTTTTATTCTTTGATTAAGGAGTTTGAATATTTGAATTATAAGTCTACATCTAAATTTCCTACCATGTAATCATCTAGGCAGACCCTTAATAGCAATTAACACTGATGTGCACTTGTATGCCTCATTTATACATTCACCAGAATATCTGTTTTGAAAAAGGCCAGTGATATTACTCTACAGAATTCTCACATACATTGAGACAAAAGAGTAAAAACACCTATTAAATGCAATGTCTCGCTCATGAAATAAGCACCATCTTCTACAATCACTTGCCATTCTGTCTTTAGAAAAATATGATTTCCTTTAAAACTTCTCATTAGAATAACAAATACACAGTAATTTTTGGTAATAAGGAAGGAAACTGGCATAAAACCATAATAAAGAAAAGCCAGCTGAGGAGCCTGGTATGAAACAATGCTATGTATAATTGGTGTTTAATTATGCAGAATTAACAAATGGCAGAAGCACGGGTTGTATTACTTGACCAAGGCTCTTTGCCAAGTCAACAAGCTGGTCTAAATGGAGGAAGCAACCCATTCAGTTATCTGACGCCTCTGAGTGGAACCTTCTTTGCTGTGCTCTCCATCTGTGTTGCCAAAAACATTTAGCAGAAGAAAAAAATCTGTTGATTTGCTAAAGCAAGATAAATTTCTGTCATTGACACTGGTGAATGCACCAATAAAATCATAAAAAAGTTTTCTAAACAGCGTATTCAGTCGATGCCAAAAGTTTAGAAACACAACAGCAGCCAAAACACTAATTAGTTTGCTTTTGTAGTGCTAGCATCTCACTGAATGAAATTGCCTATGTTTAATTTTTTAAACTTTACCTTTCATAAGCTATTGTCAGTATATACAGCTAACTCTGCATTTTGAATTTTTTGTGTGGCCTTATTTAAACCACTTGAAGTTACTGGAGGAGTATGACTGAAATCTCATATTCAGCAAGGTCTGCACACTGCAATACTTTCATGTTAAACATCTGTGGAAATGGCAAGACGAAAACTTTCCAGAAGGTTAGTTATGTCGGTCCACTGCAGGAAAAGCAACAAAGTGTGGCACTTTAAACAAATTCATTATTTCATAAGCTTTCATAGACTAAAGTGTACTTCATCTGATGGATGAAGTGTTATACTAAGTTGGCAGGTGGTGGAGGTGGGGAAATGGCACAGACAAAAGTACAGACTTGTGACAATTTGATGACTGCTACTGCAAAGCTTATTCTCATCTCCAGAGAATGTCAACATTTTCATGGCTAAGTTATAACAATGCTTTCTCACTTCCTGTCTTTCCTCTATCCAGGATGCATTGCTGGAAGTTAGGGCGCATTCAGGTGTGGATAACATTGCATTAGTTTTTCTGGTTACAATGCTATTGTTTCTGTCCTGTTTTCTAAATTCCTTTCACATTGCCATATCTGCTGCATTATGGAACTATGGCTTTTTGTTACTAATATACCAACGTCACATTAAATTTTGTTCACATGTGTGATGTGGCACAACAAATGTCATTGGACAACGTTGCTACTCCCCCAGAACAATGAGGTCCCTGCAGACTGCCCCCCCTTTAAAAAAAGGGGGGAGACTCAGGTAACTAACTACCATCTGGTCAGTTTTACACTGATACCAAGAAAGGTTCTAGAACAGATCATTAAATGGTCAGCCTGTTAGCACTTAGAAAAAGATTCTATGATTACTAAGACCCAGTATGGGTTTCTCAAAAACTAGTCATGCCAGATAGGTGGCGCTGTGGGTAAAACCTCAGCGCCTAGGACTTGCCAATCGCATGGTCGGCGGTTCGAATCCCCGCAGCGGGGTGCGCTCCCATCGTTCGGTCCCAGCGCCTGCCAACCTAGTAGTTCGAAAGCACCCCCAGGTGCAAGTAGATAAATAGGGACTGCTTACTAGCGGGAAGGTAAACGGTGTTCCGTGTGCTGCGCTGGCTCGCCAGATGCAGCTTGTCACGCTGGCCACGTGACCCGGAAGTGTCTCCGGATAGCGCTGGCTCCCAGCCTATAGAGTGAGATGAGCGCACAACCCTAGAGTCTGTCAAGACTGGCCCGTACGGGCAGGAGTACCTTTACCTTTTAGTCATGCCAGATGAATCTCATTTCTTCTTTTGACAGAGTTACAAGCTTGGTGGATCAGGAGAATGCCTTGACATAGTGTATCTTGATTTCAGTAAGACGTTTGACAAAGTCCCCCCATTATATTATTGTGGAGTAGGTCATGAAATGTGCGCTGGGCAAGTTAACTGTTATGTGGATTTGTAGCTGCTCACTAATAGTTCCTCGGCATCCTGGAAGAAAATGACAAGCGGGGTGACACAGGGTTCTGTCCCTGGCCCACTGTGGTTCAACGTCTTTATAAATGACTTCGATGAAGGAACTGATGGGGCGTTAATCAAATTTGCAAATGACAAACTGGAAGGTGTAGCATAAGACAGAATCGGGATTCAAGATGACCTTAACAGATTGGAGAACTGGGCCCAAACTAACAAAATTAATTTCAATAGGGACAAATGTCAGGTTCTACACTTAGGCAGAAAGAACCACCTGCACAAATATAAGATGAGGGACGACAGTGGACTTGGGAGGTGGTGGACTCTCCTTCCTTGGGGTTTTAAAGCAGAGATTGGACAGCCATCAGTCATGGATCCTTTAGTTGAGATTCTTGCATTACAGGAAGTTGGACTAGATGAGCCTCAGAGACCCTTCCAGTTCTGTGGTTCTATGATTCCACACGTGATTCCACACCTATATAGTAGGAAAGGCTCATATACCACCCCAAATTTTATCACTTTACTCCCATGATTTTCTGGGTTAATGGGGTTAAAAACGGTGTTTATCTAGAAGCAATTCACATGGAAATGAACACTAAACTTTCACTATATTACACTAGATTTCCAAAAGTGGATTTTACGTCATGTGATATTTCAAACATAATGTGGAAACTAACTGTAATATCAGGGAAACAGAATTAACTGCCATGTGAATGCAGCCCAAGTTTCAAACAACTGGAGGACTTTGGCATGAAGAAGGCTGTCCTACTGTAATAATGATACAAGGAGCCAAGTGTTCTCTAAGACAGTGTTTCTCACCTTGTCTGATGTGATGGACCAGCATTATTCCCTCCCGTTGCCAGCGTGCTAGGGACCAGTATCATATTTAGTCTCTGAAGCATCCCACCTGTCAGGATGCTGTCAGGGGCCCCCGACTGGTTGCCCAGGAAAGTATAAAGACAAGGAAAAGTTCCCTATAGTCCCTTTTGCCAAACTTTACAAAGAGAGGCTGTAGAACTCAGCCTCTTGGATAATGGCATTGTCCTGAGTGAATCTCCACCACCCTTCTCTCCCACTTCCTCATCATCATCACCTTCTCTATGGGTGCCGCTAAGTGCCTTCTGACTTCGAGCTCTTTGCTTTCCTAATTTTAAGGCTCGCTAGGTTCTGGGAGATGGTGGGTCTGGAATGCTTTCTAGTGATGTGTCAGCCAGCTGCTCTCTGTTCCTCTTCTCCCATTATTTCCCAACTTGCCCCCTCATCTGCCTCTGAGCTGTGACTTCCTATAAACCACTGTTGTAAATCTATACTGTCTTCCTCCTTCCCTTCCCTAGAAGGGTCAGGATGGGGAGGTGGTGTCCACCACTCCTCCTCCTCTGCCCAGCCCCTGAGACCACCCAACCTGGGCTGTGGTGGAGTTATCCAGGACCAGCAGTTAATGGCTTGTGGACCAGCACTGGTACATGGACTACTACTTTGAGTAGCACTGCTCTAGGTGGATAATGGGGATGAAAGCAATTCTGGAGAACACCATCAGAGAACAAAAAATTGTCTGTGGTGATTTTGGGATCAGTTGTGAGAGTGGCATACCATAGTAAAATTCATTTGCTTTCATCCTTCAGTCTCCTATGCCATAATTTTATACAGTTTCCCACAACTAACATTGCTCCTACAATTACAGGTTCATAGTCAACAATATTGAACTGTTTATATGTGCCTTTGTTAAAATACATTCACTGCAGAAATTTACTTAAAATTGCTTCCACCCCTTTTTGCACATCTTTTTGGGCAAAACTTCTAGCATTTTCCCAAATCAATGGGTTTATTGAAGATGAACCACTACTGCCCAGTGGATATTTTAGTTGAAGTTAACTAAACCTCAGCGCCTAGGGCTTGCCGATCGCATGGTCGGCGGTTCGAATCCCTGCAGCGGGGTGAGCTCCCGTCTTTCGGTCCCAGCTCCTGCCCACCTAGCAGTTCGAAAGCATCCCTAAGTGCAAGTAGATAAATAGGTACCGCTTTATAGCGGGAAGGTAAATGGCGTTTCCGTGTGCTGCGCTGGTGCTGGCTTGCCAGAGCAGCTTCGTCATGCTGGCCATGTGACCCGGAAGTGTCTTCGGACAGCGCTGGCCCCCGGCCTCTTAAGTGAGGTGGGCACACAACCCTAGAGTTGAACACGACTGGCCCGTACGGGCAGGGGTACCTTTACCTTTATGTTTCAAGTTGGAACAGTCTACCCCCTTCAAGTATTATTTATATTAGTAAATTTGGCTTAACAATAATCTTTAACTGCGTTTTAAAAATAGAATCTTGAAATCTTAAATAACTAACTAAATATTTTAAAAGATTTAAAATACTTATCTCCAGGTTTTTAAAACAGAATTTAAAAAATATGAGCAGTTTCTAGCACAAAAATAACATCTTGCGGTCCTGTTACTTTAAACAGTTTACAAATGCTTTAAAACTTAAATAAAAATCCATGGATCATTGTCACTTTTCTGACTTAATCTTCACTTTAGATTAAGTACATTACCAGAACACATATTATAGGTTCCATTGCTTCTCAAACAGCTATTGTATTACACACAGGAATTTATGCCTCAGAGTGCTGCCCTAAGCCACATTCCAGCCACTGTGTTTATTTTTAAGATTGCAAGGCTCCTGTTTCCTTTATATAATAAAATTTAACCTCTGATAAATTCCTTTGTCAGTACCTGAATGTATGAGAGTTCAATATCTATGATCAGATATCAAAAATCCACAGAGCATAGTTAATTATGGACATTTTTATTAAACAGAGGAACCATGGGAGGGAAGTTTGGAAATAGGATACACACAAATGTTTGCCAGATCATTGCACCATGTTGAAGAAACAGAAAGGGAAGCTATAACTGGGTCTCAGTATGAACTAGGTTGCTATCTGTTTGCTGAAGTTACAGATAGTTGAGACATGACCGGTATCTCCTCATTCCTCTCTTGGCCATCTGTTAGTAGGCACCCGTCTCATTTGCATCCTACGTAAAGCTTCTGGAAGCTATTTCCAAAACCACACAAGACTTGGGAAGAGATTCATAAACATTGTTTTGTGCCTATTTTTAAGCATGGTAAAGTGACTTGCTTCAGGCAGTACAATGATAAAGGCAGGAACTGGTGTCTGAATAGTGGAACAAGGCTTTTTGAAGTGTAGTCTTTAGTGGGAGGGAGCATTTGGGTTCTGCTCCAGGCAGCAAAATGTCTTGGGACAGCAATGTGTCTCCCAAACGGGATTCCTTGATAGAATTTAGTTTTCTACCACAGAGGCAGAAACTGCTGTCACAGTTATTGGTTTCCCCTCTCTCATAGAGACAAAAAATGCCACTAATTTCCCTTTTATTTCCACCCCTCCCTCTGTCAGTTCATTAACATATTCATTCTAGAAAAAGGCAAAACAGCTAAAGTCTTTGAATGAAAAAAAGGGTGGGGAGTGGCGCACCTCAGTGCCACAGATGGCTGTCAGAATGAAATGAAGCTTATGTCTGTTGAGGGAATCAGACATTACTGTGAAATCTGAAGAGAAAAGAACGCAGCAGAAGGCAACATTTCTAAAGATGTTTGGCACCAAGTGGCATTGTGAGGGTTAATTTACTGCCTGGAACTGTCGGGCTTTTAATTCTCAGCAGACACACAATAGACAGATTCCCAAAGTGCCCATCATAATCACAGATGCTGAGGATTAATGCTAAAATGAAAGCTTCATAAATATTTAAAAAAAATTGAAGCACTGCTAATGATGTAGCAGAGATTGAAATAAATAACAACCAATCTGAAAAAATCTAAGAATATACTATGTAGACATAGCAGGCCTCTGACTGCCTTTCTAAAACTGATTAAACCTACTCAATTTGTAACAGAAAGAGGCTTATGCATATTAGGGGCTGAATTGACTGCCAAACTTTACAAATTGCAAAGACTAATTACCATAATTAAGCCTTGGATTGAAGAAGAAAATTCCATTTATCTTAGAATGACTCGTTGAAACTTCAACAAAGACTATAAAGAACTTCAGATGCTTCTCCTCCCTTACAAAGTGACAATTTAGAAGCAGGACTGAGAGGAAAAATCAAACAGTGACAATAAAAGAATCATTTTATTAGGAAGAGGAATAAAAGGAAGTGATGCAGAACCATCTCTTGCAATGTACTGAAAACCCACAAATCCCATTGCTTAGCACTCTAGGTTAGAATCCTAAACACAATTACTTTGACTTAAACCACATGGTCAGTGGACTTAGGATTGGGTTGTGAAATAGGACACATATATTTTGTACTATTTGTGAAAAGCTAAGACTTTTGGATTGTTGTATAATTACTCATTTTCAAATCAAATCTATATTTAACTATAGTTAATTATACTCTAAAGGATAGAACTGGATCTGAAGTCAACTTTAAGTACCTTTAACGTTTAGAATGTCAGTTTTCATTGTCAAAGGGCAGCTTTCACAAAAGATGAATAGAAGGTAAGGATAAAACTATTTGCCTGTTTATTTTAAAATTGTTGTTTCGCTGTATAAAATGCATAGTCCATAGTCTCCTTGATTTTTTAACTAGAGGACCCAGAAAGCATCTAACAGTGCATGCCCCACAGAGCTCAACTGAACTTACTCCCAGGTAAGTGAGTATTGTATTTCAGCCTTGTTAGGGCATTGAATTAAAACCAACTGAACTCTGTAGAATTTACTTTGGAGTAGGAATGCACAGAATTGCGGTGTTAGTGGATCTTCCTATTCTTGTAGTACTAAGTAATGTGACCACAAAAATACCTGTGACTAGTGCTCCCAAAGAAAAAAAAAATTATAGGTTGCTCCAATCCACTGTTACGCACTAACCAATTGTTAATGGGATCTCTTGAGGGATGGTACTTGCTAGGAACATTACACGGTAATTAGTTATTCACTCAAGTTTCATGAACTAAATCCATGAAAAGGCTCCAATAAATTTGTTCATAGATCGTTCAGTGAAATTTTACAATCCTCATGTGACATTTCTATACATAGGCCAATCCTCAAGTCAATCCATAAATACGAATTGTTACACTGGAAGTGGATAAGGACGGAAAAGGAGAATAGTCATCAGATGTGAAGTCAGAGAGTATTGGTGCCCAGTAAGCCTCAGGCAAAACTGCTTTCTATCACGTTCCAGGGACAGCTCATGTGGCTATGACTTCGGTTAGAGAACTTTCCAAACTGTGTGTTGTGACACATTAGTGTGTTGGCTGCAGTGTGTAGGTATGTCCCACAAATGTTCCCTGCTCTCCTCCCAGGGCTGGAAAGGAGTTCATTTAATCTCCAGTTTGCTAGTAAAACTGAATTACTGTGTCACGAAATGATGCATGTCTAAAAAGTGTGTCACCAACATGAAAAGTCTGGAAAGCTCTGGGTTAGAGGTTAGGACAATCCTGGGTTATTCTTTCCATTCTCTAAGAATCACTTTTTCTCAACACCTAAAACATTAATCCCAGCTGTCTGTGAATAGGGCAGATTAGGAATGTGTATTCAGCCTAGTCCCATCCTATAGAAAACTGGGCTATTTTACATTTAAAGATGGAGGTGGAGTTTAAGGATGCATTAAAATAAAACTTTGAGTTAGTCTGCAAGGTTGATTTAGTTTTTGCACAGGTAATACAGAGCTGCCAATTCATAGTTCTGAATCACTCCTGCAAGTGTAAAAGAGGCACAAAATTACATGGCTTTATTTTTTTATAATCCAAGTCTTGCAATTTGTATAATTAAGTTTAGTCATCATGGTATTTTGGCTAAATCTGTAGCATGGAAAGCAGAGCATGTCAAGTTGGATATCGGAACTAAGTATGTTAGAAAGCTCCCACTAAAACAATCTGGATCCATCTCAGCCACTGCCATTTGCTCCTACTGCATGCTACTAAATGGCAAGATAGAATCAATAGTCTGGCATTCAGGTTAAAATGCCAAATTAATTTTGAATTAAACTGGCAGAATACAGAGTTCATTTCCTATTCCTTCCTCAACATTTCCAAAACCAAGCCAAACATTCTGTGATTCTATGTGTTTTTAGTGAAACAGGCACTCTAATGCCAATTCTAATTCTGTAGTACTGAAGGGGGGGGGGGGGATGAAACAGGTTCACCTCCTCCCCCAGCATCTGTCATGTCAGTTTTATTCACAGCGGATTAAAGAACAAGTGACAGCTATAGGCAAGAAAAGTGTTTCAATACTTCACCAGCAAGACACTGATTGACTGAGCTGATAATAGCCATTCACAGTTCAACACCTTCACTGAAAAATGCCAACATTTAAGATGTGCATGCTTCATCTGATTCTTTGTTTGATGGGTCATTCATTGAGTGCTTGGGTTAGAACCAAATGGGTATGCATAATGTACAATTTAACATGACTACCTCCTAGGTCAGGATAAAAAAATGCAAGTGGGCTTAGAAACTTTAAGCTAGCAATCTAAAAAAAAAAATCTTTCCACCCCCTAGGCCCAATATCTTGGTCAAACATGCTGCTTTGGATCTGCTTCTTCATAAGCCTGTAACACACTTCCTAAATATAACCATGACTAATTTAGTTTCTCACACATTAAAGGAACTTGTATGCTCCTCTCTCTCTCAAATCTTATTTCTCTTATTTTTTTTATTGACTTTGAAAATTATTTTGTTTAACCTAACTAGCTTTTATTCACTTCCTCTTTAGCCCTTTTGGAACTTGCATTCAACAAAATATAATGAGGCTGAAGTATCTGTATTTTCTTGTCACTCCTTCCTCTATCTCTCCTCTTTCTTTTCTTTCAGACTTGAAGCCTTGGGCTGAACCTTTATTCAGTGCAGAGTTTAATACAAGTTGTGTGTGTATTTAAACATCCAAATTTATTTTAGTTTATACCAGCTGCAAACCAGAGCTTCACATACATATGGTTGTAGGTTTAATCCTGGTAACCTCAGATAGGGGTGGAAAGACTCCTGTCTGAAATCCAGGAGAGCTATTGACAGTGAAGGCAATAATGAACTAGATGGACTAACTGTCCAACTTGGTTTAAAACAACTTCCTATATTCCTGATTTGACTTGGGTAGGGTTCTGAATCATAGCCAAACTTCCTCCTGATGGAGCTACCTACTCATTTCCAAGGAAGAAAGCATTGAAATGAGCTTTCCCCCACACTGGGGGCACAAGGTTTCCTTATACTCCAGTGGATCATCAGTTTTCCCCATGTAACTGAATGACTCTAGTACAGCTGTCTGAAAGATATCACAGTCCTATACAGGGCATGGGAGAACAAGGCATCAACATTTCGGCCATCAGTTTCTAGAGAAGATGGTTCTTAAACATTACTTCAGCCTATTTACATTTACTCCACATGAGTAAATGCAAACCAATTATGTGGGAGAAAGTAACTATTGCTTGTCAAAGTCTTCGGCACTGCTCTTGTTCAAAATTATTAAAAACAAGAGGTGCAGGCATCATAAAATTCAAAATGCATTTGGAGCTTATTGCGTAATCTGTTTATCCTCATTAGTTCCTCCTAATCTGTTTTATTATTAAAGGAAACATAATAATCCTAAATAGCTTTAAAGAAGTAGAGTTTTTAATATATTGTAAATGGAAAGAATTAATTCACGCAAGCCTCCATGGGCCAAATACAACCATGAGTATATTTGCATGCTGTCTAGAAGTGATTTCAGATACTGCCAATGTCTAGTTTTTTCTATATTATATTTCTTCTAGTTCCTTAAACATCTGGTGTGCAATTTTACTTTTAGTGGTAATTAGAATATTTTGTGCACAAATATTCATAAAAGTTAAAACATGATATGGATCACATGCAACAAGGATGACCATGTTTAACTATTTCCACTAGAAGAACTGGAAGTGCTACTATAGCTTGACTGGGTTCCCAAATTTTTTTGGAATTGGGGAAAAGAACAGAGCTATGACTAGTTCCAGACAAGCTACAGTATCCAAAGCCAGTTTATCCTGCCATTTCTTGGAGCCTTAATACTGAAGGGTAAAAGTATCAGTGCTCTATATATGCTTATTGCCAAGCTACATTTACGGAGACTCAATAAATTATTTTCTTGACATACAGACTTATCAATGAGGAGAAAGACCTTTTGTGCCTGGACAGGATTGCATATTTAGAAAGACTTACTGTGAAAAACTCGAAAGAACCCTGTAGAACCTTGCATGTGATCCAGTGGCTTGAATTACGGCCTTTCCCTTTTTGCTATCTATGCTATTTTTGGAATAACCATTCAAGCTTAAATGTTAAGTGGAGAAAGAAGAAAGATTCCATCAATATTGCATTTGCATTATACTTCTACACATTCTGAGTAATTTTCACATCTGGCCCAGATTTTGCGCTTAATAACTGCATGTGTATATTAATATATTTAATTTCACACCAGTAATTTTTTGTTGTTTCTTCATGCATCTAGAGATTATATCACATTGGTTTGCTGCTGAGAATTTATAGTAAAATGCAGGTTTCAGAACATAAAGATCCAACTGTGCAGCTACCCCTAGCAATAATGAAGTAGTGTAAAAGCAAGGCTTTATTATCTTCATCAGTTAAGGCTACTTTTCCGGCTAAGAAGATTTAGTACATTTGGCTGAAAGGGCTGAGAGTCAGGCTGGGGAGTCAGATTTTCACACAGGCCTCACATACAATTGCCAGTTTATATGTGAAAGTTATATGGAGATTAAAATCACAATAGCAGAAGTTCATATGTCTCCAGAGAACACTGATGCTCAGAATTCATGATCTGCACTAAAATATTTGTATACACACAATTTTCTTGAGTGCCAAGCTCTCACCTTCCGGACAACTGAACAGCTCAAAATCAAAAATTAGTAACTAAGAAGAAGCAAGTTGTACAAAGTCACTCTCTCCCTTTGTAGAAGTGATTCACCATGTTTATGGATCCTGTTAAAACCGAGATTAAATCAAATGCTTAATCTTCTCTACAAGACTTTCTAGCGTTTGGGAACCCTGCATATTAAAGCTTTCTGGGAGCTTTTGTATAGAAAAGCTCCACCTTCTGATCCACCTTAGTCACATTTCCCTGAAACTGGAGGGTGTCTCTGTCTCAGATGCAACGGCACAAAATCATCCTTGTTCTCATTCTGTCCTCTTCAACAATTAAACAGAAGTAAGCTGGGCACCAAATTGGGCTGGCATGCATTCATGGATCTGATGGAGTGAAATGCCCTTAGAATGCCATGTTATGGGTTTACATCATGCTTGACACTGCTATATTGAAGCAGAAGCAAGATAAATTTTTAGTGCAGTAGACAACATATAGGCTATTATTCTGTTACTTTCAACTGATTATAAGGCAAGTGCTTCTGTTCCATTTTCTAATGTTCCTTTAGCACTGCAGTACCTATATGCTGTCATGTAGCACAAAATTACATTTGCACCAGTACTCTGCACTGCAGTGTGAAAGGAAAGTAAGAAATTGGGAAAGAAGCCCTGTTGTTATAATCATCTCCTCCTCTTAACTGCAAAGGAACGCCAGTTGCTGAGTATTATTAGCAGGATCCTGAGAGCATGACCCTGCACGATCCTTGGGAGAGAGGAGAATGAGGTTCCACAACCAAACCAGAGGAATGAAGTTGGGGGGGGGGGGGAGTGAGGCACTGCATCCTGCAGGATCCTGGGGTGTGGGGGAAAGGAGACTCCTGAAGGAAAGCCGTTTTTGGAGCATCACCCAGAGTAGGCGGAGCGAAGTTCCACAACCAGATTTCCTAAAGTAAAGTCATGTGAAAGTCATCACTTTCAGGAAGTGGCTTTTATGTCATATGAAAACTAAAAGATAATTAACAGTTAGGGAAACAACGGGAAAATGAAGTAAACTGCAGTATGAATGCAAGCATACTGTTGCACCTGAAGCCACCACTGAAATAGTTCTTGTAGCTTTGCAATGCCACAATTTATTGCATTGGACCGGTGAAATAATCTATGCACACTGTCTTAAGAACTTTGGCAGCAAAGCACCAATCCACAGACTTGGGGCATATATATTGTTATGAGTTGGGAGTGGGGGAGGAAGTAGGCTGCATTTGAGAACCTTCTAACCGCTGGATCCAGGAAGTGTTTAAATATAAACCAGGCTAGCTTCCTGTGTAGAGGTCATAGCCTGAATGATGAGCCATTAAGGGAAACAAAGGAAATCTGTGTGAGATGGAAAATGGGTGAAACCCCTCTCCCAGCTCCTGGTTAGTTAGAACACAAAGCCATAGTTTGTAGTTTGGCAGTGATGTGACCTTGAGATAAAGCAGCAAGCTAGGGAGGGAGAGTCAGAGCAACCTTCGAGGGCAATGTTTGATTTCTGTTTGAATCCAAGGCTGTGCCTATGGGCGAAGAAAGACCCTTTTGGGGTGCTAATGCTGTGAACCCCTCCATCACAGCCTCAGGTGGTGTATATAAAAAAACCGTATCTCATAAAGACAACAAATCCTGCATTGTGCTTCATTACAGAAGGAAACATGAACCCCGAGAAAGCGCCTAGAACCCCTGGAATCTTACACTGCAGAGATTGGGGTGGCATTAAGATTGGATTAAATTAGGACTGGACTGAAAAAACCACCAGTAATTTGCTTCTCTGTTTGTAGGTAGTGAACAGGGGCTCATCACTTTGAAGGGCATCATTTGATTCCCAAGACAAGAAAGGATGTACAGTTGTGGCCAGAGGCTGGGTATGGGGCTTACCTTTCTGTGGGCTTTTGGCTGCTGTCATCAGAGTACCTCTGGGAAGGAAGGAAGGAAGGAAGGAAGGAAGGAAGGAAGGAAGGAAGGAAGGAAGGAAGGCAATGGCCAGAGCTCCATTGCTGCATCACTAAAGCCAGTAACTCAGAGTAAACCCATTGAATAAACAGACCCAAGTTAGCCATGATCATTAATTGAATGAGTCTAGTCTACTCTGAGTAAAAGTTAGTTGAATACAACCTTCTGGCTTTTATGTGGCTGGAATGTAGCCTACTGTACAAAAGTATGTCTCACATATTTTGTCCCTCCCACTTTCAGCGCTGGCTGTGCCCACCATTGTCGTGCAGACCCAGGAAAGTTGCCCACAAGGGAATGTAGTCCTTCCTCAGCCCTGTTTTAGGCACTGTAATCCCCTGGGACTTTGGGCAGGAAGTAGTAATACAGCCTGTACAAAAGGCAGATCCTTACCTTGAATCAGTATCTGTTGTGAACAGACAAGCAGTGCAACCCATCTAGACACTGGAGGAGAAGAGCTCAATAGGCAGGGCTGCTTGTTTTTCATGAGAACTTTTTTATGCTAGTCCTGATTGTCTGTAGGATTCCTTCTAATTACAGAAGGGCTGTTTTGGATCCAATCCACTGTGTTATACTAACTTATGTATGAATTTGGGTCTACTTTTTCTCACATGCAGAATGCATATTTGTTTGTTCAGTGAATGAATTAAAACCGAGCTCTTCTGGTAAAGAACTTTCAAACATATCACAACCCCATAGGTTAAATATTGAAGAATTTCTGGTACTGGATGAATTGATTCTTTTGAATTTATGATCGTAAGCACAGTCCAAGTGCTACTGAATAAAAGGTACTTCAAGTCAAGTAACTCCATTTAGGACTGAGATGCCAAATACAGATTTCCAAATAATGAGCATCATATAATAAAATAAGCAGTATGGGAAAGCTAAATATAAATGTAGCTTAGTCAAAGGTTTCAGTAAAGGAAGTATTTTTAAAAAACAAAACAGTGGGCTAATGAATTCCATTTGCAAAATGACTAAAAGATCACCAGCATCAAATCCTTACATTAAAATAACCCACAAAATATTCATTCTCCTATAATGTGGTGCATTGCTATGCATCATAAACCACTACAAAGGAAGTTGCTATTTATCCTCCAAATTTAATGTAAAACAAGTATACAGAGAACACCTACCACAAACTCTGACTACTTAATTGTATCCATCTTGCTGTGTCATTTGCAAGACACCCAAAAGAGAAGCACAAAGTTAATATAAGCAGCAATGTAGAAGACTAACTTCATGAAGTTGTTTTATAACCTGTGTTTTGAGAAATGCTATATGGGAGGATAATGTGGACTTAAAACTAAAGAAAATGGATATCATCCTTCTAAGCAAGTTCATAAATCTTTCTGAGCCTAGAAATGGTGGTAAATAAAGCTAGTGCTGAACTGAGACTGGAATAGCAAGGAAGGAATTCCGTTTCTTGTTCTACATTGTATGAAATGAACTGTATTGAAACCATCTGGAAACAATGGGAAAACTCTGTGTGTCATCTGATCCTTTCTTTGTCTGAAAAACATTAAATGAAAGGAATTTTCCAATTAATTGTTGGCTGTGCTCTAAGACCACACTTGTGAAGTCTATTTTTAAAATGCTTTATTTGCATTAGATCATTCTGCTGTTAAAAAGTGGGGGGAAATATGCATATACCATCCTTTATTAGTTTACATGATGTTACTACACTTCTTCAGTTAGAAGTTATAAGATTGCATGATAAACAGAAACACAACTAGAATTCTGGCAAGAAGCATGGAATTCTGCAACATCCAGAGCCTTCATCTTTGAGGTGGCGGCTTTGGAAAACAGGAACAGGGAAAGAATTATAACATCTGGTTGTAGGAGAAAAAACTTACATCTGGGTTACCACTGGATCACGTAAAGAGCTATGGAAACTGTGAGCTCCAAGGCCAAAACACGCAAAAAGAAACTTGGAAAGGCAGCCTAAGCTTTCTCAGTCTAGAAGATCATTCATGGCCGGGAATTGAGTGATATTCACTCCTAAAATAGCTATAACATACAAGGGCCAAAGGTATACTTGACATTAAATGTGTCACTTGCAGTTTCATGGATGTTTAAATGAAAAAGAATAGTATGAGAGAGGTGTCTGATCAGGATCAAGGCAATTGTGCATTGGAATGGAGATTGGTCCATTCCTCCCCTGTCACAGTCTTCATGAGACCCTTCCTTTGAAAATGCCAAAAACCCCAAGAGAGGAGGCTCCATTGGTGGCACTGATGGAGATTTGGACCCTAAGGAATTGTAGAAGGGAAGCTTCTCTTTCTGTGTTCTTTAAGCTGTCTGTGAAGGAGAGCAACTCCACACAGGAACATTTCAATTTCTTTAGAAACAAAAGCACCTCAGTAGCATGCCCGGTGACAAATTTTATTTATTTTAATGCATTTAGATATTGCCTTTCTGCTAAGGCACCCAAGGCATTTTACAATTTAAACAGGTAGAAAATATTCTCAGGCGGATCATGCACAGGTGGTATGATCTTTCTGGCTTCTTTATACTGTTTATACTGAATCTCTTCTAAGGATTTGTTTACTTAGGGACAATAAATTCAATAAATATAAATTAATGAATGATTGAATGAATGGGCAATTGCTCTTATTACCACCTCTGGCAACCCTCAAATGCTTGTCCACAGCATTGGTTACTATTGTGATGGAGACAGGGGCATGAAAAATCACACAGTGACATTAGGATTCCAGGACATGGGTAACTCTCTCTAAAGGTAAAGGTAAAGGTAAAGGTAAAGGTAAAGGAAAAGGAAAAGGACCCCTGACAGTTAAGTCCAGTTGCGAACGACTCTAGGTTGCGGCTCTCATCTCACTTTACTGGCCGAGGGAGCTGACTTTTTCCACAGACAGTTTTTCCAGGTCATGTGGCCAGCATGACTAAGCCGCTTCTGGCAAAACCAGAGCAGTGCACGGAAACGACATTTACCTTCCCACCGGAGCGGTACCTATTTATCTACTTGCACTTTGACATGCTTTCGAACTGCTGGGAGCTGGGACTGAGCAACGGGAGCTCACCCCGTCACGGGGATTCGAACTGCCAACCTTCCGATCAGCAAGCCCTAGGCTCAGTGGTTTAGACCACAGTGCCACCCGCTTCTCTCTAGGTCCCCACAAACTCTCATGACTGAGGCTAAACTACATGTGATGTTTATCATGTAGTTTCTCCCCAAGTGCAAACTTTTTCAATCAATAATTGTATGCATGAGGGATGGTGGTGATCCAGTTGGGACATGGGTGAGGGGGATGTCTTTAACCCTTTGTTCCTTGCTGTTTTCTCAATCCAGATCAGCTTTCCAAGCCTGTTCGGTCCCTGATCCAGATCAGGAACACCATGGAAGGCATTACCTGGGTTCTCATATTGATACCACTCCATGCTATCAGTTTGTGAATAAAATAAACACCATATGCAGTTTGGTTTTCAGCGAGCCAATGTAGGAAAGAAAATGGTTTCTTTCAAAAATAGTACAAGTGATAATGAAATCTGGTAAAATTCAGGCACTTCAAAAGACATTCCATCATTAAAACATCTGCATTTGTGAATTATTGTTTCAAATATGTGTTGCGTAAAAATAATAATGTCCAAGTCTTAAAACAAAAATGAATACAGTTCTTACTGACACATCATAGCTTTATGAAACAGCAAAGCAAATTCCTCCTAAGATATTCAGAAATCTTACCCAGAGATCAGGCCATGTTTATTTAGCAATGTAAGTGAGTCAGACGCATAAATATTTCAGTTTTAATTCAATTGCTTCTCCTGCAGTTGATGAATCACAGTTACTCTGATATCTGAGGAGTCTCTCCCAGGGAGGTCCTTAAAATGTGCTCTGATTCCCAGGTGAGACAGAGTCAGAAAGTCTGCAAGCTTCCTGTTTAACGGCATTGCCCTATTTTGTTTTCATACATTCTAATATGTAAGTGCCCTGTGACATGTTTGGTTCACCAAAAATTCATAAAGTAAAAAATAAAGATTGCTTAGCAAATATTTGTTCTATTTAAAATATCACTTTACTAAATAATTCTTCAATGAAAGATAGTGTTTTGGATGTAATAAAGTCTTTAGAAATCACTAATCAATTAAAAAAGATACGGGGGACGTTGGGAAACTTGTTAACATGCAGTCAAAATATAAGTTCATAATTTTATAATAATCTAAGATAATGAAGAAAAATCACAGAATACAACGTAACATTGGCCCATATATAAAAGAAATGTCAAGATTATGACTAGTTTTTGGGTCAGCTTTAAATAGCGAAGGGGAGAAATCTAGCATTCCAGAAAGCATAATCCAAGCTACTATTTGGTAAACAGTTATGTGTCTTCATTTTGCATTGTTTTTGAAGCTTTTAGTTGCTTTTTGTATCATTTTAAATGTTCTTTAGCTGCTTTTATGGTATATTTGCAAAGTGCCTTGAGACACATATAAAAGGTGATTTATAAATAAATTAATAATAATTAATCCCACTTGCTTTGTATTTAGTGGTGATTACAAATTATATGAACATGGACCATGTTACATTTATGTATCTCCCAGCACACCATTGTCCTAAATAAATATTTGATAACAGGAGAAAAGGAGACAGGAAACAGGCTTTCATTGGTCACGTTGGCTGCCAGACAAAATTCTTGAGGTTCAGAGCAAAGGAAACTAAATGTGCATGTATGCTTTCAATCTTTCACTTTAGATTGAGAAAATCTTAGACAGAAAAATCTGAGCTTGTTTGAGTTTTACCTTGTTTGTTCCTCTCCAACAGTCTCCACCAATGAGTTCAGATCCTTCTGAACATTCCAGTTTGTGGGGAGGAAACAAGCAGCTGTATGCAACAACCATTCTGTTGTCAATGTATTTCCACCCAGCCACCCCAATCAGTCATCATGTTTTGTCAAATCATCTACAGCAGGCCCTGTGCTACCAAAGTTCTGTGAGCAATTTCATGGACACAGAGCTACTACATGCCAGTAGCTCTTGGAAATTAGCTGCTAACTGTGGATGCTGCAGAGCTACTTTTTAATCGCTCTTGTCAGATTTAGTCAAATAGACCACAGAATTCCTTTAACTTTGGCTGCAGTTACAAAGTCTGGAAAGCACTACAAAAATACAGATTGAAAGGGTTATAGATGATGGAATGTTCTTTTTAAGCAATCCAAACAAAATTAAGATGATCTCACTGAGAGACAAGTGCTGTTCTTTCCAAGTCGTATGAACAAGCTCAAACATTAGTTTAAGGGGGAACTAGCCCACATGAACAGTTTGCTATCACAGATTTAATTTTTAGCATTTCAGAATCAATCTGCCAACACTGATTATGAGTTTCGACTGAATGAAATCGCGTTCAGTATTGACAATGGAACTATGTAAAGAAATGATTAAAAATAATCTGTCACCAAAAATGCGACAGTCCAACACTTAAAGTGCATTTGTTATAACAAGAAGAGTCACTGCACACAGTCAGGTTGCTTAAATTCCTCTGAAACTTATTTGTACACAGGACTGCAACAACATTCTCATGACAGCCCAGGGCAGCTAACAAGATTTAAAGCAAAAGTAGAACCACCACATAAAACACAACATACTCAACTGTTGTTATGCTCCACAGATCTGTCAGAACTAACATTTATGAGGTTGCTGTCCGCAGATGGCAAAACTCAGGTTTTCTGGTACAGAGTATGCAACTCCTTCAAATACTTGGATCCTAAGCCAACTGAGCCTGGTAGTTCTCTGGCAGTCAAAGCAGTTTTTTCAGGATTGGTGTAACATGACCACATTAGAATAATAGAATCACAAAATTGTAGAGTTGGAAGGGACCCCGAGGGTCATTTAGTCCAACCCTCTACAATGGAAGAATCTCAACTAAAGCATCCATGACAGATGACCATCCAAGCTCTGCTTAAAAACCTCAAAGGAAGGAGACTCCACCACCTTCTGAGGGGGCCTGTTGCACTGTCAAATAAGCCCTTACCGTCAGAAAGTTATTCCAACTTTTTACACTGCCTACAGGCCACAGGTTTGACCCTTTAAGAGCTGTAGTTCTCACAAAAGGATGGAAGCCTAAAACAAGTCAGGGCCAGCAAACCACAAAATGGCTCCCCTGCTGTCTGCTGGGGAAGAAGACATGTGAAGATCTTTATCAGGAAAAAGGTGGGGAATAAAAATTTACATTGGGATCTGCTGCCCCTGTGGATTTTGCTGCCTGAGGCAGCTCCCTCACATTGTACCATGTGTGGCTGTCCCGAAAAAGTATCAGTTCTCCTCAAGTCTTTGTCAGAGCAAGTGGTTCAATCCATGGTGCTGCCTTTCAGAACTGGAACACGACATCACTGCACAATAAAAGGCTTCTCAGGAGACCTCTTGGTATGAATTGTCAGATCACAGCTGAATAATGCTATAATTATTAAATTTATCACCTGCCCTTTATCCTAAAGTCCTATGGCAGGTTATAATACCAAACACAGCAGTACAATACAGTACTGAAAACAGTTTAAAATAAGTTACAATTGCAGAAATATGGTGGGTCCCAGAAATATACACTATAAATGTCAAAAGTCAGGTTAAAGCGGTTATGAATGCTTTTCTTAATCTACACAATGGACCTGCACCAGGATTTAATAGAATATGTGAAGGGTAACAATATAGCATTAGAATCTAACATTTACAAAATTAGTTGTCAATAGAGTAGCTTTCACTTATGACCCTGAGAGAAGGAATAGCTGTTTCTTCTTATAACCAACGAGATGGAGACAGTATTATAACAGAATCAATTTTCAAGATAACATAGTATTCGTTTCAAACACAAGTACTACAATAAATCAAATACTCCAGTCAACTGAAACTTTTTTTTAGGCTTTACCTTTTAGCACACCGGGCACCAAATCACAATGAATGTAAAAGTAACTTCCACTTAGGTTTTTGTTACAGGAAAGAAAGACTTTGCATACATTACAGCACAACTATGAGGATCCTGAGTCTACAAAGGGTTCTGGGTTTCTTCAGGCAGAGTTTTGATTCTTTAGCTTTAGGAAAGACATAAAACAATGGTTTTATGGTAAATCACCGAAGTCTTTAAAAAGCCTTGCTGAGGAACTGCTATTGCCATCTGCCATGAAACCATATAGGCATAACTAAAATGCGGCACAAGATATTATTTCTGTATAAACTGAAACCTGCTCATTTAATTCCTCCAGGCAAGCACCTGCTTCTGCGATCCATTTGTCTCCTTACAGTATCAGCTTGATATAAACCTTTCAAAGGAATGTATTCACCTAAAGGAAATATTTTCAATTATCTCTGTCTCAACAGCCTTACTTTCACTTAATGCAATCTCTTTTGAATGCTTGCTGGATGAGGAAAGTTCTAAAGGTGGTCAGCCTCCAGCACCTGTATTTCGATTAGCATTGCCGTAGTGCAAGAAATAAATTGTTCTATATCTTCAACCAAGAGGCCAATGTAGACTCTTCAGAAATAAATGCAATATTTAATGAGTTACATTCACAACTGATCAGTTTGAAGAGCTGAAGTACTTCCTTTACGTGTCTCCTTTCAAGAAACCAATTCATACCTTCATATTGTGTGAAGGCTGCTATAAAAGTCTTCCTGCTCGCCATGTCTAAAAGCTGCTTACCATGTTCCACTGGCCTGTCACACCCAGAGTTTTCATGCTGGAGATGTGGGGCACTGGTGTGGGAACCCTCTACACAATTTGGTGGATGCATGTGCTTTCAAATGCTATGCTTGCCATGTGGAATGCATAATAGCCTTTCTAAAATGGCAACATGGAACTTTGGCATAGGAAGAAAAGGCTAATTTTCAAGTATTTTCTTTCTAAAGTGGTGCATTTTGAAGTAGGCTGGAATTTTCAGATGAAAGTGATTTCAAAATAAATTTCTTGATTTATTTCATTTCCATCCTTCCCTTGGGGTCTCCCTTCCACACATTTTATTCTCACCACAACCATGTGATGCAGCTTAGGCCAGAAATGTGGCAAAGCAAGGCTGAACTGCACTATAAGGTGGACAATGTTCAGGAAAGATATGAGGCAAGGCAAGAAAGGGTTCAGGGTGTGGTTTGGGGAACACAGAGCTCTGAAGTTACTCCAGCAAAGCACAAGCTGCAACCGAACCACTATATAGCAACAGCAGCAGGTGCAGCCTAATTATTAACTCCTCCTGTGCTGCAAGATGCTGTTCTACTTAAAGGACCCAGCTTTCTCCAAAAAATTCCTATTGCAATAGAACATGGGTGCCTCAGGTCTTTTTTGTTCTTTTGTAATAGACTTCTGAGTCAGCTGATGTCAGTGCAACATAGTCAGGCTGGTGTGCACTGGCCCCAAAACTCTTCTGAGAGTGCTTCTGGAGTTCATTCTGCATGCCCTTCACCTTCACAAGCCAACTCCAGGATTATGACAGATAGATGGTCACTAACAGCCACTCAGCTTCAAGGCAGCAGAGAAGCTGGAACTAACTTCAGGATAAGACACCATACCATAGTAACATTGCCTAAATAATGTTTCTGTTAAGAGCATAACCCTTAACAGCTGTAATTTCCCAGCATTTTGGAACCTGAGAGAACATGGGAAGCCCTTAACACAATTGGCGGCCATTGTTTCTCTGCCTGTAACAATTGGCTCCCTGAGTGACATTAGCAAAGGATCACGTTAGTTCCCAGGTCCTATACCCATTCCAGCTGATTTTTACATGCTGTATGTTGTTAATGGTGGAGAAGCAAGCCAAGCCTTTTTTTTTTAATGTCAATAAGCAAACCTGGTCTTAAGGGCTGCAACAGGGGGGGAAAGGAAATTCAGCATATAAAACACACAGAAGTCTCCTAAATCTCCTTTCACCCTGCTTCCCCTCCTAGAAAGCTCTCCCGAGCCTGCAAAGGTTGCCCATCAGAAACCAAGCTATTGTGGACCTAAGCAGAGGCAGAGGAAGGGCGGAGAAAGCCTCCCATAGGGGCGTGGCGCACCACGGGGCCTCCGGAGTCTGTCTGCCTCTTTCCACTCAGCTGCCCTACAGCTGGGGGGGGGGAGGCAGTGGGCAGACCGTTTGGACAGCACAGAGCCTGCATGAGCCCAAGCCACCGCATCTCTCCCAGGAGAGATGTGAAGCTCAGGCACACTGCAGGCCCCGCAGTGAGTGCCACCTGGCATTTTGTCATCCCCCTCAGTGGTGATATCTGGGGCGGCCTGCACCCATTGCACCCCCTTCCTCCACCCCTGGACCTAAGATAATTTCCCCCTTCCCTGCATGCCTCTCAGACTATTACCCTATGATTGCTTCTCTCTGACTCCTTTCACACTTAACATTTAAACCTCATGGCCTACCTGAACTGTTAACAATTCATTGTGTGGTTTGTTAGTACGTATCTCTCATTTCTCCACACTATCCTTTTTTGACCCTCACGTAGCCACATTCTAACTGTGATTTTCCATCCAGGCTTCTCTACCTGTCACTCACTCTTCCATTCTACTTTCACTTAAGCTTCTTTCCACAACACGTTCCTACTGAGCATATGTGGGAAAAACTCTTATGAAATTGCACTCGCTAACATTGGGCACATTAAGACCCTTTTAGTAAAAACTACAAATGATATTATACAACTCATGGGTAATGAAACCTACTAGATATTCTTCTTGACCTAACATAAACAATTTCCCAAAATATCCAGCACAGAAAAATATTTTCCCCCCCAAACCATCCTAGCAAAAATCTATGGAACAAAAATCCACACACCACCTATCAACTTCTCAAAATCAATCATCCCCAAGTCATTTAAATCATTCCAAAAAAGCCATCTCTTATTCTTTCTACACAAAGTTTGTCATGGGCTGTCCTCAAACTTGCATCTATTGTAGTGGCAAGTTATAAATTAGCTTGTTGAACCATTTTCCAAGCCCCAATTTCTCATTGTATTAGCCAGATGTCCCACCACCATTAACATAAGGTATAACCCTATAATAAGTTAGGGCTGCCATAGGTACAGAGTTTTTTGGGGGGGATTTCCGAAATGTGGTGCTCAACAACTTTCGGGGGGTCCTGGATTTTACTTTTTGAAATATGGCAACCCTAAATAAGTATAAGTTGCTCACTCTTCTATATCTATATAAACCCATTTTATTCAAATGCTAAAGAGCTAACCATAAGAGATGATAAATTTTAGAGTAAATGAACTAAAAATTACATGTTCCAATGATGCCAAGCCTTTTTCACTTCTCTAATAGTGCAGACAAGTGCAGACATGCTAGATATATAGCCTGAGTCTCGCTATATGACTGGGTAAGGAAAATCCTACTGGATCAACTTCTATCAAGTCTAGTAACCTGTTTCCCACAGTAGCTCCAAAACTCCAAATGAAAGAAATAGTTCCTTTTTTGTTTTTTTGCAAACCTCACTAAGAATAGATTTTCAGAACAATAATACATTTCTCCCTTCTACAAGGCTGTTACATAAAATGCCAGTGAAGATCATTTTCTTAATAAAACAGATTTTCTTTATTATTTTAGGAAGTGGCTGTCACTTTCACATTCACAAAAATAATTTTAAACTGTTGATAGCTGAAACGTATCCGTAAGAAAATGTTTCCATCCTATAACATGCATGGCTTTCTTTTGAGACAGGCTATTAACTGTCATTTCTACATACAATTCTTGTTATGTGTTTGTTTATTGCTTTTCAGCAACCTCTGTAATCTCAGTGGATCAAAATATTTTACATTTGCCACAGTGACACGTGCTTATGGAGTGAAAATATGAACAGCTGCAGGTTTTCCTAGCAGCAGAGATATCAGATAACAGGCTTTTCAAGAGCATGGCAACTGATCTTTCTGCATATAAACCAAGGAAAGTCCTTTCCCTTTTGTTTTATGGAATAAGATGGAATCCCAGGCAGTGGAATTGTATGCAGGTTGAAAAGAGCCTAAGAGCTCTCAGCAGCAGACTTCCATATATACTAAAATATACACTTGCTTCACAGCTCGTTGACCTTCAGTTATCTACACATAATGAATGTCAACATGTAAAATATAGTTCTGTCCTTTATAATTCAAGGAACATTATACATCAAAACTAGCCAATAAAACCAAGAACACAGAAGTCTAACCTCTTACCTGAGAACTTAACAATGTTCACTAATGACTGAAAACAATAATAAAAATTAGTCAAGGATGCCTTTTTTAGTCTGTGTTTGAGATGCATGTGTGATCTTGCGTAACTACTGCAATGGAATCATTACTCATTCTGGTCTCCATCCCAGAAACCATGTGTCATTCACAACAAAGCTAAATAAAATAAATTCTGTTAAGAGAATCAGTGAAATGTTTTCTGTCAGCAACATTAATGGCTGGATCTTGCAAAATATTTCTGTTATATTCAATGAACATTTCGGACCTCCAAACTCCAGTTGTTCATACAAATTGGAGGAAAACTCACTTATGTAAATATACAGCTTGCATAGATTCAGTGAGCCTCAAATTCAGAAAAGCATCGCATTCACTGGAATGTGAAAGCTCATCCTTAACCTTAAGCATGTGCTCCTCCTTAGAAGTCAGTGAACCATAACCACATGGCTAAGAGCTTTGCACATCTGAGAGGCGATGCCACTTCTTTACATTTTCACCAAGCCTGGGTGATGCAACAGTGCTTTTCTGAATCTGTGTCAACCATTTTATCAGAATAATTATATTAAAAAATGTAACAACAGTGATTCCCATTGATGTGATCAATTTTTTTTGTTAATATTTTAGAAGAAATCTAAAGGAAGCCCTGCATAGGGAAGTTTTAAATGTTTGATGTCTTACTGTGCTTTTATGTTTTTTGGGAAGCCGCTTAGAGTGGCTGGGGAAACCCAGTCATATGGGTGGGGTATAACAACAACAACCCCATAATAATAATAATAATAATAATAATAATAATAATTTATTATTTATACCCCGCCCATCTGGCTGGGCCTCCCCAGCCACTCTGGGCGGCTTCCATAAAAACCAAAAATACAATAAAATATCACACGTTAAAAACTTCCCTGAACAGGGCTGCCTTAAGATGTCTTCTGAATGTCAGGTAGTTGTTTATCGCTTTGACATCTGCTGGAAGGGCGTTCCACAGGGTGGGCGCCACTACCGAGAAGGCCCTCTGCCTGGTTCCCTGTAGTTTTGCTTCTCGCAATGAGGGAACTGCCAGAAGGCCCTCGGCGCTGGACCTCAGCGTCCGGGCAGAGTGATGGGGGTGGAGACGCTCCTTCAGGTATACTGGACCGAGGCCGTTTAGGGCTTTAAAGGTCAGCACCAACACTTTGAATTGTGCTCGGAAACATACTGGGAGCCAATGTAGATCTTTCAAGACCGGTGTTATATGGTCTCGGCGGCCGCTCCCAGTCACCAGTCTAGCTGCTGCATTCTGGATTAGTTGTAGTTTCCGAGTCACCTTCAAAGGTAGCCCGACGTAGAGTGCATTGCAGTAGTCCAAGCGGGAGATAACCAGAGCATGCACCACTCTGGCAAGACAGTCCGCAGGCAGATAGGGTCTCAGCCTACGTACCAAATGGAGCTGGTAAACAGCTGCCCTGGACACAGATTTGACCTGTGCCTCCATGGACAGCTGTGAGTCCAAAATGACTCCCAGGCTGCGCACCTGGTCCTTCAGGGGCACAGTTACCCCATTCAGGACCAGGGAATCCTCCACACCTGCCCGCCTCCTGTCCCCCAGAAACAGTACTTCTGTCTTGTCAGGATTCAACCTCAATCTGTTAGCCGCCATCCATCCTCCAACCGCCTCCAGACACTCACACAGGACCTTCACTGCCCTCACTGGTTCTGATTTAAAAGAGAGGTAGAGCTGGGTATCATCTGCATACTGATGAACACCCAGCCCAAACCTCCTGATGATCTCTCCCAGCGGCTGCATGTAAATGTTGAAAAGCATGGGGGAGAGGACAGAACCCTGAGGCACCCCACAAGTGAGAGCCCAGGGGTCTGAACACTCATCCCCCACCACCACTTTCTGAACACGGCCCAGGAGGAAGGAGCGGAACCACTGTAGGACAGTGCCCCCAGCTCCCAGCCCCTCAAGACGGTCCAGAAGGATGTTATGGTCGATGGTATCAAACGCCGCTGAGAGATCCAGCAGAACTAGGAAACAGCTCTCACCTTTGTCCCTAGCCCGCCGGAGATCATCAACCAGTGCGACTAAGGCAGTTTCAGTCCCATGATGAGGCCTGAATCCCGACTGGAAGGGATCCAAATGGTCCGCTTCTTCCAGGCGTGCCTGGAGTTGTTCGGCAACCGTTCGCTCAATCACCTTGCCCAAGAATGGAAGATTTGAGACTGGGCGATAGTTGGCCATTGTGGCCGCATCTAAAGATGGTTTTTTAAGAAGCGGTTTAATAACCGCCTCTTTCAGTGGGTCTGGGAAGGCTCCCTCACGGAGGGAAGCAATCACCACCCCACGAAGCCCATCGCCCAGTCCTTCCCGGCTAGCTTTTATAAGCCAGGATGGGCAAAGATCCAGGAGACAGGTGGTTGGTTTCACTCGTCCAAGCAGCCTGTCCACATCCTCGGAGGTAACAGATTGGAATTGATCCCACTCAACTTGACTAGACAGAACTCTAGCACTCTCCCGCCCCGGCCCTGCTCCCACAGTGGAGTCTACTTCTTCCCGAATCTGAGCGATTTTATCTGCAAAAAACTTTGCAAAATCATTGCAGGAGAATATGTGGCCCGTACTGGGCCCCGATGTTACAGGTGGTTCCGCTAAATTGTGAACCACCTGAAAAAGTCTCCTGCTGCTGTTTTCTGCAGATGCAATAGAGGTGGTGAAGAAATTCTTCTTCGCCGTTGCTATCGCCACTTGGTAGGCTCGACGTTGAGCTCTAACCTGTGTCCGGTCAGATTCGGAATGAGTTATCCGCCACCGGCGCTCTAGCCGTGTCAACGATTGTTTCATTGCCCTCAGATCCGTGGAAAACCACGGGGCTCTCCGGGCTCCATGCAATCGGAGAGGGCGCTTCGGAGCCAAACAGTCAATAGCCCTGGTTAACTCCGCATTCCAGCGTGCCACCAGGGAATCAGCTGAAAGGCCATCAACATGGGATAAAGCATCCCCTACCACTCTCTGGAAACCATTTGGATCCATTAAGTGGCGGGGGTGGACCATCTGAATTGGTCCCACCTCCCTGCAGAGGGGATGGGTCGCAGAGAAGTCCAGTTGCACCAGGAAGTGATCTGACCATGGCACTTCTTTTGTTTCACTTTTACTTAGTGTCAGATCACCAACATCCATAGAGGTAAACACCAGGTCCAAGGCATGTCCGCGGCTATGGGTTGGGCCAGACTTATTTAGGGACAGCCCCATGGAGGCCATGCTTTCCACGAAGTCCCGAGCTGCCCCTTGTAAGGTCGTGTCGGCATGGATGTTAAAATCCCCTAGGACGACCAAGCTAGGTGTCTCCAGGAGAACATCCGCCACGACCTGAAGCAGCTCGGGCAGGGAATCCTTGGTGCAGCGGGGAGGTCGGTACACCAAAAGGAATCCTGTACTGCCCCTATTGCCCAACTTCCAGAACATGCACTCAGAAAACTGGGTCTTCCCAATAGGACGCCTGGTGCAAACTAGTGACTTTCTAAAAATCACTGCAACCCCCCCTCCCCGCCCACATGACCTGGGTTGCTGTGCGTAAGAGAAACCTGGTGGACAAGCAGCGGCAAGGACAGGCCCATCTGCTTCATCCAACCAAGTCTCTGTCACACATGCCAGGTCAAGTCCTCCATCCATGATCAAGTCATGGATGGCAGTAGTCTTATGAATCATTGACCTGGCATTGCACAGCAGCACCTTCAGGTCATGTGGGTATCCCTTGCTGATTCTAGTATCCATCCGGTCAGGACCAGACCCGGAGGCAGGAATAGTCCTCAGACAACGACTAAACCTGCCTCCTCTGTAATGACATGGTCTGGTCTTAGCGTAACTTCTCCTCCTACCCGTGATCACTGAGATCTGGATTGTGATTGGTTAAATTAATAAATAAAGAATTTGAATGACTTTAAGTGTGCTACCAATTAAATGACTAGCAGGTTTTAAATTTGTTTTCGTTATTTTAAAGGTAAGTAGTTCTTAAAACTGTAGAGGGATGCCCTACAATTTAAAACTGTGTATCAGGCACTTAGTTTCCTCTGGCCATTGAAAAATCTCCTATATATTTATGAAAATAACTGAATACTGAAATGGCAGAGGTGACATCATCATAATCCATTCTGTCAATCATGTCAGCATGCAAAGTGTTAGAAAGCCTCTATCGCATTCATTGTCTTCATAACCCTAAGAGATAGTACACATCATTGACTTTACAACCCTGAGTAAAAGTTATTCACATTGTAGACATTAGAAAACTGAGACTAGGACACAATGACTTGTCTAATATCACTCATAAGTTCACCACCCAGGATTTTTGCCAAGCCTTCTGTTACTAAGTTTGAGTCTACGAGCTATCACTTAATTGAATCTCCCCCATTTGCAAAAAAGCAATCTCTGAGAACTGTTTCTTCACTTGTTTATAGGTGGCATAAATTTATTTTATTTTATAAATCTGGATGTATAGAAAGAGAAAATAAAGCCCAAGTGAAATATCTGAAGACTGCTCAGTTGACACCTCTAATTTGTTCTGCCATCTGTGACATACCTTTACAGATAAGGCATAGTATTCTGAAAACAGTTCCCCAAAAGATCAACATAACTGTCCTTTACACTAATATGATTGTCCTCCTGATCTACATACATTTCAAAAACAATAATAATTCAAAACCAGTAGAAATGGCCTTGGGATAAGAGCTTTAGATCCTGCCAGAGATTTAAATCACAAGGAAATCAAATAACCTGTATGCTTTTAAGAACGCAACAAAGGAAAGCAAAATAGAATCTAATTTTGACTATGAATATCATTTCTTTTCTCACGGGGAAAGGCCAAAATTTGTTGCTTTTTGGCAGCCTAGTTTGTAATCACTGCATATAAGGGTGAATCTTTTAGACACTTCTAAATCAATTCTGAATGTTAACAGGATTAGTTAGTATTATTTTCCTAGTCACCATTGGTGTGATTCACAATATGACCTGCAGAACTCCCTTGAGACCTAAAAGGTCTAAGATGAAGCATACATGATTTCAAAGCAATTCTCGACACAATTAACTGCCTGACCTGCAAGATGAACAAGCATATCATTTAATTAATTGCTCAGATCTTTTGAACAGTTCTATTCATTTCCTCCACCCCGTAACTGTATGGTGATGTGATGTGCCGCTTCTTATGGATATGATCAAAAAGACTACACATTAAACAGCTGCATGATGGTTCAAATGGACCACAAGATAATACTGATGGTAACACTTTTTATTATTTCAAAATTATGAACTCTTTTTAGATTGCATGGTTGTATGGTTGGAAAAAACAAGTAATATTATGCTTATCTTCATAAGTCTAAAAAAGAAAAGTTTTAAGAATGTAATCAGGCTAGAGTTTCATTGCCAACCTTTAATATATAGAGAGAGCATATACTGTATACTACAGAAGACTCAACACAGTAAGCTAAACTATGGCTTCCAGAACTATGTGAGTGAGTGGGCTCCCCTAGAGGAGGTTGCAGTTACTCTGCTTCTTCTTGGTCTTTTTTACACCCGTGCCATGCTGAGCCAAGACTGGCTTAGCATGTCATCTGAATCCAGGCTTGTAGTGGTTTATGCATGAATGGTAGCCAGCTGACAACCATGAAATAGGACATTCCTGACAGATAACCAGGACTGCCTAATTCCAGTTATGGATGGCTGTTGCCATAGTACTGCCAATGGATGTTGCTCATTGCATGATGACCTGGGATAGATAGCATAATGGTACCCCACTTGCAGAAATCCCTTCCGCTGAAAGTGAATCAGTTATCCTAATGATAAGAGTTTTCATAAAAAAACTTATACAAACATATATTCATCCAGGCTTGGAAAACATCTTGAAGTGGGGTTTTTGACTCACCTGCCATGGTTCTGTTATTTTGCCAGGAGTTTGAATTTAGAGGTGGGAAGAGTTAATTTGTTTTTATGTTTCACATACATTATTGATAGTATTGATACTTTATTTTTTATGATGAATTGAGAACTGTGCTGTGATTAATGTAAATGAAAGGTGGTGTATACATGGAATGAATGAATGAATAAATAAATAAAATTCCTGACTCAATATTTAGATTGTGTGTTCTCTAACCAAATTACTAGAGAGTTGCTGTTAGAATGGAGTCTGAAATACAGCATGCAGAAGCTACAACTTAGTTGGCTATCCACAGACTGAGTATTTTTACCAGGTCTGGCCTGTCTAGAGGTTTCATACTGTTGGCTGTTAAACATACACTATCCCAGATAGCTTTGAGTCAAATTTCAGAATTTCTTAAAGGACCTGAGGAAGTGGTGGGTGGGGGTAGTAGTTATATTTTGTTGCTCCTATTATGTAAATAAAGAGAAAACCATTCATCCATACTTAACTGTCAACTAATGGACACAATTTCTATTGACTAAAAAAGTACCAAAAAACAAACAACAACAACAACAACAGAGGAGACCTAGATCACAAACAAATGTTTCATACCTTTTGACTTCATACTGTGAGGAAAATTAGTTATCTTCAACTCTTGCATCTCTTAAGCATACGTTAAAATTCACTTCACATTTCACAAATAATCTGAGTTGAGTTTAGCTTTTTAATCAGAAACATATCATACAATTTTTTATTTTGTTACTTTCTTAATTGCACCACCACCACTTTCTTAATCATCAAAACTGTATTTTTTTTTGGGGGGGGGGGGGTTGAGCTATATGACATCTCACTTCCAGCCCTGTGACTGGTCAAAACCAGTTATACTGAAGATTACCTGAATAGACCTGACAGACCTGTTGTGTTAAGCAGACTGGGTTAGTGGCTCTCAATGCTTGCCCTTTTGAAGGGGAGGAATTAATCTGGGGATAATTTAAGAAAGTGGTCAGTGTGTGAAGAGGACAGACAAGGGCTCTGCCCACATGATGGCATTCTTGTATATTTCCATGTGGGCATTTGTGTGAGCAGTGGGTTTTGGACTTTCCAGTGCTAAACTCTAGAGCCCTGACAGCTGCTGTGTATCGCAGGTCAGAGCTCATTCAGGCCTTATGCAAATCATGGTACAATGACTGTAAGGTAAAATATTTCTTATTGTGCATTACAGCCCTGTTCATTCCCCTCCCCCATGTTATCAAATTTAAATCTGCTTTAAAAAGGCCTGTTTCAGCACACCAAAGAATGCAGCTGCTACTAGTTGCAAGGGATCCAAATGCCTTTCTTCTGATCCAGAAAGGCAATGTTTATATTCCTAATTCACCCGCCTGTCTCCCTTTCACCAACAGCTTTTCAATCAAGTAATGAAGGACTGACCTCCCACACACACTGCCAAATATTATCATTGTTTCAGTGTTGTTAACAGTCGGTTATTATATTCTAAAAGATTTAAAAAATCAGTATGATTTCCAGCTATGGTAGTTTCCTTTCAACCCTCTCCCACACCAAAGATTCAGAAATACTTGATGCTTCTGATAACTAAAGAGTATCATTAGGAAGGGCAGCTTCATTTTTATATGGGTAATGTACGTTCAAAACTGAAACATAATAAAATTATTTTTAAAAGCACGAGGTTGGGAGAGGAACAGGGAGTTCTTTGAATCTATTTGAACCTGCAGTGTGGGAGAAGATTTTGTATTTAACAGCTTGGGATTCAACAGCAAAGTTACATATGGAGCAGCCCAAATTAACCCTCGCCCCAAATTAAAGGAAGAATGTCTCCATCTGCCTAGCACGTTCCTTCTTGTGGTTAAAACTCATGGTAGTTACATTCCAAATTCTATGAAAACTCAAAGGCTTAACTGGGGAATGTAAATTATGTGGTTACTTTGAAATCTACCTTTTCCTTAAAGAAAAATAAGAAGCTCAGGACAACACACATGAGAGTGCTACACCATTTTACATGACAAGCAGTTAAACCATGACTTGTATATGCACACCCAATACATTTCATGGATGAATGAAGATTTGAAGGCAAGTTACTTTGGTCCATGTCCAACATGCTACTTTTAATCTCATTTATTGATGCATATATGCAAGGGCATTAATTAGTATTGGTTCGAGCGCTTCCTGCAGATCTATCAAATTTAAAACAATTCCAGAACCAAAATTAACACAGTTCGGAAGACACATGAAAGTATCTGCACAGTAAGCTGTGAGCAAAGGAGAATTTAGGGGAATGCGGATGGTTTGGTTGCATGAATGCCACGTTTCTGGTGTGTTGCAGCATGTGCTGAAACGATGACTTCCAACAGAAGGTGAAAAGCAGGGGGGCACCAGATTTTAGCATCGTACAGGGCGCTACTGAAATTTGAGACACCAAGGTCTACCACTGCTGAGAAGTAAAGAACAGAGGCAGGTCAAGGTCAAAGCAGCCTATAGCCAGAAAAGCCTCATACTGTCCTTGCTCAAACCAGCAGGCGGTGAAACAAAAAACTTCCAACCACATTGGGAGGGACAGAAGACCTCACACAGCCACTGAGGTTCGATCATTCTTTTCTGGGGAAGGAAAGACATTAGTAGTGGCCTTTGCTTAAGACACTGAGGCCCCAGCAGCTGCTTAAGAATATTGTCTTGTGACATGAACCATGCTGGCAACCATCTGGACACTTGTTCAAAACCCACAGTTCCTACACTTGGCAAATTAAGGTGATTTTTTAAATATATAAATTGGCATACACCAATCGACTGGTCCTCCTGCTTCACTGTGACAATACACAGCACTATTTGGCAAGTATGACATTACAGACAAGAGTTCTTGATGTAATTCTGCATAATCCCTGTGCTCGGGCTTCCAGGATGTTTACTGAGATTCTGTATCTTCCAAACGTCATTACAGGCAGGATATTTCACCCCTGAATAGAAATGAGCAACTAGCAGTACACAACCACTACAAATATTCCAATTAGTGACAGACTGAATTTGGCAGGTGAAATAGATACTATTTCACTCTTTTCAGTGAGGTATACTACCTTGCCCATCCTGAAATATGCCATGATTTATTATCACATGGAGCTTTATGAATACAGCTGCTAAATTTGAAATATATTAGTTCAGTTTCAGTGTTTTCTGGAAGTTGTTTTGTTTTTGTTTTAACAAGCTATAATGCTGACTAAAAATACTCAATAAACTAAGGTGACTGGCATGAGAATAAGCAATCAATCATACTGAGGTCTCTAAGGTGCTACTGAACATTTTTTTTTTTTTTTGACTGCGTCAGACCAATACGGCTACCTACCTGAATGTAAAAAAGGTCAGTGTTCTTAGTAAGTGGAATCTACACACATTAATAACATTATGAAAATGCTTTACAAAAATTGTTTTGAAAAATGCATTGAATTTGCTATAGTTCACAGTCACCATCTAATGTCACAATTGTATATTGCACTTTATAACACATTCAAAACGTTTTATTTGCAGCTGTATAGCTGAGTCCTAGGTGTTGAATTACCAAGCAATCTGACTTGACATATAGTATAGGACAGTGATGGCGAACCTTTTAGAGACTGAGTGCCCAAACTGCAATCCAAAACCCACTTATTTATCGCAAAGTGCCAACAAGGCAATTTAACCACTCTGACTTCTGTTTAGCCCTTAAGAAAGAAGTACCTGGTTACCATATTGCATTGTATCTAAGTCTAGGCAAGCTCTCTCAGTGTTTGCATTGAAAGAGAAGATGCATATAGATCCTTTAGCCCAACAATTACCCATTCTCAGCACCGTTATTTGCCTTCATGAAGGTAACTGTAGTTAATATGTTTTGATATCACCACCATGAGACTGGTTTGTACTCATCTTCCCTGTTAGGATAAAATACTTGTTTTTGCAGCAGCTGGAGCAGCTTTTAGAGAAAATAAATTCCAAAAGTGTTTTCCCCACTCCCTCGCCCAGCCCCGACTGGCCCCATATGCAGGGTGTCTGGCATGGCCCCGGATGTGCCCTCACCCGCTGCACTTGGCTGCGGTTGAGCTCAGTGAAGAAGTACGCAAGCAAGTGGGAGGCGACCATGGCATGGCGAGGCTGGTGGGGCCTGGAGCCCTGGTGCCAGGTGAGGGGCGACGATGACAGGACGGAGGCAGCCCCTCCTGACTACCCAGTGCTGGAACAAAGTGGCTTCTTGAAGCTTGCCAGCAATGCCACCCTCCCCTGCCAGCCCCTGCATGACGTGCCCTGCCCGGTGCCTCCCATTTGCCCCGGTTGGAGGGTGTGTAAAGCCTCAACCTTGCAGCAGCAGGAGGAAGGTGGATGCTCAGCTGCCCAAGTTGAGCTGAGGACTTGACGCGTCACCCTCGCCTTCTGCTGGCACTGTGCTGGGGCAACGGGCGTGCATGCCCACAGAAAAGGCTCTGAGTGCCCCCTCTGGCACACATGCAATAGGTTCGCCACCACTGGTATAGGATTTCATCTGATGTGATAAAGCCTAATGATGAGCAGGAGACAGTAGACAGTACAGAAGCTTTTTATGTTGTGACAAAAAGATGAAGTGGCTGGTAGCAAATAATATTGATAGAGTTGGAGGGTAGACAATATAGCTAGTGCAATTCACAATGAAGGACAATCTTTTTAAAATACTAGAACAGCTGCTGTAATTATCAGACACAAACGTCATCGGGTGAAAAATCTCACTAATGAATTTACACTGCTAAATATGGTAGAAATATTGCACATGGATTTTGTAGATAATCCAATAAAAGTACAAATCTCACCTCAAGAATAATTTAGGCATGTTGCTTTACAATATGATAAATATTCTAAGCAGAGCAGCCATGTTCTATTAGGTAGCCTTCATTCATGCTTCTTTTTATTATAATATCTGGAGGTAGGAGCTTTCTGTCCTGAAAATCCTTGTGTGGGAGACACTACAAATCCCCTTGGGGGCTGTGCTCCAACTTTATGCAAACCCAGGGTTGTGATGTGGCACTACAAATAACCCACTGGGGGCTGAGCAATGATATTATTACATTTTAGTATTATATTAACTCTATTCCTTATGACCTTCAAGCTCTGGGTTTTTAAGAAAAAGAATATATGCATTTATTATAAAACAATAAAACATTTGTCATTAGTAAACAATGAATCCAAAATAGCAGGAGCCAAATATTATTTACAATTTTAACAATGTCTGTTTATGAACATTGTCTCACTTCACACATAAAGCTATGGCTTGGTGTGACTGCACAAGTATGTGGGCTATTTCAAGAAAGAAGATTGTGGCCACTTTGCTCCACCCCTAGTCATACTGCTTTTGCACTACCAGGAGCTAAGGCATGGTATGACTTAGCATATAATCCAAACCCAGGTTTGTGGTTTGTCTCCTTCAGACAAATCACAAGGTTTAAACTGAGAACAGACCTTGTTAAAGCTTATGGTTGTCTGGAGTGAGATAAATCACAAGCCTGAGTCTGGATGAAATTCTAAGCCAAATCATGGCTTAGCTCAAAGTGGCACAGAAGCAGCAGCAGAATCAAAGAAGGAGCAAAGAGGCTGCAATATCTTCATTGGTTCGACTTAGCGCTACATGAAAATCAGGTTTCTGTCTAAAAGGGTTCTTGGGGGGAGGGCTAAGACTATCTGTAATATAAATCTGGAAAAGAATCCTTTAAAAGTAACAAACTATAACAGAATTTGGCATTAAACTCCTACAATAAAGATATTTAGGAGACAGTTTGGATTATTGTTAAAAAAGAGAGTTTAAAATGAGTCTAATCAGTGCTTGTTTTCTAAAAAACTGTTTAGGGGTACTCTCATTCCGCCTGAGACTCAGGAAACACCATGACACCATGAAACATCATGAGGCCGCCATTGGGGGGGGGAGGGGGGTAGCAACGGAACTGACGACTCACCATGCTAAAGAAGAAACTAAGAATTTTAAAATTTTTAGTTTCTTCTCCCTGCATCCCCTCAGAAAAAAAGCACTGAGTCTAATTGGTCTCATATGCTCATGGTTTCTCCTTTGAAAAAGAGCTAAGTAGAGATGGTGCAAATTTAAGCTTCCTCACATTCTTTGAGTCATTTTGTTCTAGATCTCCATCTGATATAAAGAGGGAAGCTTCAACATAGCATCATTATTGACAATGCCATGGAGTTCTCTAGAGTTCTTAAAGATGTATGGGGATCAGATACGGGTACTATTGCAGAAAAAAACCACAGGACAATATCTGACATAATCCATCATTGAGAACAATCTTGATGAGAACGTAAGAAGCATCCCTCAAGGTGGTTTTGAGGTGGCACTGGATTTTATCCAGGCTTACCCAAATAAATCAAACCTTATCTTCATTGTGCTGGTTGGATTGTGGTAATGTGTGCTCATACTTTCACTCATGGAGGGAATATGTGATAGCTAGTGTGAGCATTCTGGGATACGATATTTGAAACAATGAGAAAAATGATAAACTGACCTGTAGAGCCAGCTGTTTCACTGCTTTCCCTCAACAATCATATGGACAGACAATTCTGCATAAGAAACAACTTAGTCCTCTGTTAAGTGCAGCTCAATTCATAATTACGCAACGTTGGAAGCTCAAAGAGGTGATTCCACTTAGCAGTTGCAAGAGTAATGCTTGGGAAGAGGCTATCTTGGACTATCTCACGAGACACAGAAAAGCAGTGAAAAGGGTTATAAAAAGATATAATTTGGCAATCTGTGGCTTTCCCCTTTCATATAGTGTCTTGTAGAATGACCATTTTAACTCCACTTTAGGAAAATTGTTCTTATATACCATAATGCCACAGCAACACTAAAAGGCTCTGATGTAGAGGTCCATGCTGGATAATGTATTTTAAAAAGTTTAAGGATGGCCATTCAAACAAGCTGCAATGATTTATGCCAGCAGAAGTTCTGGATCTCCCCCCCCCCCCAGTGTTGACCACAGTACAATAATATGAATCCATCTGGTTTTGATTGGGATATTTTAGAGTCAGAGGAATGGAAACATTACATTTGTGTCAGAAAGACATCCTTTTCTGTAAACAATTATTTCTTTCCAAAGCTTGACAACCATGTGTGTTGCATTTGTTTCAGTCTTCTACTCTTATTGCCGAAGCAAAATGCTTAATGTATCCTTTTCTATTTTCTTGTCACAGATTTCTTCAAGACATCGTTAGAAAAAATACGAGTTAGGTTGATGCTGGCAGCACTGGAAAAAAATATGTTGTTTTGGTCACTGTGTTTTAGAGGGAATCACATTTGAAGGAAGATCAAAGAATACATATTAAAAAGTTAAAGGAGGGGAAAGAAACAGCAGCAATAAAGAATATAAAGTAATTTGTTGTGGCATTATTTTTCCTTCAAACTCTAATGACAACAGAAACTTGTCAACAGCTACAGAGGAATCGCTGAAAAAGCTTATTAAACTTCAAAATTGAAACTGAGTTGGCAAAAACCATTCAGAGTTTTGTGCTACAATGCTCACAAACCAATCTGAATCTTCAGTAAGCTTGTGATATACTTGTCCAAGTACTAGGTGAAAGGCAGTGGCGTAGCGTGGGGGGTGCAGGGGGGGCCGGCCGCACCGGGCGCAACATCTGGGGGTTAGGGAAATCCACGGGTTAGGGGGCGCAAATCCATGGGTTAGGGGGCGCAAATTACTTGCCTTGCCCCGGGTGCTGATAACCCACGCTACGCCACTGGTGAAAGGACATGTTTAATGAAAAAACAATGTGTACCCTTGAAAGTAAGTGGGCACAGCAATGAAATAAAAATTCTGTGTTTAACTGGAAAGCCACAATCCACTTAAATAAGCTTCTTTTAGCAAAATACACAGATACTAAATGATACACAGATACTAAATGAAGTGTATGCATGTGTGTGTGTGTGTGTGTGTGAGAGAGAGAGAGAGAGAGAGAGAGAGAGAGAAATTTTCAAGAATGTGACTCTCTGCTGTAAGTCGCTACATTATAAACTCCCTTTGTACCAGGGAGAACATTGGAATGAAACTTTGGATTTTATCCAGCTAGTAAACTTCTACTTTGATCTTTGCCGTAATTAAAGTTGCTGCTAGAGCATGAGGAATTTTTTACTCACATTGCTTCTTTTTAGGGTGTCTATACATGTGAAAGGCTATATAGCCTATCACTTAATGTTATTTTTTTTTGTATTTTAATCATCCACATTTTAAACTCACTAATATATTTTTGAAAGTTCACACGCTATCAAAATCTCATATAGGTATCTTTTAAAGATAGTAACGGAACAACTCATACTGAAATCACAATTCATTTCTTTTTTATTTCCTATTATAACCACAAATAAGAATAAAAATGCTCCACCAAAAAATTACAGTGGTACCTTGGGTTACATACGCTTCAGGTTATATACACTTCAGGTTACACACTCCGCTAACTCAGAAATAGTGCTTCAGGTTAAGAACTTTGCTTCAGGATAAAAACAGAAATCGGGCTCCGGCGATGCGGCAGCATCAGGAGGCCCCATTAGCTAAAGTGGTACTTCAGGTTAAGAACAGTTTCAGGTTAAGAACGGACCTCTGGAATGAATTAAGTACTTAACCTGAGGTACCACTGTACTTCGCAATCTACCTGATCAAGTCCCACCACTTAATGAACCAAAGCTCTAGCTTATTAACTTAATAATTAAAATTATTAAAATCTTTCTGCACAGGGAAAAAGTATTCTACAGAACATTATTATTGTTATATTGATTAAATTTGTATACTACCCTTCATCCAAAGATCCCAGGGCAATTCATGACAGAAAAATACAAAATGGGAATACAAAATACATAATAAAACAAACCAATCTTCCTCCCTCCCTCCTAGCTGAATGCCTGCTTGAAAAAGAATGCTTTGCCTGGGGTCTAAATGTATGTAATGAAGGCACTAGGCAAGTCTCCCTGGGGAGAGCAGTCCACAAGTGGCGAGCCACCACAAAAAAGGCTGATTCCTGTTTTGACACCCTCTGGGCCACCTTGAAATGGGCACAGGGAGAAAGGCTTCAGATGGACAGAGAGTCTGGAGAGAGAGATAGCAACCCTCACTTCCTGACTCTCAAGTCTGCCCTGATGCTGCACCCAGTACCCAAATGTGCAGTTGGGTGAGAAAACTCCATCCTGCTCATCCACCCAGGGCTCAGTGACACATACCAGATAAACCTCCTCATCCAGAATCAGATCATGGATGAACACCAGCTGCAGATCCAAGGGCTGCCTGATAGGAGGGTCCCCTTCAGCAACTGGCATGATTATGCATGTTTTGGGCCTCATAGACCAGCAAAAAAATCATTAGAGACTGGAGACACTGAAACACCACCACAATCATATGGAAAAGTGACCTTCACACTCCACAAGGTCAGTAAGAAGTGTGTGTTCAGCTACAGAATCACAACATAGTTTCAACTTTTCCTCAAGAAACACATTTGCCCTTTGGATACTAGGTGGCAACCACATAGACATATCTTACAAAATCCTTTGACAAACCTATGTGTTTCCTAATCTACAAATTTTAGAACAGTCTAGAATTAAATTAAATTAATTACACACCCATACTCTGTCCTGCATACTGGTCTTGCCCAAATTCCCTTAATAAGCAGGCAGGAAAGGGTTTACTGGAATTCAAGAGCCAATCAAAGTACAAGTAATGCCTATCCTATGCCCATTCTTCCTGTACATGAAAGGCAGGAATGCTTAGGCTTGATAGTACATTATGCCATTTCTACAAAAAGATTAAAAATACCGTCACATGGTTAAAAGTGCCCTTTAAAGTTAATTCACCCTCAAGCAAGTGGTGATGAAGTATAGGACAGAACTATGTATGCCATGAGCTAGCCTGCTGCCCCAATATTCATACAACATTTCTGCAACAATAGTGGAATATAGCACAGGTTTAGCACTCATTTCCAAATTATTTGCAAACATATTTTTTTTTTGAAGCAAATAACTTACCTTGCATTATATGCTACTATGGTTCTATGAGTAAGTTCAAATAATGAGGAACTTAACAGTTAATAAAAGTAATAAAAACGGAATAAACTGCAATGTGAATGCAGTCTTGATCTGTTTTTTTTATATATTTATCTCAAGTTCTGGCATACATGCAAGTTTCCAACAACTATTACGTTGTCTGGAAATCTTCCAGCACAAGTGATAGAAACTCTTCAGATGCATTGGGCATTTGAAAATAGACTAAACAAATCATTTAAGTTGTGAACATTTATATTTGTAAGAAAAGAAGTAAACAATTCCTTTTTTATCCTGTTCAAGTTTCGTATTCAAAAAGAGGAAGGTTATAAACATCCCACAACAGATAATGAGCTGCAGAACAATCCACAACAGAAAACTGGACAGGAAACCAGCCATACAAATATGTTGTGCATGTGTGACAATACAGATGTCAAAATTCTAATATACACTTGTTTGTTTTTCCTTTGCATTATCTTTTTTTTTAAAAAAAGCTATGATTTCAACTTATGCATGAGTACACAAAATTTGTAAGAGTTGCAATATAGTATTATATTGATGCTTTGTAAATTAAATGCTCAGGTGATGAACCCCAAACACAGAGGGGTGCAAAGAGAGGTGGTATTTGCACCATGAGGGGATGGTAGCTTCCACTTGCCTGGTTCTACCCTACTACCCTAGGACCCCTATCACATAGCTGCCACAGAGGTTTCTAACCTTTTGAGTCTGTATAAATGAGATGTGGCATTGCTAGGTACTGATGTCATCAGCTTTGAAGCTACTTTGGGATATTGTTAATTGACCAACTGGAAAGTTTATGCTTATGTGATTGTAATATATTTTTAATTTGCTGCTGCTGCTGTTACTATTATTTAATATACCACTCTTTATCAAAAGATCCCAGGGTGGTGTACAACATTAATAACACATTTTATGGAGCACAATAACATCCCCCTTTAACAGGCTATAGATTATTAAATGGCCAAAGGCCTGGGTAAAGAGGAATTGTTAGTGTTATGTTGTGCTAATATTTCTTTAATATTTTTCTAGTTTTTGTACTATAACTACTGAATTTTTACTGTTTGTTTTCTATAAAATGCCTTGAGTACAAACTATCTGTAGATAATAAATTGTCTATCCTCTATTACTATAGACATCATCCAATTCAGAAATGCATCCATTTCAGTGCTCACATACAAGTTTCTCATTCATAAGGGATTCATATTAACTGAAAAAATGCACGTAAATATACTTGACTTCCTGTGTATGTGCTACTTCTGTAAGGAAGAGCAGAAAGTAGTAGCTGAGTTATGTTCCTTACGGAATAAAGTAAGAGCTGGAACTAGAAGCCTGATAGAGAATATGGGAAAATGAAGGCAAAAGATGGTTCAGAAATGCAAACTAGAGGAACCACCGGTCAGAGCCAAACAAACAAACAAACAAACAAACAAACAAATCCATCCTCCAGATGGACAAGGGAATGGGAGAGAGGCTTCAAGAATCAGAGAGAGCAATCAGATAGGTTGTAACAAACAAAAGCGTAGCAGAAATACATGTTGGAAATATAGACTAAGAACAAAGAAACAGAGTAACTCTGTTGCTCAGATAAGAGATGAAAACACTGTGTATTCAAATCACTAATAGCCACTGGGTAGCCAGAGACTTGGGAAGAGCTCAAGAGAAATAATTAAAAGGGAGCAGAGAATTATGCATGTCTTATGAATCAAAATATATTGTGCACTAGCAAATGTAATTTCAGAACTGCTTGTGCAAGTCAGGCAAGATTTGAACTAGGATTTAACTGCTCCTGGTGGTGGATTGTGATACTTGACTCTAGTCTAGATGCAGAAACTTTCTGTGCAGAAGCAGCCACAACATTTTAATCACTAAGATATTTAAATGTCCCTTAGCCTAGCTCAAGTTAATTTGGGCTGATTGGACTTATTCAAAATAAACTTGTTTAAACTCATGGCTTTTTTAAACCATGACCTCAGACACTTTGTTTGTTTGTTTGTTTAAACCAGATTTCAGATTTTATAACACATAGAAGCATTTTCTGTAATGTAAAATAATATTTAAAGTGACACAGAATGGAACATTAATAGGGAAAATATCCAGAAGAAATACTAATTAGTTACAATCTAATTTTCATTGCAAATGATGCTAGAATGTTGAAGTAGATTAGCTTCTTTAAATCAATATTGGATTCTGCTAAGAATGCTCAAGATACAATTCAATTTCTAAGGGTTGTCCTTCCTTTACATTACATTACTTCTTTTATACAATGGATAACCACATAATCAGATTTCAGAGAAGCTCTTTGCATTCTATACTATATAAATGATCAGCATTATTATTACTTCAAGTTTAATTTATAACTAAAATTCACCTGACAATATAGTACCACTTAAGAATGTAATTAAATGTTCAGCTATGCCAATTTAAAGCACAATTTCTTTTCCAAATAACTTAGTATAAGTACAGTATAAGACGTATAATACAGAAACTAACAGTATAGCTTGTTTTTCCAATGGTGATATTTATAATGAAAAGAGAGTAAAAAATAATAGCATAAAAGAATGTTATATTGACATATAAATTTATACTATATGATAAGCAGCGCAAATATATATTCTTAGTTTAACCTTGCAAATATTTAAAAAAGCCTTAATTTAATACTCATTGACCAGTGTCTTTGTTCTGTGATCAATATTAATTTCTAATGCTAGTAAATCTTTATTCTTCACCAAGGACAGTAAAATCAATGATTGCTTATTACAGAAAAAAACAACAAAAATGCTTTCTTATATTTTGTGAAATAGTTATCACCCAGAATTCAGTTTTTAAAAATGTATCACTAGGAGGCCTAGCAACACTAAACAACTATTTTGAGAAATTAGGCCTCCAACTGGAACTCTAGGGCGGGGGAGGGGGGACAACTTTAAGTGGTGTTTCGTTCTGCTTTTTTTTAAAAAAGCTCCTTATGTGTTTACAACCTATGACATTACATTGTTCTATAAGCATCAAGTCTCTGTTTCTCTTACATATCAGAGCCCCTTCTCATATTACATTTGTGTTCTAGACACTGCTGCAAATACAGTTCCTTGCTATCTGTCTCAGGTAATATGACAATTTTTGGCTACTGCAGAGCTGCAGTTCCTTCCCATGCTGACCTTAATTCAGTTTGCGGGAATCATTACCCTTGGCAAAGGGAGGAACTGCAGCATGGTGTCTTCCACGTAGACCAAGGCTTCATTACCTTTAGAAAGTGAAAGGAAGCGACTCTGAAGTAGATTCCAAGTCACAGGTTTAAGGGGCTAAAGTTCTCATGTTACCAGGAACACAACATAGGCAAGCACTGTGATTCATGAACAGATGAACTGAATATTATGTAATGTCATGCAGCAGGAAATGACCCATCACAGCTGAAACCTGGATCACCACCAGGAATTTGAAAAAAAAATATCATGGAGGATGTATGAAATATAGTTACACACCACCCCAATCTCTGGGCAGTGTGAGATTCCAGGGATTCCAGGCACTTACCTAGGGTTTGTGTTTCCTTTGGAAATGAGGCACAGCAGAGACTGTGGTGTCTTTATGATATATGGTTTATTTTCACATATATCCCCCAAAGGGTATTGTCCTTCCCAGAGCTTCAGTCTTGGATTCAAACAAAAATCAAACATTGTTGTTGAATGCAGCTGACTCTCCAGCTTACTGCTTTACTTCTAGGTCACATCACATCACTGCACTCCCAATTCTGAGCCTGGTAACTCTGTTGAGGGCAGGGGTGCCACCCATTTGTTGTCTTGCATCGAGTCCCTTAATCCTCCACCCCTCACCAGGAAATGAGTTTGAATATTCCCTTGAATTAGAAGTCTTGATAATTTTTTACACTTGCTGGATCCAGGGATTAGAGTAGTCTGGCACACACACACCCCCCGTCCCGTCCCCGAAACTCATAACATACAATTCTCACTACACTAGATTTTTGGTCGTAATAGGATTATAGTCCTTCTTAATTACTAGCCTACACAATCTTAGGAGCTGCTGTGTACTGAATCAATCAGTACAACATAGGTGGCTGTAGTCTAAACTACTGAGCCTCTTGAGCTTGCCGATGAGAAGGTTGGCAGTTTGGATCCGCTTGATGGTGGTGAGCATCTGTTGTTCTGTCCCAGCTTCTGCCAACCTACCAGTTCAAAAGCATGCCAGTGCAAGTAGATAAATAGGTACCGCTGTGGCAGGAAGGTAAATGGTGTTTCTGTGTGCTCTGGCACTTGTCACAGTGTTCTGTTGAGCCAGAAGTGGTTTAGTCATCCTGGTCACATGACCGATAAAGCTGTTTGTGGACAAACACTGGTTCTTTCGGCCTGAAGCAAGATGAGTGCCACAACCCCATAGTCACCTTTGATTGGACTTAACCATCCAGGGGTCCTTTACATTTACCTTTTTACTGAATCAATCTATTAGTCAATCTAGGCCAGCATTATATACTCTGACTGCAGTACTCCTTTAAGATCATAGGCAGAGATTTCTTCAACCTCACTATCCAAGATTTTTGAAATTAAATATACAGGGATTGAACTAAGGGACTTTATCAAAACAGGTGTGGCAGCATTGAGCTGTGGATTATACCAAAAATCACTTCTCAATCTACATGGGATTTTGTTTTTAAAATTAAGTTGTGGTGTGGTAATATTGTGCTTATTGGAAATGCCCTGAAACCTTCAGGTATAGGATACAATTTCAGCTCACAGTTGGTTCACACTGCACCCTAACTTGGTTAATTTAACATCCAGTAGAGCACAACTGAGCTTCATGCTTGCCTAGCACCAGAGTAGAATGCTGGTGTGAAACGTTTGTGGAAACAAACATGTGTGTGTATGTGTGTCAAATCCTCATATCTGCTGGAAAATGTATAGATACCTTTATATGAGATGGACCCATTGCATGCAAAACATAAATATCAACTGAAATTGGTTTTTGTAAACAGAGATATCTGAATGTATCACACTATCCAAACTATAATGAGAAAAATTCTCTTGCACATATATCCTTTCTTTGTTAAAGCCATCTCTATTCCGTATTTTATAAAATGGTGTATCTGATAATTCAGTATTTTTGCTTTTTATTTCAATTTCTCAGAGGCATTTAATTCAATCCAAATTAAATATAAATACATGTGATCTAACCTTATTGTACAGTCAGCAAATATCAGAGTTAGGCATCTACATATCAAAGGCACATCCAGCTTAACTTCAAGTTCATTTTGTGATGTGGAATAGTACTTTTTTTTAAACAGGTGATTTCAAAAGGCAGACGCACGTTGTGAGAATCTTCTAGACTCTAATCACCTTCTTTCTGTGTAATCTTAATTTTTTTCATGATTTATGGAAATTGTCAACTGATTTAAGCAAAATCTAATTTATACCTACTCTAATTATGTAAGCATGGAGCCTCAAGGGATCAGGTTGGAATTTAGCTATACATCCTCTATCATCATAAATATCTTATTACTTCAAGTGCAGTTAGAAATGCTGTTCTCAGCATAATAATCTTCAGAATTCCACGGCAAAAACATTATTCTCTGATGTTTGAAATTGTACTTTTGCTTGTACAGCATTTTTCAATTGCCAAAGTATCGATCTAAGTTCATATTGATTTGTTTTAAGAAAAACATATTATGTCGCAACTTCATAATACAGAAGAACATGAAGGAGCCCTACTGGATCAAACTAATAGCTTATTTAGTCCAGGATGCTGCTTCATACAGTAACCAATCAGTTGCTAACGGGAAGTCCACAAACAGGACATTATGCAATAGTTCTCTCCAGCTGCTGTATTAGTATTATTTATTAAATTTCAATACCGCCCTTCATCCAAATTCCGCAATGATGAACAAAAACAATACCCCGATCCCACAGTCAAAGGTTGTTCAATTAGACAAAGGTCTGGGAGAAGAGGAATGCTTTTGCCTGGCACTTAAAGATATGCAATGAAGACACCAGGTGAACCTACCGGAATAGAGTATTGCACAAATGGGGAGCCACCACAGAAAAGGCCAGTTCTTGTGTTGCCACCCTCTGCCCCTCTTGTGGAGGAGGCACACAACGAAGGCCCTCAGAAGGTATGCTGCCTTTGATCCTGCATGCAGTTTAAACCATATTAAATAGTAGCCTTAGGACTCTAGGTCTGTGGAAGGCCTGCTTTAGGCCTGCTTTACATGCAAAGATAAATCCTACCTGAAACCCTGGAGTTCCTGCCAATTAGTGTAAGCAATATTGGGACAAGTGGACCATTGGTCTGTCTCTGTATAAGGCAGCTTCCTATGTTCCTCCATTAATCACTTTTCTAATCACTTTTAAAGCCTTCTAAACGGATGACCTTCACCTGATGCTGTGGTAGTGAATTGCACAGTTTAATGTTGTGGTGTTTGAAGAAGTACGTACTTTCCTTTGTCCTTTCTGAATTCTGAATTCAGATTCACTAGAGGACCCTAAACCTCCAGTGGGTATCTCTGAATTCACTTTTTTTCATATCATGCACCTGTCATATCCCCTCCCCATGTTCGCGTTTTTCCAAAACAAAAAACAAACAAGCAACACACAAACATACCCCTAGCAATGGTTCCTTCTGATGTGCACATTAATGTGACTTGGAATATCAGCCTCAACCATTTCAGAATATATCAGTGGGAGCTGTTGCTTAGAAACACCAGTGACCAATAAGGGAAGCCTTGCTTTCATTATAGGCTGCTCAGAAACCCCTTGCCTTAGATAACAACAAGGTAGATCACGCTTAAGGACAGGAAATGCTACCTAAATAATCCTGCCACCATAAGGACATTTCTGTTCCTAATACCAGCCTTGGATATTTATATTATTTATTGTAAAAAAAATTGTGAGCTGTGAAGTGGGATATAAGTATTTGAAATGAAGAAATTTGCACTTACCTACATGCAAAAGACAATGTTGTGAATAATATTATAAGGCATATTTTGATGTGCCATATCCCAAGCACTTGTAAGCAAGTCTTAGAATTAGGCCATTGCAGAACATCACTCCATACCAATGGACTGAGGCTACACCGCAAATATGTACATTTGTACCTTTTTAATGGTCACTTTATCTGCTATTGGAGATACTTTAAGTGCCATAAAGGCATGCTGCATTTTGGTAATATTTGTGCTGCTGTAAGATTAAATGAAGTGTTGAGTATGTGCCAAATATGTGCTGAGTCTGCAACTAAAACTGCTGTAAGGTTTTCCATTCATGAATCATCTTTCTTTATTTGTGCTGATGCTGTTCCTTTTAGATTATGCACCTCTTCCTTTTCTGTATATTGATTTTTATTCCTAGTGAACTATGAAATTATATTCCTTTTTTTTTATTTGCCTTTTTAATGCACTTATTTTGTATGAATTTATTCCTTGTGGCACCGGGAGACATGATTAATACAGTAAATTAAAATTTGTACATACTGGCTGAGCTAGGCATTGGGTTCATGCATGTTTCATGGCACAGAATTTCTGTACAAATGACATGGGAATAGTAATAAACTATTTTGTCCATCTTTGCAGTATACTGTTTATAACCATAATCTTAAAAATTAAAAGGCCAAAATGAGACTGAATGAAATTGTCGTAAACGTGAAGCAAATTGATTAGATTTCAAATAAAAATTGTTTCACACTGGTTACATACCACTCTGTATACTTGGTTCTGACTTGAGCGTCGCCAGAATTTATGTTGGGGGGGGGCAGGTCACCCACCTGCCACCATCCTCTGTCTGGCTCTGTCTAGCATTTCAGAAAAAAATATCTCAACAACAGTTGTTTTAAATTACTTTCTTTTGGCCCCAAGTGTTCAGTTGGGTTGCCAGTTGCGTCACTAGAATGAGCCACAACATCATCCAAGTGACCTCAGTGAGCGTTTTCATTTCAAATATTCTTATTATTTCTACTTTTAGTTAAGTATTTATTTATTTATTTATTTATTTATTTGATTTAAGGGGGGCAGATGTTGCCCCCTCGCCCCCCTGGCTACGCCCATGGTTCTGACATTCAAAAAAGTTAGTTGTATTTTATATGGATTTATTTCAAGCTAGCAGACTTGGTCCCTTCATTGTAGCCTCAAAGGATTGTGAGATAGCAGAGGCCAAAAGAAGGTCACAGGCTAAGTGTCACACAGTGAACTTCATATCTGAGATGGGACATGAATTTGGACTTTGGACGGTCTCTGGAAGGCCCTGTGAGGCTCCTGCAAAAACTTGCAGGGCAAGAGATCTTGTGAAATCTCTTGGAGAGCTCACGAGATCTCAAGAGTGCTTCACAGGGCCTTCCAGAGGCCTTGTGTGACCTTCCCAGAGCCCAGTAAGCAAGACCTGTTCAGTTATTGTTTGCAGTTGCTCAGGTGCTTCTACACTGACACCTCCCTTTAGCAATGACAACATTTCACTGGTTGTTGGCAACAAAAACCTACGCTTCCTTCTACTCAGAACAGAGAATGAGCGCATTGGTGGCCTTTATTCCCAGTGATTGTATGTGGGGAGGGATTTATTTACTTTTATTGAATGCTCTTTTCCCTTGCAAATTGCTTTTGTGTAAACTGTTCAAAAATTTTTTTATTAAGCAGTATAGAAAAATAAATATAAATAAATAATTATACGGTGAGAAACAGACCTCAGCTCTCTGGTGTGCCTCTTCCAGCTACCCAACTGCCCTGAGATCTCTTTTTGGTTCTAATTATGACAGCCTCTAAAATATATTTGAGGGCGCCTTATCCAGGATATTACTATACTATTAGGGGGCTCAGGAACAGATGTTCACACCAGTATGATCCCTTCTGTTATGTCCATAGTGCTCAGTCCTGAAGTATAACTGAATCACCCTTCTTTGCTCAGCCTACTTCTAGCCTCATCAGTCCGTCTTCCTCCTTTTTAGAAAGAACATCCCTGGTATTAACTATAAAAACATCATAACCTTATTCATCATCGACTGGTTTGCTGCCTGTTTCCTAGGGTTCAGATTGCAAACATTTAAAAACCCACCAATCTTCTGGTGCAACTCCAGGAACTTACAGCAGGGATTAACTTGGCCTTGGGTGTCATATAGCAAGATGAGGAAATTCATTTTCAATGCTCAATGGAGTGCAGATGTAGCGAAAGGGGAAAAGTATAAAGTTGCCCTTTGACTGTATAGTTTTATGGGTATCCAAATACAGGGAAAAACATGTGTTTGGAACAGAATCCTGCACCACATCAATTCCCTGGAACACTATAGGGGGATAAAAGGGAAATCAAACAGAAGGGAGAGCGGAAGAGATTCCGCCCCTCCCCCCGGCTTTGTTACCCTGGTCACAAAATGATATATTTATACAAGAATAAAAAAACTGGAATGTGAAGGTATGCAGGCCCCTTGCTGAAGAAAGGCCTGTTTATCTCAAGAATATGGCAAATGCTGTTCAGAAGCAGTTTAACTCTTTTGCAAAGATTGCTTGTAATGGCACTAAGGACAGTGGAACCTTGGAGTCTCTCTTGTATAAGTAACTAGCCAGACATGTAAGAATAGTCACAAGGAGCTTTACCTTGCATTTTCTGAAAATAAAAAGCAGGATTGTATTGGTTACTATGTGCAGATGCCTACTTGCCTGTTCAGACCTTGTGCCTAATTTGTGCTCGAGCTGTTTGATTTACACCAGTACACACTTGGACCAAGTCTAGGATTGTACTAGCTCAAAGTAGCTTTCGTTTTTACAAAATTACAGAAGGTAAATTCACAAAGAGTATACAGCAAGCTTAGCTCATATTTTACAGCACTGAGTCACAGCCTAAGACCAATCACAGTTAAAAGGTTGGCCTGAAGTATTATTAACTGGGGATTCTTGCTTGGGTAGATGGAACATGTTTGTTTTCAATTTTCACTGAATTGTAAGTTGTCAGAACTAGCTTATAAGTCCTAGATAGTGTCTATAAGAATATTACAAAATAGGTTTTTACATTGCTTCTATTTTCACACATATTTTCTTTATCCCACACATTATTAGTTGTATTTTTGTTATTATTAGTTGTAAAGATCATTGGCTGAAATTGATGGTGAATTTCAATACTCATTGCTTGACAAAGAAAATACCACCACATAGTGACTTCTCACACTTATTCGCCCAAAATTAACTTGTCTTTTTCTGAAGGTGTTGCCATGTGATCAGATTTTAAAGTAAAAATTGAAGTAGTTCGGAACATGGCTGTACCATTCACAACCATTATCATGTAGAAATTAGCCTATCTAATGTAGTATATTAGATCTTTAGTCTTACTGAGAGTAGAGTAGAGCATATAATAGGTTTTTTTTTTTAAAAAAATCATTCACAATAGTGTGAATTGAAAGTTCCCACAAAACTTAACTACTCTCCAAAAAATTGTTCTAGAGCCCGTGTGTGTGTGTGTGTGTGTGTGTGTGTGTAGTGTATAAGGTAGTGTTAATATGGGTAAGGTGTCCTTTGGTCACCCACTGTAAAAACAAGTCATTTTTCTTTCATAAAGTCACTAAATATTAGGTCAGAAGGGCTCATCAGATCATCTAGCTTGAATGTTGTACATGGCATACCACCAAATCCCAATTTAGATTAAGATCTATGATTGTGAAAGATGAGATGCAAGTGGTTGCATCTCAGTACTACCAACATTACAGTCGAATGGTATTTCACACACAAGAGAGAAAAGAATTATTTTAACTAGTGATTTGAGAGGTCACAAAACAGTATACCCAGTACATTAGAAGCTTTTCTATTTTGTTTTGCCCTGTACATTTCAATGGATAGATGACTTTCAATAAATAAAGGGACGGAAACATGCATTTAAATAATGATTGATGAAGTACAGCTTAAATATATTTCATGACTTACAAAACATGGAGTAGTTGCACCTGGTCCTACTGCCTTGAATCCCAACTTTGCTTGAGTGAACAGAAAATAATTCATATTTATGGAACATGGTTTTTCTTCTAAGCTGTGTAGCTCAGTAGTAGAGAAGGTCCTAAGTTCTATTCCTGGCATCTCCAGGTAGGCCTTGGAATGTTCCTTACCTGAAACCCTGGAGAGCTTCTGCAAGTCAATGTAGACAATGCTGAGCTAGATGGACCAATGGTCTGAGTACAAGACAGCTTCCTATGTACCCCCCTCCCATGTCCTCACCTAGAGGTTAGAGGAAGTTGGAAATGTTGTGGGATATGTTGCCAGGGGTTGAAGATGCAGGGGAGTTGATATAAACCCACACACACGGCATTGAAGTAAGTATGAAGAGTAAATATTGCCTGGCTGTGCCCTATTGATTTCAATGAAAAATGTCTGGATTCAGTTTAGGAATCATCTACACTGGAGTCTAATGTGGATTTGAAGCAGCTTGTGTCTCTATTTTGTTATTTTTTGAGGCATGCTCTCTGTGGCACATTGGGTCAGTGCATCTGGCTGTTAAGAAGAAGGTTGGTGGTTTGAGGCCACTCAGGAATGGTTGTGAGCATAATTCCTGCACTGCATGGGGTTGAACTAAATGGCCCTTGCAGTCCCTTCCAACTCTACAGTTCTATCAATCTATACAACTTCCTCCTCATCCCCCACTAAATTCAGATTTTCCAAATCCACAGATAATCCAAAAAAAGGGGGGGGATCCAATATAAAATTGTACATTACCATACTGTGAATGCACTGAAGCATGTTGTGAGGGTGGGCTTTCTTATATGTGTGATGACATTTTGTTGGATGCTATTTCTTGCTACACTCCCTATATAAGCCCAAGAAAAGGATGCAGCCTGTTCTTTTCCATGTTGTTAAAGGCAGATTTGCAGTGTTTTTCTCTTTATTTCTTTGTTTTGTGCAGAACTCTTGCACAAAAGAGTTGTAATTTAAATAAAAATAAGATTTCCCCTTAAAGTCACAAGCGGCAAGAAAAAGGATGAAAAGAAAGCCTTTTGTGGGTGCAACCATATCCTTGCCTGGCTTTGAGCAACACACACACACACACACACACACACACATTTTCACTGTTCTTTTGTGAAAATCTAGCATACTGGAAAATTCGCATTTCAAAAGAATAAAATGAAATAAAGATATACGCACACAGGTAAGGAAATACCTGCATAAATGCCCACAGTGGAGCTCAGGCTTTCTGGCTTGGGGTAATACATGCATATTTGAACATTATTTTTATTGCACTTTTGCACAAATCTGGTACATTGGAAAAATTGAATTTAATAATAATAATAATAATAATAAGAAGAAGAAGAAGAAGAAGAAGAAGAAGAAGAAGGATAGCAGCAGCAAACCAACAACGTTGTCAATAAAGCACAAATGTTTACAGCTTTCTAGACATAAGGCTTTTTACTCCAGACTGAAAATAGTGCTGTTCTTTCAGTACTGCTCATGGAAAAGTACAATTTGATATTTTCGGTACAATCCGAAAATTGGCAGGATGACAAGCTACCGTAATTCATTATTGGGAGAGGCCATAACAATAAGTAGATAGTTTTGTGTTTGCTATACTCGGAAGCACTATGAAATTCCAAGTGCACAAGCTCAGAGGAGTTCTGAGAGATTTGGCAAGGGCATAAATGCAGGCTAGTTTCCAGAATAAAGTGCTGCTACAGTGAGCAAGTGAAACAATGAATTTTAGGTTACAGCTGTTGTGTCACAAGGGAATCAAGAAGCTTTCATTGGTTTAAACTATGATTAGCAGAGTGGCACAGAGGCCAGGCAGAACTTCCTCCTTTTTGTTGTGTTATTTGACCTGTTATTCATTCTAAGAGTATTTTCCCCCCAATTAAAATTTAGCAAGTTTTTGAATTCTTGGTAAAAAATTGAGATGTAGAGCACTTCAGCAGGGCAATGGGGATTGTGAATAAATGTAATCCTCTAATCCTTTATTTTTCATTTATTTTTTGCCAATAAGGGGTCTTAAAACTTGCAGCTGGGAATTTGAAGTCCTTCCTGAAAGCCATTTGGGGCTATCTAGCCCCTTTGGCTATTATGCAACCACAGAGAAAGTTAAAGAATGCCATCTACTCTTAGATTGGTGGATTTGATGGGCCTTCCCCTGCGTGCACACCTGCACACACACATCAATACTTGAGACTGACTCCCAACTCCAAATGGAAGAAGGGGTGGATTTTCTCCCCCAAGAACGATCCTGAAAGGAAAGTGAAAATACCATTCATCAATTAAGTATTTTGCGCCTGTTTAAACCATGCAGGATAAAATGTTCACATTATAATAATATATTTTAAAGCGCACAAATTAGAACAGACTTGGGTGCCTGTTTGACTTGTAGAACACTAATCATCAAGTGCACATGACTTAAGGACCGGAATTTCTACCTGCTCCCGCCAGACATGAATATTTGCTTCTTCCTGTACAGCATCCTTCCTAGCCTTCACAATGCCAGTTCACAAACTAATGGGACATGTTAGGCAGGTTGGCAAATGTTCACATTTTCTGTTGGCAGAATATTGCTATTTGAGTGCTGAGAAAATGCAGTAGCTAGGCAACAAAAGCAAGCAATACATCTGGGTCATATGCAATAAGCGAGGACCACTGTAAATCATTAAATGTATATTATCTGGAGAAGGTCTTAGAAAGACACTTTTTGATCTTGTGTTTAACCTACAGTGAGCTCTAGTACCGTGTACCCAAAGAGTTATTTTTAAAGTCCTCACAAGTAAAGTAAGAAAACATTTCCCCCCTGCAATCAAACTGACTTGTCACTACATAGCTGGATTTTATTCTGATTTCACTCGATGTAATTGTAAAAATAGGTTTATACTGGCAAAAATATTAATCTTATGAAGTTATGATTCAAGTAGAAACTAATTAGAATTAAATCAAGTTAAAGTACTACAGAAACAAAATGAGAGACTAAGCGCTAGAAATAGAAGATAGCCGTTGGTTTAATTTTTAAAACACATGGGTTTAGAGGAAGTATTTAAAAGTCATACAGATGTAAATGAAGTTAATTTTGACCTATGGTTTCCTTTTACTGAGCCTGTAACCTTGATTTACAATTAAAAAGGTGGTGTCACTGATCAGTATATGCATTATTCACTTTCTGAGGAAACGAAGTAAATCTAATACTGATGGATAAGTATCAGCAAGCTATCAACACCACTGTGTATGAACATGGTTTTAGTATGATGTACTAACTGTAATCTATTTAAAATAAGTTCCAGCGGTAGGCACTTTGATACTGTGATGCTTATAAAGGCTATTTTCATCCACAGCGCTTGTCTTCCGGTTGAGTTAATACAAAGCAATTTATTTATTTTTTTCTTTCAACACACTGATGTGTCATCATGTGGTAATTACTGGCAGATTATTGCTACAATTTTTAAAAGGGCAAAGTTGAATTAATCATTGTTTAATTATTCATTTTCTTTTTACTTTTTAATGTATTAATTTTATAATATAGTTTCATTTCATGTCCCATAATAATATTTTAGTCTCTTTGCTGATGTGAGTAGAGGAATGTGTATAAAATGATGAGAGTAGGATTGAGTCAGGTGGTGACTGAATGTTGACTTAATCATCTGCACAAACTATGAGTACATGGATTTCTCCTCCAGAATGGAGCGCTTGTCAGTTTCCTGCTCTCAGTTTTCCACAGGAGATCAAGTCATCTGCCCATGAGACCCCATGTGAACTGTACTTGTGTTTTCCTCAGTGTTGTGGCTGTGTGCAGGCTGGGACAGTACTCTGTGCTTCCACGGTTAGTCTACATGCCTGCTACTGTGGGGCTCGGCAAATGTAGCTGCTGAATTGTCTCTAGAGCATATACTTCTTGTGTCCTCCAGAGAACCTGAATTCAGTGCCTATGCAGCACTGCTTTGGCCCAAGGATAAGGGGAGGCAAGTCATCAATGGAAAGCGTGGGGGTGGGGAGGCATAACACCTCCGTAGGAAGAAACTCAGGTGACAGAAGGCTGCCACAATTAAGAGGTGTGGCTACCATCCAATTCACACAAGCTACTTGTGGTGAATTTCTACTACAGTGGTACCTCTGGATGCAAATGGGATCCGTTCCGGAGCCCCATTCGCATCATGAGCAGAATGCAACCTGCGTCTGCATGTCGCGATTCGCCACGTCTGCGCATACCTGAGGTATGACTGTATTCTGTCTCTCCTGCTTAATTTAAAGCTGTTAAATTAGGTTAGCACACTTATATTGTCTTACATAACATTGTATGGATTGATTTTCTATATATTGACATTGTTATTCTTTTTAATTGTTCTCAATATGGTGTTTAAATTGTTATTTAGCATTTGTTGTTCGTTTGGTAAGTTGTGAACCACTTTGGGCACAATCTTGTGGCAAAGGTAGCATACATATAAGTGGATGATGATGATACTTCAAGAAATTGCCTTCCTAGGCTAGTTGGTGGGAGCTTCCCTATGCTAGGTGACCTCCGTCCACTCAAGGATAAAACTTTGTGTGCTTAGGCAACCAAACCCCACACGTCACATTCCTGAGGTGGTAGCTGTAGTCCCCCCCACCCCCAGTTCCACTTGGTGCACAAGTTTTGCATACTGTTTATTGAAAGAGAACTTGCCTTCATGATACATGCCTTGACACTAGGTTAGATACTCCAGATGGGACTGCATTTGAAAATAGCTTAAGAAATTATCCAGAATGTGACAACCAGAGGCTGGGTTACGACACCACATTCTCATGTATTCTTGAAGTTGACTAATTTGTAACCATTTACTGATGGGATTAGAGTAGTAATACAGTAAAACTGGGACACTTGTCCATTTGCTATGGGTAAGACATTGTTGTAGTCAGCATAGGCCACCCTGTGTATAATCACAGCAGAATTATGAATCTATATAGCATTATCACAAACAGCTGGTGACTTTGGCAATATTTCTAACAGCACAACCAATTCATTCTCATGCTATACTTATTTCCTAGGTAACCAACATACAGCTACACAGACACACAGAACTGTGAAAAAGGCATTTACATTGTGTCACACACACATGCTAGTTATTCAGCTATTTTCAACACATCAGTATTTATTAAAGTTACAAAGATAGCAGCATGGGAATAAGAGACAGGTGTTACAAGAAGATGATATATGAAATGCTGAAAATGGTGCCAATAATACAAGCTCTGTCTGCCTCTAGAGCATGTCTCATAAAAATATCTCTGCATCTTCCATATTGCACAAGATAAGGTCACTTAAGCCCCATTAAGTTTAATAGGAAAAATACAAAAGCATGAACAAGCTTCCTAAATTGATGTATAAAACACTTCCAATATGCATTCAGGGCATAACACCTATAAGGAAGGAAGCAATTAATGAAAGTTTACCTGAAGGCAGCATTTATATTTCCTACATATCTGTTTAATATTTTTCATCCAATTCTTTTCATCCTTTCACTGCACGTCATAGAGTTCTAAAATGGAAACTTCATAATGAAAGTACCATTCTCATACACTGTACCTACTTAATGTACCCATTAAGAAGTACTAAATAACATGAGGGTACAAATTATTTTAATAGTGGTCATTTCTAATAAACTTGCATGCTCAATGTAGCATTCACAGAATTGAAACTTAAGAATATATGTAAAGTTGTCCTGTTCAAAACCAGTTAATGGCAATATTATTTATGTTCATGTATTTTATCTCCTCAATTACAGTATTTTTTAATGTAAGTAGAGTCAAATGAAATCGTATGTAAATGAGTTAAAATGAAAAGGGGGTTGTGTTTAAATTTCTATACAAGGAATATTGTAGCTGGTCAACATCCAACTCCATTTATTGGAGTTGAATGTAGTGACACTATCTTTCTAGCCTAGCAGAAGGAACTTAGGGTTAAAGTGGCCTTTAAAATTTGTCACCACCCTTATAAACCAAAAGTAAGTCATCTTTGAAAGTGGCACAGCAATTAAGCAATGCAGAAGCCTCAGACAAGCTGGGGAAGGAAGGCAGGGCTTTAAGCTTGAAGAATAAAACCCACCATCCTTTTCAGGGCCAGCCCAAGCCATATTGGCACCTGAGATGAACCATAAAATGGCACCCCCCCAGTAGGAATAAGGGGTGACTGAAGAGCTACATCAGGAACAAGTGGTGTGTGAGCAAGTGGGTTCTGCTGCCCCTGTGGATTCTACTGCGTGAGGTGGTTGTCTCACCTTGCCTCATGGGTGGGTTGACCCTAATCTTCTTGCATGCAGAAAGAACCAGAAAGGAGAAGTTGAGAGCGAAAAGAAAGAGATAGGAGCAGGATGTGCCAAATGAATGATGGAGTCTCATAGGAGAGAGAGAATCCAGATCTCTTCTCTACAGCCACTAGGAAGGAAGGAAGGAAGGAAGGAAGGAAGGAAGGAAGGAAGGAAGGAAGGAAGGAAGGGAGGGAGGGAGGGAGTACCTAACCTGTCTGAGAGGGGAAAGAAGTGTAAGGTTTGCTTCTCCCCAAGATACTTTATTCTGGTGCACTTTTCATGGAATGGAATTGACATATAAATTCCCTTACTAGTATTGCTGTTATTCTCCTTTCTGCCCTTCTTTCTTTTTTCACATAATTTCCAGCAGTGACACTGCTCCGCAATACTGCAGAAAAGAACATTGCTATACATGGTAGGTTGATGGTGCCCACAGAGGGCATGGGAGGGATGGATCTGGCACACTGGCCTAGTTGCTCACCACCCCATGTGACGTTTTTTGCCTACTGGATAGGCAGATCCTGTCAACTTCAAATATTGGGAAGCAGATTGTCTCTGAAACAGTTTCAATTGGGAATGTATGTTAAATGAAAATTATGCTGCTAGGCAATGCTTGCAGGGTCATCTACTTGATCAAAGCTAAAATGTTTTCTCATGTAAAAAGCAACCACTACTTTGTAAATAAAAATAACTTGCAAATAGGATTTTTGGGGCATGGAAAGAATTAAAAATGTGATTTCCCTGTCGATACAATCCTTCCTGCTATATAAAAACTCATTCCCACTTCATTCTATGGACAAGCCTAAGACGATTTTTGCTGTGTTGGTACAATAGCTGTGAAACTATAATCTTCAAAATGTGGCATGTAATATTATTTTGATATAGCTGGTGAAAGTACTGAAATCAATCAATCAATTTCCTTTATTCGACCGATAGTCAGAAATAAAAACACAGGAATAAAACACAATACAGAATTATGAACTAAAACATCATAGGGGTACATGAATAAGGTCCATTATCATTTTAATGGGTACATGAATAAGGTCCATTAAAGGGGTACATGAATAAGGTCCATTATCATTTTAAGAAGCTGAGATCACAGTAATCTTTTATATCAGTTTTATTAAAACTGGGTGGTCTCAGAGCGCATTTTTTTTTTTAAAAAACCATATATATATACAGTGATCCATTAAACTGCAGCTCTTCCTGTGTGGAACACTGTTACAATAAACTTGCAGTTTATGGCCCTGTTTTACCACCACTCTACATACACATCAGTTTCTGTTTTAAAATCCATCAGACTTGTCAAGGATCAGAGCTTTGGCCTGTGCCTTACTGCAGAATCACATTAATGCATTATTCCCTTGTTGAGAAACCCTAGAATGGTCAGTGATTCTTATCCATTGCTCTGAATGTGTGCTGGGCCATCCCAAGCATACCAGTAAATAAAATTGTAACTAAACAATTTGGAGTCCAGCACTACTTCGCAAGAAAAGTTCCAGAGAAGACTGCATATTCAAACTGTAAGGGAGCGAAGGATTTCGATTAATGAATGCACAGTAATGTGAACGAATATTGTTATTAATATACTAATATGTGCTTCAAAATGTTTGAACAACTTCCTATTATATATCTAGGTTCAATCTAATTTCTCGAGGAACTAAAAACATCTGACGCAGCACCACAAAAGTCTTGGCTAGCCTATTCTGCTTGCTTGCAAGCACCTGCTTACCCTGCAGCGAAATAACTTCAAAATAATCCTCTGGGAATACTGCACTATCTTTTGAAGATATTCTTTATATAGGTTGGAGGTTTCAGGGGAATCCTTGCTCCTTTGAAAACTACAAAAGAAACCCAACCTGTGCAGATTCAAAGCAGCAACCAATCATCAATTTTCTATACTAGAAGACTTTATATGAAGTTTGCTTATTTCAAAGATTACAAAGTTCAACTTAAAAGTACCACCAATAGAGATTTTTGGGGGGGCTACAATTCCTCACAAAATTGTGGTCTGTGTTCCAGGTGTCCTGTTGTACTGTTCCCATAGATTTCACTGAAATCTGAGAAGATCTGACACACAGTGTTCTAAATTTGTTATATACAATTATATACAATTTAGCTACCACGGCAGGTTTAAATTAACATAACACGCTATAGTCTTACTATTATTCCAATGATTTCCATATTTTCAGATTAAACACAACACACATTCCTTTGAGTGTCACAGCAGTAATGATTAATTATCTTTTAAATCTGATATTTAAATTCACATCAAGCTTTCTACGGAAAAGAATTCTACAGTGCAGTCCTTGTGTCTGAAATGACTTCAGCATATAAACCACTCCCTTGAGAAAATGAGAGACAGAGGTTGCTCGCCAGGACCGTTTGCTAATAAAAAGAGGCTGGGGCAGCTGGCTTATTTCCCCCAGCAGGAGATGCTAGATGAGATGGATGACTCCACATAAGTCAACAATTTGGTTAACTCCAAGTTGGACAGTAGCTACTGCTCACCAACTTGCAATATTGCTAATATGCATTTAACACAACTGCAGATTTGAGTTATAATCTTCAAACCAGCACTCTTTAACAATTGCTCTGATTTCAGTGAAACTCATATATTTCTACTCTACATAAGCAACCATATTGGTTATGAATTTTAAAGTCAGGATACATATATACGGTGTGCTTTTCAGATATACTGCCTACTGACTGCAGCACAAAAAAGCAGAAAAATAATACTTTGCCTTTAATTCAGGACACACTTCCTTCCAGTTGATTTCAATACTGCTCCTGACGCCTTCCAATAATGTTCATATGCTGGATATGGCTAAATTCAAGCTGAAGTTCTGTGCACACTTACTTGGGAGTAAGCTCCGTGAACTCAGTGGGGCCTTTGAGCAATCAGATGTAGTTTGCACTATGCATTTATAGCTCATTTGCACAGAGCACAAAGAGAAAAGATGTAACAAAATATACCATCTATCAACCAATCTTTCAAACTGATATCACCTTTAAGGAAATATGAGGGCGGTGAGCAGAAGCCTTACCCACTGTACATCTTCAACAGGGATAATTAAATCCTAGTTCAGAGACCTAAACGGGACCCCCAACCAATCCTCCCCCAAAATCTCATGGAGTTTGGTGGTGACATCATCAAGAAAACAAATAAAGTAGACAAGGGATATGGAGAAGTGATTTAAAAATTTCTCTGCCCAGCCCAGCACCATGATGTGGGTGCAAATTTCCCCTTCCTACCAGACTGATCATTTGATGTCCAGGGAGGGGGGGGGACAGTTGAGGCTACGGAGGGAAGACTATATATCCTCTGTGTTCGTTGGGGGTGTCTGTGTGAAAATTTAGGGTGGCCATACCTACTGCTGATCTATAAACATCATATGGTAAACAAAGCATTTGAGTCTTTTAATGTAACCACGGAGCCTAGGACTTGCTGATCAGAATGTTGGCGGTTTGAATCCCCATGACGGGGTGAGCTCCCGTTGCTCGGTCCCTGCTCCTGCCAACCTAGCAGTTCGAAAGGACGTCAAAGTGCAAGTAGATAAATAGGTACCAACCTGGTGGGAAGGTAAACTGTGTTTCTGTGCGCTGCTCTGGTTTCACCAGAAGTGCCCCCCCCCGTTTGCCAACTAAAGCTTATAAAGGTAGTACTCTATGGCCACATTCGCACAACATACCAAAATACAGTTTAGCAGGATGTCCACAAGTGACTCTAAGCTTGCACACTTCCTCTCCTTCTCTTACACAGCCAAAGAGGATGACTTTAGCAGTACTTTCCTTTCCTTTCCATTGAATCCTTCCTCATCAGGGATTCCTGATTATAAAAAAATGTAGACAATTTGACAAGCCAATGTCAAGCTATGAAGCTGGCTTGTTAAATTAACCAGAGCTTGTTATAAACCACAATCCAAGTGTGAGGTGGAAGAAAAGAGAAAAACAACTGTGGTAACTATCAAGGGAGCATTTTATGAGAAGCTTTGTGTTTCTCAGATGCCTTGTTTTATCTACAGTGTTTGCAAGACAATGTTTGTATATATTTACAGTTCTTCTTGCCTCATAGTCTAATGTGCTTCTAGTCAGTACTTTTTTTCCTAAAAAATGTTTAGGGGTACTCTCATTTTGACTTGATAAAACCACCATTTTATAGCTCAAATCTGGAAGAATAAATACAATAAATTGACAAAAGTACAAAGATTCATAAAATGTTTAGGAGTATGCACACCCCTGCATATTCCCTGAAAAAAGCATTGGTTCTAGTTATTATCTGGTTTTTTTCATAATAAATGCATTGTTTAACTACATGATAAGAAAATGATTCCTGACTCATCATCAGACCCCATTGTTTTCAGGGGGACTTTTAGCATTTAATTACAAAGCACCACAAGGAGCCTTACATGCTAAGCCACTCCAGGCTCTAGATTATCTTGTAAAAACACTGAACAGAGAGGGACAGCATTGCAGTACTTGGGCTACCTTATAAAGCAATCTGAAGGACTCTGGGCTCATAATCTAATTTAGTTCATCGTCCAGTCAGATTGCAACAGGTGAATCCACCTTGGAAGATGAGTTTGGCAGATTACCCTCTCATCCCTACCTCATCTCGTGAATGTGTCACCCTGCACACATTCGAATAAAATTCACTTGTTATACTCACAAATTGCATTTCTGCTTTTAAAGGTAGTATCAGATGTAGTCATAGAATCATAACCAAGTATCAGATCTGACAGAGCGCAACATAGTTTATTCTCTTTGAAAGACAAGGATGTCACAAACCAGAATAAATTAAGCACTTGCAATGTAGAGTCTACATGTGCTTAACTTTGTCATTTAATATGGACAGTGTAGTACCTAAGTTTGTAGCAATGGGTTTCTTTGAAAATTTTAATACCAAACCCATCTTTTAGTGATCAGCAGTATCCAAAATGGACAGAATGGTGCTAAAACTACCTTCGAATGCACTACATCTGAATATCATTGGAAAAGAGGAAGCACAACAAAGTTGTTTTAAAAATCAAATGAATCAGTGTAGCATTTACATTTGATTTAATGATTTGTTTGGGGTTGCCAAAATGTTCCACAGCTGCTTTAATAACTGCAGATGTTGCCTGAATGCAAAAAGGGTTCTATAGTCACTTGTATGAGAATTCTGTTTTAACATATCACCTAGTGCTGCTGCTGCAGAATGGTTCAATTTTATGCCTATTCACTACTGAATTCATCCATAGAACATATTATTGATGGATTGTATTTTATGCCACCATGGTTATAAAATGCTACAGGGACAATTATATAACTGTTTTCTTAAACTCACGAGTTCTCGGAAGTTGAACACAATTCTTTTGTTATCATAATCTCCAGTGGGCATATGTAAAGTGAATATATCATGGTGTGAAACTGGATACATCTGACTTCGCCTGTCTAACTTGTGACTCACATGGTGCCTCTCATGTCTCGCAACTGAACTTCTGGGAAACAGCTGTGGGTCCCACACTGAAACTAAGAACATTTGAGCTCTGCTGATTTATATTAATTCCTGGGAGAACAATGACATGAAAAATGAACACCACTTGTAAACAAAGATACTATTTCTCTAAGTGCTAAAATTATATATATTTCAAATATACTGAATTAGTTACCACACGCCTTACACTGCATTAGAGACAGGGTGTAAGCAACATGTGTGATTTTTCTGGATTCCATACACAGAGTGAGCCAACTGCTCCTTTGAGCCACTATTTTTAACCTTTCTCACATTATAAATCATTGCTATAGTCTGAGTGGAATCACACACTGTTCATCAGTGCTGAATAACTGAGTAAGCCTAGGTAATTTTTTTCAGGAGTGTTTAAGTAACAGGCTGCCAGATACACAATAGTGCATCATGTTGCTTCAGTGAGCTGTGATATTGCCAGTAGCCAAATAGTTTCCCTTAAAGAAGCCTTGCACAAGCTATAGGCAATGAGATGGATCCAGGCTAAGTTAGCCAAACTAAGGTATCTATGCAGAAAGTTAATAATGACTTAAGTTCAATTTATTTCAATGGGAAGGACTAGATCCAGTCCTACAAGTGTTGCACCAGCACCCTGTTTTTATCTATCTACTAAATTTGTATATTGCCCTATATTTGTAGATCTCATGTTGGTTCACAACATAAAATTACAATATAAAAACCACATAATACATAATAAAAATAATAACCAAACCAAACCAATGCAACCAAAATGAAAACGAAAACAAACTAATAATCCCCTCTCCCATAACACATTGAAAATGGCATTGGCTGTCAATCAGCCAAAGGCCTGGTTGAAGAGAAACACTTTGCCTTTGCTACACAGGGATCACCAACTTGATACCTGGAGGCACCTGTAAGGGCTTCCAGTGGTGCCCCTGGGCAGGTGCCCCAGTCTCTAAGCTTTCCTTTTAAAAAATGTAAGTTCCTGGCCCTCCTATAATGTTATGGGGCAAGATGTACTGGTACCTTCTAGTTACAGATAGGTAGCCGTGTTGGTCTGCCATAGTCAAAACAAAAAAAATTCCTTCCAGTAGCACCTTAAAGACCAACTAAGTTAGTTCTTGGTATGAGCTTTCGTGTGGATGCACACTTCTTCAGATACACTGAAACAGAAGTTTCCAGACCCTTCTATATAGTGAGAGGTGGGGAGGGGTATTACTCAGAAGGGTAGTGGGAATGGGTGATTGGCAGATAGCTGTGATGAGCCTGTTGACGACTCTTAACGACTGCAGTAGGTCTTACAGGAAAAAGCAAGGAGTGAGAAGGTGAAAAATGGCTTTGTCATGTATAATGAAATAAGAATCCAAGGTCTTTGTTCAGACCAGGTCTCTCCATGGTTTTAAGTTTGGTGATAAGTTGCAATTCAGCAGCTTCTCTTTCCAGTCTATTTCTGAAATTCCTTTGTAGTAAAACAGCTACTTTGAGATCTTGTATAGAATGTCCTGGGAGATTGAAGTGTTCTCCTACTGGTTTCTCTGTCTTGTGATTCCTGATGTCCGATTTATGTCCGTTTATTCTTTGGCGTAAGGTCTGGCCTGTTTGTCCAATATAGAGAGCTGAAGGACACTGTTGGCATTTGATGGCATACACAATGTTAGACGATGAGCAATTAAATAGTCCCGAGATGGTATGTGTGATGTTGTTGGGGCCAGTAATGGTGTTGTCCGGGTGTATGTGGCAGCAAAGTTGGCATCTGGGTTTATTGCAGGCTCTGGTGCCAGTGTCCGTGTTAGGTCTGGTTGTAGTATTATTGTGGGTTAGGAGTTGTTTAAGATTGGGTGGCTGTCTGTAGGCAATGAAAGGTCTTCCTCCCAGAGCTTGAGAAAGAGAACTGTCATTGTCCAGGAGAGGTTGTAGATCTCTGATGATGCGTTGTACTGTTTTAACTTGGGAGCTGTATGTGATGACTAGAGGTGTTCTGTTATTTTCTTTTTTGGATCTGTCTTGCAGCAAGGTCTCTCTGGGTATCAGTCTGGCTCTGTTGATCTGTTGTCTAACTTCATCTGCTGGGTATTTTAGTTCTAAAAAGGTTTGCTGTAGATCTCTTAGGTGAGAGTCTCTGTCTGTAGAATTGGAACAGATGCGGCTGTAACGTAGTGCCTGGCTATATACAATGGACTGTTTGGGATGTTTGGGATGGTAGCTAGAGGCATGTAGATATGTTTGTCGGTCAGTTGGTTTACGGTATAAGGTGGTGTCTATGTGCCCACCCTGTATTTTTATAGTAGTGTCCAAAAAATGTCCAAAAAATTTCTTGCATAGATTGATTCATTGTTAGGTTGATTGTGGGGTGAAAATCATTGAATTTCTGGTGGAAGGTGTCCAGGGTCTGTTGACCATGTGTCCAGATGATAAAAATATCGTCAATGTATCGTAGGTACAAGAGAGGTTTGAGTGGGTAGGAGTTTAGGAAACGTTGTTCTAAATCTGCCATGAAGATGTTGGCATACTGTGGGGCCATGCAGGTGCCCATTGCTGTGCCGCTGATCTGAAGGAACAGGTCATCACCGAATTTGAAGTTGTTGTGGGTAAGGACAAATTGGCAGAGTTTGGTGGCAAAGTCCGCTGTGGTTTTATCTGAAATGGTGTTCCTTATAGCTTGTAAACCATCATTGTGTGGGATGTTGGTATACAGAGATTCCACATCCATAGTAGCTAGTATAGTATTGTTGGGAAGATTATTTAGAGATTGTATTTTCCTCAGAAAATCTGTGGTGTCACGTACATAGCTGGGAGCACTGATGGCATATGGTTTCAGAACAGAGTCCATATAACCGGAGACACCCACTGTAATAGTGCCAATACCTGAAATGATGGGGCGTCCTGGATTTCCTGGTTTGTGTATTTTAGGCAGAAGATAGAAAGTTCCTGGTCGAGGTTCTGTTGGTGTGTTAGTGAGGATCTGTTCTTGGATGTGTGGGGGTAGCTCCTTAACAATCTTGTTCAGTTCTTTTTTGTATTCTTGTGTGGGGTCTGAGTCCAATTTTATGTAAAAGGCGGTATTGGAAAGTTGTCTGTGAGCCTCCTGAATGTAGTCAGTTTTGTTCATGATGACGACAGCTCCACCTTTGTCCGCTTCTTTAATTATAATGTCTGGGTTGTTTCTGAGATTATCTATGGCTCTCCTTTCAGCATGGTTTAGATTTTGTTGTAAGCGATGGTGTTTTCTGGTCACATCTGTTTGGATTCTGTGGCGGAAGCAGTCAATGTACAAGTCCAGTGTGGTATTGCGTCCATCAGGAGGGGTCCATGTGGAGTCCCTTTTTGTGTAACACTTTTTCGGTGGTAGTTGGTGGTCAGTGTTCTGTTGGGAGGGTGGTTGTTGTTCTCCAGTGGGTTGAGAGGTGTTGTGTTGTGAAGTTGTTGCTTGTTCTGCTTTGTCTTGTTGTTGTGTGTGTTGAAAATACTCCTTCAGGCGTAAACGGCGGAAAAATGCTTCCAAGTCCCCGCAGAACTGGATCATGTGTGGGGATTTGGCAGTACCTTCTAGGTACTCATTTCTGTGAAATGAGAATAGTGTGTCTACCTTCCAGGAATGCTCCCTGTTATTAAGACAGCAACACCACCAGTGTGTCCGCGTGACCAAGACCATTGTTAAGCACTGTAAATGAATATTCAAACCATGGCCAAAGATTGACCAGAAACCTGGGTGGTTCTGGTCAAACGGATTTGGCAGCATCAATTGCAGATAACTATTTGTTTTAAAAAAATCAGTGCATGTGTAATGGTTAAGGCTATTTCCCTGTCTCTCCAGCTTCTCCTTACAGGTGGGTCTCACTAGTTTCCGCCTATACATGCTCTGCAGAGACAGGGCTTCATTCAGCAAGCTAAAGCATGATTGGACTGTACCAAAGGAGCCAACTCCTATTATTTTATTTTATTTAATTTTTTGAATTTATATATTGCCCTATACCCGCAGGTCTCCTAGAGGCTGTGGGGGCCGGGCCCCCACAAATAAAATATTTTAGGTGGCTGGGCCCTCACGAAGTTGATGGGCATTCCCACCCAAATGGTGTGTGTGCACTGAGTCATGTGATCAATTACGTGTGGCTTACCTGGCCCCCACAATATTTTATTCAAGTTGGCACCCCTGCACTGTACGTATGGCTAAGGCAACAAAGCAGTTAGCAGTAATCATAGCTAAGTATGATGTCTGCACTAGGCCATATTTGAAAAGAGATTGTGACTCACCATTTCTCCCTCAATGAAAGGTTCTGCCCCCTCCTTGTTTTACCTGTTCCCAACTGCCTGATTTCACTGAAAAGGTTCCATGTGGAACTGTTGTCTCAGTGCTTATACACATACTTTCAATACTTATAATCTAGCACAACAGATTATTTGAAAGAAAACAACATTTTCTGTTATAGAAAAAGAAACATTTAGGTACACTCACTTTGAAATGTTAAAATTAATTTTGAAAGCAAAGTCTTATAGTGCAAATTAAATTACTGCCAACATTTAAGCTGCAGGCGTGTTTTCTCAAGCAATCTTTATGTGATTTGTTTTAATAAATTATTTTAATAACATTATAAAGTCCTCCTGAGCAATTACATACATTTGAAACACATGTTCCATAAATGCCATGGGAAAATCTTCATGTAACCGTGAGAAGGCTTTGTGAGGGGAGCTTAATGTGCACATCAGCTGTACACCTCTCTGGAAATGTTCAGCTCATCCATACAGTTTATTAAAATAGACTCTAATAGAAAGTTGCCATTAATTGCATCCATTCAAACTTTAAATGAGAACCATATTTAACAAACAAGAGTCTCTACAAACCTGGAAGATTCCCCTCCCCTGAAAAGCTGCAATCTGAACAATGGGGGGGGGGGGATATCAGCACTTTTTATTTATTGTATTTCAATAAATTAAAAACACATTGGTGGAGATTTCTTCACTAAATATCGCAGTAAAACATTAAGGTTAAAATTTAATCCTCTTCTATTGATTCATAGGAACAGGAACCACTGCATGGCACTGTGAATGTTAAAGGCATGAAAATCTGAAATATCCCTTCAGGATCTCCCACACTGAGGATTTATGTTTTGCCATCTGAAATGAACTGGAGATAACATGGTTCTACACTGCAACCTCACACATGCTACTGCCAGTTCCTTTAGCTATTACCCTTTCATTTCTTTCCACGTTATCTAAGATTTTTTGTCCATTTTTGCAAATCAGATTTAGCAAGAATGGATTGTTGAAGGATAAATAAAGGCTTCCATCAGCAGAGTGGGGAATAATTTAATTTTTGCAGCTTTCCCCTTTCTCCTGCAGCATCTGCCAAGAACACCTCCTACACTGTTATGAAAGGTTCACCAACTCTCCAGAGCAGAGTTTGCAAATGTGCAGAGCTTCAGAGTACAGGAAGAATTGTTGAAAATTATGTCTCTCACCCTTCCACTTAGATCACTAGATCAAAGAGCCTCTGTCAGTGAATAAACACCTTTAGATACACCAATATGTACATTAACTGCTGTTTATGTTTATTTCTAAAAATGAAAGTTTAAATATTATTTAACAAAATCATGGGTTGTGGGTAGAAGCTGGCTGTATCTTGGGAGGGACCTGTAACACAGTGGAAGAGACATGTTTGGCATATAGAAGGCTTTTTTGAGGTTCAGTCCATGGCATCTCAAGATAGGGTTGGGAAAGTTCCTGTCTGAAATCCACATCAGTATGTTGATAACACCCAGCTCCCAGCCAGGCAGAGTAGACAATAGATGGACCAGTGGTTTGACTCTATAAAGCAGCTTCCTATATTAGATGATTTATTTACAAGTTCCCACAGAATAATAAAAATGACTTCTATTTCACAAATCTTTATACAGGAGAGTAGTTCACAACTATTCTTTATCATACTCTTGGAAAAATCTGCCGTCCAGCACATTTCCCCTGGGCCAAACTCTGTGTAAAACGACCTAGGCAGAGATGCAGAGTCACAGCGGTTGCCTTCCGTGTGAGAAGGAGAAGTAAAGTTTCTTAAATCTCTAAAAGCATTTATTTACAGGCATAGAATCCATCAGAATTTGGAGACATTCTCTCTGTGCCCGGAGCACAAAAAACACACTCTGTGTCGCAAAGTCTCTCAGCCTAAAAAAAAAGTAACTCACAAAGACCTGTGATGCACAGCTTCACGTAGAAGCTCCTCCCCCAGATACAGGACATCACTGGAGGTTGACCCTGTAAGCACCATACTCCACACATACCCACCTACCCAGGTTAGTAACAACTACCATAACTCCCATTGATTTCAACACCACTAGACCATTGGAGTGGGGCATTTGATTATAGAGTAGATTCAAGAAAACTAGAGTGAGCTCATGGTGGGAGTGGAGGCTGTTTGTGGTATGACTGTTGATTTTTTTCAGATTTTCTTATCAATGAAGCCTCTTGCATCCTTTCTATGCATAAAAAAATTCTTCCTGGAGATCATTTGAAGTTGCATGAAGGTTTGCAAGCTTCAGATGGTGGAGCAGCAGTGCTCACCTGGCCTGACAATAGAGGGGCAGCTGCCACTCTATAACACTCTATATTAACAAATAACATTGTTATTTAATGTATATTTAATAAATTAATGAATAGGATATGCTTGCAAAGTTATATTTATATTAAATCCTGCTTAATCCCGACAGCATCATTTTAATATTAATTTCTTTATCACTTTCTCTAGGAGAAGGAAGGGCAGAAGGCATGTGACTGTCATTCTGGTGAATTTTAAGACATGTCAGCGTGCAAAATTTAGTGCTGTGTTTCATTACTAATTTCCAATTAATATGAGAAGTTTAAAATTTTATGTACAACAGTTCACTTGACTTATTTGTTCTGGCACAGTCCTATGTGAATGCACCAGCCTCCAGAAGCCTGAGATTCAGAAGCATTGTGGCTAATTGAATTCTTAACCCCTGAGCTTTATAAACCTACTTGAAAGCTGCAAAACGGTGTGACCCAAATGGTGTGATAGTGCTCATTTTAGGTTTATACAGAATGCTATTAGACTATCTGTGTAGGTGGCAATTATTACAGCATAGTGGAATACCTCTGGGAAGTGAAAGGAAACAAAAATCTTTTCATACCCTCTCACTTATAAATCACAGCTAATGTCCATTATTGCACTAAAATGTTGATTTATTTTCAAGCAGTTTTATTTTCCCCTCATTGCACACGTGCAATCCTCATTAAGCATCACGCAATGCTGTGTGTGAGTTTCAAGGGGCAAATAAATCTAAATCTATGCAGCATCCTTAACCAAACATTCCAGAGTGACTCCTACCATCTTCATATATTTTATTCTCCTTTATAAAAAATGCAGCATTTTTGTTACTTTTGTATGATATGTTTGCTCTGTCTACTACAAAATGATTTTTTCTAGTATGATATAAATCAGTTTTTTTCAGGGTTATGAAAGTTGTCAATTCACAGTTTTTGATCTGTCTAGTTAGGATTTAATGTTTTAATATTTTTTTAAAAAAACACCTATTTCTAAACTGCTTAATAATTTAAAAAAATGTGAGTTGTGTACAAACAGTACAAATCAACATAAAAAAGTAAAGCAATATCGTTAAAAAGAGAGAGAGAAAAGAAATCCAGTAATTTCAGGATTCGCTTTTGTGGCTTACGGAATGTGGCTTACAATAAGACATATTTGCTTCAGAAGGATATCAAAAGTTGCTAAGAGGTCGAGGAGAATTAACAAGGGCACATTTGCCCTGTCTCTGTCCCAACAGGTCATCACACAGGGAGACCAAAGCAATTTCTGTGCCAAAACTGGGCCTAAATACTGATTGAAATGGATGTAGAAAACTAGTTTCCTCCAAGAGCACCTGCATCTGGTCCACAATCACTCACTCAAGAACCTTGTCCAAGAAGGTGAAACTGGCAACTGGCTGGTAATTACTTACATTTTCCCCTAATCTACAGAGGATTTCTTGAGTGGTTTTACCACTGCCTCATCAAGCAGGCAGGGTGTACACCACTTGGAAATTTAAAAATTATTAAGCAGTTTAGAAATCTTTTAAATAAATAATAAAATAAAATATTGAATATAGGCTTTCACAAGCTTTCTGGAGTTTCCCTTCTGATAATCATAATTTAAATCAAATATGTTTGGCAAATTGAAAACTATTCTGACTTCCACATGCCTCTGTGAGGCTTCAAAAGTTCTCTGACCAACTATTTTATCATTATAGAGGGCATGAAATGAAGGCATCACATCAGTGCTTATAGTAGACATTAAGAAACATTTATACAATAGTTAGCGTTATTGGCATTGTAAATTTTTATGCCAGGTCCATTTTATGTAGATTTAAAACCAGAAGGCCAAGTGATCCCATCTAGAGGGAAATTAAATTGTCCCTAAATGTAAGTACTTTTAGAAACTATGTGGAATAGACAGTTCTATGACAATCAGAAAAATTAAGATTGAAATAATAAATTAAACATAAACCACAAATCCCAATTGTCTATGATCTAATGGTCACTAAGGGACCTTCAAGAATCTTAACATCTGGTGCAAAGGAGCAAAATGAAACTGGTGAATTTGAACTACTAATTTATCTGGAGTCAGCATGTAAATGGCAAAATTATTATGCTGGCCTTTCACCTCCAAAGACATCAGGTTGCATCTGGCTAAGGTCATATGAAATGAGAACCCTTTAAAATAAAATCATGTTTGCCAAAACTATGCCACAACAGAAGACATCAGAGAGCAATACTTTTAACTAAAAGCATTTAAAGCTAAACAAGAAATATTACTATTTTTTCATATTTTCCACCAAGCCAGATAAGAGGACTAACTGTTAAATCATGGAAAAGCATTGTATGACAAATGGGACTCTTCAGTGCACTTTCCACATATCCCCTTTGAAATGAAAATTGCTATGCTTGAAAGCACAAAGTTGCAATTTAGAAAACTGATGCCACAGCATACACAAATAATGACCTCCAAACCAATAAAAATGTAAATCCAAATTTAATGGGAAATTAAATATACTAGGAAATTAACATTAGATCAACAATTTGATCTTGCATACAATATAATTTGTTTCACTCTTGAGATATTCCAAAGCAGGAATTTTGCATTAGATTCAGAAACATATTAATGTTTTCACAATGGTGACCAAAAACTTTCAAGATAAGGCTGTTGTCTCGGTTTGTATTCATGTATAAATCCAACAGCCCTAATTTATGCATATTTATTTGGGTAAATTCCATTTATTTCAACAAGTGCTCACAAATAAGTGTATATAAAACAGAAGCTACAGTGCTGCACATTCTGTGAAGCTTCAAATGCCTTGATTAAACATTTGTGTTAATTTGTTTGCTAGCTGGGTTAAAATGCCAGGAAAATACTTCTAAGACTGACACTCTTTGGTCTTCACTCTAACTCAGACCTTTCAAGGTAAAATTATAGCACAATTGCACTTTTCAAAGCCTTGATGCTAGGCAGGGGCAAACTCTGTAAGGGCTTCTGGAACGCCTCATTCTTGCTGACTCAGAGGGGTATAGAGAGACCATCAAACTCGGGACGCAAGGGAGAAACATGCTAAGGGAAGGCACACTTGGCAAATCCACACCTTGATCAACTCCTGCCCGAAAACCAATGTCCCCACTGTGAAGGACATGTGGATCCAGAATTGGCCTCCACGGTCACTTATGGACTCATTGTTAAAACTGTGTTTATGGAAGACAATCTTACTTGGCTACGAGTGATCGCCAAAGAAGAAGAAGAAGAGAGAGACCATTAGCAATGCTGTACAGTGGAGTGCTGTGCCACTCTGCCGCTACCGAACCTTCCCTTACCTGGGTTGTTTCCCTGGTGGGGTCGGAAAAGATGGGGAGGGGGTGCCTGTGCGGGCACCGCCTCTAGTGTTTCCATTGCTTGAGGCAGCTGCTTCACTCTGCCTCATAGATGGGCCGGCTATGATATTGGGGAATGTTTTTCCTGAAAAAAATGATCCAGTGATGTAGATTTAAGTGCTAAGACAGTGTTTTCTTTTTGAAAAACAAAACAAACCCCGGGGTGGGGAATCTATTGATTTATGTCACTGAGGTGCTTTTCTATCCAGTCATGTTAAATGCATTGGGACTCTAAAAAAAACAAAACAAAACAAAACAAAATCCGACCCAGAGAAGCAGATTTCTTCCGATACTTCTGATATCACATGCTTGTTTTGCTTTTGTGGTATTTTACTACTCAAAGAACATTGAAAGACAACTTGGGATAGGGGAGAAAAAATCCTTAAGATACTTTTGTTAGGTTCTTTATTGGTCTGTGTTAGTGTTAAAAATGTATTCTGATAAAATCTTTCATTTAGGGAAAGCTTAATTTAGTAATAAACAATTATATTACAGATCACAAGCAACTTCTACAGATTTCATTGATGTTCTTTTTAAAAAGTTTAATGAATAGATTGATTTTGTGTCTATTAAACTGTTCCTGTACAACTGAACCTTTATAAGTAAAATCCTTGCAAACAAATTTTAGAAATATACTGATAGTAAGTAGTTTTTACTTGAACATTGTATAGGGGAACTAAAATATGCATAGGTTTTATAAACTAAAACAGATATGCTAACAGAAAGAGCTACACTGTATTGCCCAGGAATGCAGAATGTGGCTTAAGGGACCTTTAAAGGCTTACAATAAAACCATTCATTTTTTTAAATCATGGAATGCTGTGTGTGGAGAATATGTTTCTCCTCCTATTATAGCTCCTGTTTGAGGTATTTTGTAATATCTATCAGCTAGTAAGAAAAGGACCAAAGATACAAGGATGAGTAAAAGGAGAGACACTTTTTGTGCAAATTTTCAGCAGCACTGGAATAAAGCCCACCCCACAAAGCTCTTGATTTGGGAGTGACTGCTTTCAAAAGGTGTCAAAAGTGATTACGCATTCAAGAAGTGTTACTCTTATTCATAAATGGTTATTTTTTTGCATTGGACTACATGATCACGTAGCCAAATCCAACTGGCTTTATAGTTTTGTGGTGTCATCCCATTCACTAAGAATCCCAATTTTCTGAGATTGCCCAAAAGACTCACCTAGGATGAAGATAAAAATGAAAAGGGGTAAAAACTGTGCCAAAGCAGCAGAATAACAGAGAAGGAGGTTTCCAGCAGGGGTGGGGGAGTGAATATTCTCAATATTTAGTATAATGGCTCAGGATGCAGACATTTGATTACATGGAGAATGGGAAACACTGAACTGAGGAAACAAGAAATATTCATGTCAATAAAAACTGTTAAAACAAGTAATTCAAAACATTTTAAAGATAATTAACATTAATAGTAAAAGATTAAAACAGTATAAAGCAGGCAGGGAGTTCCAAAATGTAGGTGCTGCCACACTAAAATAACTGGTCAAAAACTGTTGAGAGCTTTATATACCAATATACACCTTGAACTGGCCCTGTAACAATTGGCCACCAGGGCAGAGGTGCTATATGCTGACAGTCTCACTCCTGTCAGAAATTGGATTTCAGCTCCAAAGGGGGATCTTGAAACAATTTTTTTAAAAAAATTGGTTTTGTAATTTGGAATTTATGTGATGTGATTTAATTTGATGTGATTGGCCAGTTAATAAAAATTATTTAAAAAGAAAGAAAGAAAGAAACTGGATTTCAGCATACTGCACTAATGGCCAGAGTGCACTGCAGCAGTCATCCAAGACATTAATGCCTGAACTACTGAATACAGACTCTGAAGCAACCACCATAGGCCTCAGGGGTTAACTGAGAATTCTCAGCCAATCACTTCAGTTGGTGATTTTCACTACGGTTGTTGGATGTTGTGGATTTGTAGGTTGTTTTTCATTTCATTTTCTCTTCTCTTCTTTTTTGATATTGTTTCATTGTGCTTTTCAGTTACTGTATGAAGGTCCATTGCAATCGAAAGGTGTGATGTAAGTAACTAAACAAAGAAAGCCCAATATAAGGACTTGCATACCAAAATTCAATGCACAGATCTGCACATTTGAAGATCAGTTTACAAATTTATTTGATAAACTCCAGAATTTTAAAAGCAAATCAGCTGAACCTTTCAGCTTCCAATATAGTAACATCCCATGACAATGAAACTAGAAAACCAATACAGAAATACGTTTTATGTTGCTTCAGTATTATCTCTGAAATAAAGGAGAACAACAGCATCACGCTCACTTCAGAAAAAAGTGGACACTAAACTTCTTGCCACTTAAGGCACTGGTTAGAGCCTTGGTGAGACAACAAGGCCATCTTTGGGAAAAGAAAGCCCTTGCTTCCAAAAATTAATGAGCCACTCTGAACAAAAAGGTCTTTCTTTGACTCAGTTCCTTGTCATAACCTTCATTCTGGGTAGAAGTGCATTGCTGCTGGCTGCTTTTGCTGATTAATTCTCCTTGGCAAGTGATATAATCTGAAATGGCAAAGAGGCTGAATACTGAGCTGCTAAACTCTACAGTGTTATTATAAGAAACTTTTATGAGTTTCTGGGCTTGTGTCACTATATCAGAGAATGTCTTGGACAGAATTTATTTTCCTCTTGTAACTGCATTTTTATCTCTTGGAAACTAATAGTTCCTCTTAGATTTATTTTACGGAGCAAGGAACTACTGAGGGAGTTTTGGTCATGGAAAAATAAGATTGCGCTCAACAAAATGAAGTATTAAATTTTAAGAAATGTGTTAAGAAAGCAAAATAAAGACTCAGAGAAAAAGTCAAAGGAAGCTTGGTCTAGGACCCAACACCATGATGTTCAGGTGACCCCATCACATATTTGAAGGGGCCATGAAAGCAAGTTCTGGTTCCACCATCCAAGAACCTAGTGGCCACTTTTCTGATTGTTTGTGGATTTGGAGGATGGCAAAATAGGTTCTATGCACATAGCAATATACACGTGTCAGCTATGAACAAGGCAATCATTTGAAGTACTGCTGCTCAATTACTTCAAGCACCAAAGCTCAAAATAGGTTCCTCTCACAAACAGGGCCATAAAATAATCAGATTATTATTTTATTTCATTTTTAAAAATGTCTGTACCATCCTTCATCCAAGGAGCACAGGGCAGTTTACAATATAAAAACACAAAAAAATGCACACCATAATAACAAACAAAAGCAATTACCCCCCCCCCCAAATTTAAAAGGCCATAGATTGTTTAATTAGCCAAAGGCGTGGGAGAAGTTAAATGTTTTTGTCTAATGCCTAAACATATGTAACAAAGGCACCAGCCAAGCCTCCCTGGAGAGAGGATTCCACAAGTGGGGAGCCACCACAGAAAAGGCCCATTTTCACGTTGCCACCCTCCAGACCTCTCATAGAGGAGGCATATGAAGAAGGCTAAATCAGCACAACACATTTAAGCAGCTCAACTAACATCATTCTATGAAGCGGGAGAAAATATATATGCACAATGGGATCTGTCTGATTTTACCTGGAATAGGTAAAGGTAAAGGGGCCCCTGACCATTAGGTCCAGTCGTGACCGACTCTGGGGTTGCGGCGCTCATCTCGCTTTATTGACCAAGGGAGCCGGCGTACAGCTTCTGGGTCATGTGGCCAGCATGATTAAGCCGCTTCTGGCAGACAAGAGCAGCGCATGGAAATGCCGTTTACCTTCCTGCTGGAAGGTATTTATCTACTTGTACTTTGATGTGCAACTGCTATGTTGGCAGGAGCAGGGACCAAGCAACGGGAGCTCACCCCATCGCTGGGATTCGAACCGCCGACCTTCTGATTGGCAAGTCCTAGGCTCTGTAGATTAACCCACAGCGCCACCCGCATCCCTTACCTGGAATAGCAGCCCACAAATTCAGGGTCAACACTGAGAAATCTCTCCCATGTTACATCACTTTCCTTCAAGAAAGCTGAAAAAGCAAACATGACAGTACTTCCCTTTTTAATGGCTTCAGAAAAATTGCAAATGCCAGCAGCAACCTAAGCAGAGCTCCAGCTACCACCACGGTTTCCAACAAAATGACTCATTCCAGCAGCATTCTGGGAAATAAACATGGTGGTGGAAGGTTTGCTCAGGCTGCTGTTGTGGCATATGCCATAGATGATTATGAATGACCATTTCCTCTCCAAATTATAGTAAGTTATTGGTAAAATAATCAGTAACATTATTGGATCAACTGCATTTAACGGATCATGTCATTTACAACCACTGGAAAATATTTAGCCTTAAAGACTTTTTGCTTTTAAAAACTATTTGTGAGTCAGTGTCTCAAGGTGTAAATCACTTTAATTTTAGGAATGGGAGGAATAGCTAGATTAATTGTTCTCTAAAGTAGTATAGAGTAACATCTGTTTCAGGGAAAATCAAACCACAAGTATGTACTATGGCTATATTTCCAGACATTTTAAAGATAGAATCAATACAGTTGTTTGTTTTTAAAACTGGCTGGGAACTAGAGAGATGGCTGATTTTTCCTTCCTGCAGCAGCCCCTTGCACTCATGGGGTGCTGTTCTGGAGGGCTCCCAATCTCGGGGTAAGAAGGTCTGTTGCCAGAAGAGAAAACTGAAAAGCCCTAATGCAATACTTTGGGTCACTGCCAGTGAGAACAACAACCAAAACACTTATTCTCCATATCTGGTTATTAGAGTAAAGAATCACTAATCTTAAATCATCTACTTCTGTTGCTACTTTAATTCACTTTATAGTAAAATTCCCACTCCTGCTTTTAAAGGTCCAACCTGGACAGCTATTTTAGTTGTCTACAGTGGTCTTTCAGTATTTTGCATTATGCAACTTCATACGCATCTTAAAAATAGGCTATTCAGATGTGGTTATAAAGTTAATCTTGGAACTAATATTCTTTATAATACTGTGTCTGTCTGTGCCAGCACACTTCTGGTAAAATATTTCAACACTGTGTCTCTTTTTGCTTTTTCCTATTCAGGATGCTCTGCGAAAATACTTGTTTCCTCCTGCTGTCATTAACTGGCTGTTCTATATATTTGTAGTATGATGCCAAATTTCTGCACAAATGACAACTCTTTAAAATATCATTAACTTTATTTACTGAGCCTGGCAAAATAGTAATAGCAATAATTGATCACCAAACAAGTGGGCATGTGAAAATGTCAGAAAATGTAATGAATTTACAAAAACGCTATTTTGGAGAATAAGTAAACAAATACCTACATTAAGGTACCCCTGCCCGTACGGGCCAGTCTTGACAGACTCTGGGGTTGTGCGCCCATCTCACTTAAGAGGCCAGGGGCCAGCGCTGTCCGGAGACACTTCCGGGTCACGTGGCCAGCGTGACATCGCTGCTCTGGCGAGCCAGAGCCGCACACGGAAACGCCGTTTACCTTCCCGCTAGAAAGCGGTCCCTATTTATCTACTTGCACCCGGAGGTGCTTTCGAACTGCTAGGTTGGCAGGCGCTGGGACCGAGCAGCGGGAGCGCACCCCGCCGCAGGGATTCGAACCGCCGACCTTTCGATCGGCAAGTCCTAGGCGCTGAGGCTTTAACCCACAGCGCCACCTGCGTCCATTACGTATTGGCAAAATCCTTAATAAAAGTAGGATAAAAAGAGTTGCCTGAAACACGACAGACATGCTTTCCTTAACATAAGACTTGAGACCAGGTGAACCTGAAGATTTAAGGCTATGGAAAGAAAGCTTTTAATTACATGCTGCACATGTAATAAATATTTTAATGTATAGTTACAGAAATTGGAAGGGGACACACAACAAGATACATACTATCATAATAAACATCAATATGCTGAACATGATGTCTGATACTTGTAGAGTTCTCAGAAGATCAGACTAGATTTTCACAGAAATAAATCCATGTTCAGATGAAGAAGAGACATGAGTTCCAGCACTTTCAGAATATCCTATAAGATGATTTGCTACTATTTTTTATGATTATGTCATTTCCAAACAGCCTAGAATGGCAAAATACTCTAGTTGCTTTTTCAGCATTTTAAAACAGATTAATCTGCTCACAACACTTAAAAGAAAACTAAATCATGCACGGTCTACAATGCAATTGTAAAGCATCAAGAGAATTACTCAATTAAATATTTGCACATACTGCAGTTGAGAAATGTATAACCCGTCAGTAATTCATTTGTTTGTTTTTCAAATTTATTCTTAAACATTTGTGAGAAATGTTTCTGATGTTCAGAAAATAGAATAGACTAGGTGGCGTGTCAAGAGACTAGCATTACCAAACACTAAAAATCCCTTCTATATATGCCAGCGAAATTCCCTCAAATTCAGAGGCTAAAAGTTCATCTCAAATTCTTGGAGATTGGATAATTCTCCAGAGCTCCAAACCATTCCTCCCCAACTATATAGATAGACTGCAGTTTCCCAAATGGCCTCTTTGCTTCCCTTTCAACACTTGTGATGAAATTTGGGGCAATATTCTGGTATACAGTTCTTCCCCGCTGTTTTCAAAAGTGAATCACGGGGTATCAGAAGACTGCATAAAGGCTGATGACATGTCAAATGATCTCCTTTGTCATGTCACACCACATCCACCAGTGTGAATGGAATTTAGCACAATGTGACTGTTTACCCATCAAAAAGCCACACTTCCGTAGTGCAACAGGTAATGCAGTATAAAAAGAATGTTAGAAACTGGGACAGAAGCACCAGGAAAATTAAGATCCTGGTTGTCTGAATGCAAAACCCCCTTTGTCTGAATGCACCAATAGTCTAACACTGAATCAGAAATGCAACATTTTGTTAATTGAAAAAAAAATTCTTAAGATGCTACATCACCCCTTTACCTGATACAATATGAATGTACAAGTGAATGAGGTTAATTAAATAACTTTTTCTGTGCTATTTAAAAAGCCATATTCTGGTCAGGAGAATCTTGCCGTGCTGAAAGTCTAGCAAACATGACTTTATCCTTAGCCAACCTCTGCTTTAATTAGTTTCTCGCTGCTGAATAAGAATGACTACAAACTGCTGTGTCTGCACATCATGCCTACATTAGATATTCTGACTGCTCAGTGTGAGATTACAGTCTTATGTATGGCAAATGCTTCTTCATCACAAGGATGAATAGCTATAAAGTCATTTGGGAGTAGCTGAACCATTCGATAAATCTAAGGTTTGATTATTTTGCTCTCCAAAATTTGGGAGAGTTTATGAGTATTTTAAAAATTGCTGGCAAAGGGTTCATCTTAAGTTGCTGCTTCATTAAGATTGCACATATCTTTTCGGGGATAAAAGTCTAGCACACAGGCACTTTAAATACACTTTAAACACAAAGCTCAACTAGAGGATAAATACATTCATACTCAGTATTCATCTTATTACAGCAGGACAGCATTATTAAACTACATTTACTATGAATTTTGGGTAAAGGTAAAGGTTAAGGGACCCCTGACCATTAGGTCCAGTTGTGGCCGACTCGGGTTGCAGTGCTCATCTCGCTTTATTGGCCGAGGGAGCCGGCGTACAGCTTCCGGGTCATGTGGCCAGCATGACTAAGCCGCTTCTGGCGAACCAGAGCAGCGCACGGAAATGCTGTTTACCTTCCCGCTGGAGCGATACCTATTTATCTATTTGCACTTTGACGTGCTTTCGAACTACTAGGTTGGCAGGAGCAGGGACCGAGCAACGGGAGCTCATCCCGCCGTGGGGATTCGAACCGCCGACCTTCTGATCGGCAAGTCCTAGGCTCTGTGGTTTAACCCACAGCGCCACCCACGTCCCTATTGAATTTTGGGTAGTTCTTGTCAATAGATGTGCCAGCATACATTTAGATTTTTGACTTCCTAAAACAAATTTATTATAACTGGTGAAACCTTATCCTAATGTTAATTATTTTCAGTGACATAGGTTTTGCAATATAATCCTTTTCATATTGTTTAATTCTGACTTTTAGGCATTGAATGCTGAATGTCCTTAGAAGTATTCACTTCAGACCATCCTGCTCAACACAGAAATGGTGGTGCTGGCAGTGTAAGAATCATTGGTGGCAGAGTTATGCACACATGAAAACATGTATAGTGTTTATAAGCATCAGGTTTTGAATTTAGTTTAGTGGCTCAGGGTGTGATTAGTTTTCAAAAACTTGAAATGCACAAGCATGGCTAATAGCAAGGCTTTTCTGCACTTGCTGTAGATTGAGGCATTCTGTAAGTGGGACATTACAGGATTGTCAACATTTATCAAATTACCTTAGGGGCAGATGCTAATCATGCACAGTAGCAGTGCCCAGAAGAATGAAATACATTACATGTAGCTGCTTGAATGGCATGGGTCCATGGGCCAGGTTGTAAGAATCGATGGCTTATTTGATTTTGGGAACCAAACCACAATTTTGAAGAATATAGTAGCATATGCTGTATGCACAAATAAATATCATGGTTTCAATACAGCCCACAATTCCACATCCCTGAGTTCAACAGGTCCTATGTTCATATAGCCTACAGATTGGACTGCAGACCATGAAAAATTGAAATCCGATCATCACGGTATGTTCCATACATACGGATTGTGCCACACAAAGTTTATGTGCTTTGGTTTACAGGACAAACCGATCCTTTGGTTCCTTTGATTTTTAGCCAAATCCTGTGCCCTTATCATTCTGAAATGGTAGCTGGGGAGGTAGACAAAAACAGTGAAGGGAAAAGCTACTGAAAATACATTAAATGTACTAGTTTTTATACTATCTGCATAGTTAAGGTTTCATAACTGCTCCCAGGCTGCTTTCTTATTTAGTGTGGTTGCTAAGTTCCTGAAATGTTTATGTGATTTCCTGAATTTATTATAACTTCAATTTTACATGAAAAGGAATATAATTAGAACAGGACATAAGATGCATCTATCTAGTCCTTAATATTAGCTTCAGAGGTCCTGCCCATTGGCCCGCTATTAAGATTAGTAAAATTGGTGAGCGCTAGACTTAACACCTATTAGAAATCCCAGACTAGATGTTTTATGCAATGCAGTAGCTTTGTTTCAGTTTTACTTTATATATAACTAGTTGTGTGTCCCTCTCCAAAGTTAAAAGAAAACAGCTGCAGAATTCTGGAGACCAGTTCTTCATGCCTTATCCAAGTTTTTGAAACTTGCTCAAATACATTCCCCATCTGTAATAAATAGACCATAATATTGCACGGCAATATTGTAGTTATGATTAATTAGCTATTGTGTCTAATTTAGATGGTGGAGCATAAAATTGGTAAATTCAAGTATTTATGATGCCTTTCCATGTGGACAGAAATTTATCTTTGTTTCTGGGGAATAGATATCTCATGTTGTTACTGAATTATGTGCAACTTATTTCCATTAGGTAAAGAGCAAAATGGAACATATGTTGAGTGCTAAATTATTTGGCTTACAGTTTTACCATTTTGTATATGCTAAATGTTTTGATATATGTGTTAATAGAAAGAAGGTGGAGAATATAAAACAATGGCAAGAAGAAGAAGAAGAAGAAGAAGAAGAAGAAGAAGAAGAAGAAGAAGAAGAAGAAGGTGGCTTCCAACAAAATACTAAAAACACAACACAACATCAAACATTAAAAACTTCCCTATACAGGACTGCCTTCAGATGTCTTCTAAAAGTCAAATAGTTGTTGTTTTTTCCACAGGGAGAGTGTGACTACTGAGAAGGCACTCTGCCTTGTTCCCTGTAACTTCACTTCTCGAATTGAACTGCCAGAAGGCCCTTGGAGCTAGATCTTAGTGTCTGGGCTGAACGATGAGGGTGGAGACACTCATCCAGGGCCATGGCCATTTAGGGCTTTAAAAGTTAGCACCAACACTTTGAATTCTGCTCCAAAACATACTGGAAGCCAATACAAATATTTTAGGGCTGGTGTTATATGGTCCCAATGGCCGCTCCCAGTCGCCAGTCTAGCTGCCGCATTCTGTTTTTTTTTTAATAAATTTTTATTAGGGGTTTTTACAAAATAAAGTACAGAAATAAACAACCTTTCTTTTATCTCAACAAAGTTTCATAACTTCTTTGGACTTCCTCACATCTCCCGCTGCCATTTTCATCATCATAAATTTTTCCCAGCAATTTATCATCTAATTTGCAAATTTTATAACCACTCATTTAAATATAATCCTCTGTAAATTAGTTTCTCTTAATCTCACTTTACATCCCATTTCGATCCGATTTTGTGGTGGCCAATTATTTATGATCAAACATCCTACTTAACTTTCCGCCAAATCACAATATTTTTGTAAATAAATCTTAAATTTCCTCCAATCTTCTTCAACCCTCTCTTCTCCCAGGTCTCGAATTCTGCCAGTCATCTCGGCCAGTTGCATATAGTCCATCAGCTGCATCTGCCATTCTTCCAGAGTGGGTAGATCTTGAGTTTTCCACTTCTTGGCGATAAGTATCCTTGCTGCTGCTGTTGCGTACAAAAAGAATGTTCGGTCCTTCTTTGGCACCATCTGGCCGACAATGCCCAGGAGGAAGGCCTCTGGTTTCTTAAGGAAGGTATACTTAAATACCTTTTTCAGCTCATTATATATCATTTCCCAGAAGACCTTCACCCTGGGACAAGTCCACCAGAGGTGAAAGAATGTTCCTTCATTTTCCTTACATTTCCAGCATTTGTTGTCTGGCACATGGCATATTTTGGCTAGTTTAACTGGGGTCATGTACCACCTATAAATCATTTTCATTACATTTTCCTTCAGAGCATTACATGCCGTGAAGTTCATCCCCGTGGTCCACAACCTTTCCCAATCCTCAAACATAATATTATGCCCAATATCCTGTGCCCACTTTATCATGGCCGACTTAACCATTTCATCTTGTGTATTCCATTTCAACAGCAAGTTATACATTCTTGAAAGTACTTTAGTCTTAGGTTCTAACAATTCTGTTTCCAACTTCGATTTCTCCACCTGGAATCCTAACTTTTTATCCTTTTTAAAAATTTCTTGAATCTGAGCGTAATGTAACCAGTCTCGCACTTTATCTTTCATTTTTTCCAAACTCTGCAATTTCCAATTGTTACCCTCTTTCTCTATTATTTCCCAATATTTCGGCCATTTGGCCTCCATATTGGGTCTTTTTCGGGCCTTAGCCTCCAGAGGTGATAGCCATCTTGGAGTTTTATTTTCCAATAGGTCTTTGTATTTTGTCCAGACATTAAACACTGCTTTCCTGACAATATGGTTCTTAAAGGCCTTATTGATCTTAACTTTGTCATACCATAAGTATGCATGCCAGCCAAATGCATTGTTAAAACCTTCTAAATCTAACACATCAGTGTCCTCTAGAAGTAGCCAGTCTTTTAGCCAGCAGAAAGCTGCGGCTTCGTAGTACAACCTTAAGTCTGGCAGGGCAAAGCCCCCTCTTTCTTTCGCATCAGTTAATATCTTAAACTTAATTCTGGGCTTTTTGCCCTGCCAGACAAATTTAGAAATATCTCTCTGCCACTTCCTGAAGCACTCCGTCTTATCCACAATTTGCAATGTTTGAAATAAAAACAACATCTTAGGCAATACATTCATCTTAATAGCAGCAATTCGGCCTAACAAAGAAAGCTTCAATTTTGACCAACTGTCCAAGTCTCTCTTAATTTCAGACCAACATTTTTCATAATTATCCTTAAATAGACTCAGATTTTTTGCTGTTATGTTTACCCCTAGGTACTTTACTTTTTTAACCACAGTTAGTTCTGTTTCTCTCTGAAACCGTTCTGACTCTGCATCTGTCAAGTTTTTTCCCAACACCTTAGTTTTCTGTTTGTTTAGTTTAAAGCCCGCTACCCGACCAAAGTCCTGAATCAATTGTAACACTCTTTTTGTACTAGATTCTGGCTCTTGCAATGTCAAAACAAGGTCATCTGCAAAAGCTTTAAGTTTATATTGTTTCACTCCGATCTGAATCCCTTGCACCAACCGGTCCCCTCTAATCAAGTTCAAGAGCACCTCCAGGACAGAAATAAACAGCAAGGGGGAAATCGGGCAGCCTTGTCGTGTCCCTTTTTCAATCTTAAACTCTTCTGTAACCACATTGTTAACTATCAGTTTTGCCTTTTGTTCTGAGTAAATCGCGTCAATCCCATTTTCAAAACCCCGCCCCACTCCCATTTCTTTTAAATTCCCCTTCATAAATTTCCAAGAAATATTATCAAAGGCCTTCTCCGCGTCTATAAAAATTAGAACTGCTTTAGTGTTAATATTTGTTTGCAAGAGTTCCAAAATGTCAATAATGTTCCTTGTATTAGCAAATAAATGTCTTCCTGGGAGAAAGCCTGCCTGGTCTTTATGAATTATCTCATTTAAAACTCTTTTGAATCTTCCTGCCAAAACGTCAGCAAATATTTTGTAATCCACATTTAAAAGGGAAATGGGGCGGTAGTTCTTAAGTTGTGTCTTTTCAGTTTCTGATTTTGGTATCAATGTGATGAAAGCTTCCTTCCACGATTCAGGCGCCTTCTTTCCCTCCATAATTTCATTGCTGACCTCCAGCAGTGGTTGAATCAAATAGTCACTTAATGTCTTATAGTACTTGGAGGTCAAGCCATCTGGCCCTGGAGACTTGCCCAACTTCATATTCTGAATGGCCTGTTCTATCTCTAGTCGTGTTATTTTACTATTCAGGAGTGATCTATTTTCTTGTGATAGTTTTTTAAGTCCATTTTTCTCCAAAAATTTTGCAATCTCTTCCTCCTTTTGTGGCCCTTGAGTGTATAATTTCTTGAAATATTTCTGGAAACATTTTCTAATTTCCACCGGGTTCTGAATATTCCTTCCTTCTATTTCCAAATTTGTTACTATGTTCAGCTTTTGTCTCTTCTTCAACTGCCAAGCCAGCAGTTTCCCACATTTATTAGCCGATTCAAATGTTTTTTGTTTCATTGATTTAATCTTCCATTCTATTTCCTGATTTATCAGTTTGGAATATTGTGCCTGATGAAGTTTAATTTCTCTCAAAATCGGCTGTGACTTCGGGTTTACTCTTAGTTTCTTCTCTAACTCTTTAATTTTCCCCAAAATCTTGTCCTTTTTCTCATTTTGTAGTCTTTTCTTTATGGCGTTCTGTTGTATCAAGAACCCTCTCATCACAGCTTTGCTTGCGTCCCAGATTGTTCTTTTTTCCACAGCAGTGTTCAAATTTATCTCAAAATAGTCCTTTATTGTTTTTTGGGCCTTCTTGATAATCTCCTGATCTCTAAACAAGTTGTCATTCATCTTCCATCTAAAGGAGCCGGTTGGTAATAATGTCATGTCCATTTTCAACGCGTTATGATCGGAGCAGGTCTTTGGGCAGATTTCCACTTTCTTCACCTTAGGAGCCAGACCTCTAGAAATCCATATTTGGTCAATTCTTGTCCAAGTCAGTTGGGCTTCAGAGAAAAATGTTCCTTCTTTCCCTAAGGGGTTCTTTGTCCTCCATATATCAATCCAGTCCATGTTGTCTGTCATTTCAAAAAAGGTCTTTGGTAGTCTGCCTTCTTTAGTAACCTTTTGGCTTTGTGACCTATCCATGTTTGTAGAAACGATCCCATTCATATCTCCCATCATAATGATGTTATCATAGTCCAGATAATCCAGCATAATCTCATGCAACTTCTTGTAGAATTCTGATTTCCCTTCATTTGGAGCGTAGATTCCTAATATCAAAATTTTCTCTCCTTGGTGCTGTATTTCAATTGCCAAAATTCTTCCATGTTCATCTTTAAATAGAAATTTTGGTGAGAGGCTCTCCTTTGCATATATCACCACTCCTCTCTTCTTAACTAAATCCGAAGATATAAATTCTTGGCCTATCCTTTTATTTACCAATATTTTTCTGTGGAGCCTAGTCACATGTGTTTCTTGTAAACAAGTAATGTCTAGTTGCTCCTTTTTTAATAAGTGAAAGATTTTCTTCCTTTTTTCCGGGCTGTTGCAGCCATTTATATTCCAACTTAAAAGTTGCAGAGACATCCTGGATAGATCTGTTTAGTTTCCTTGGGATGGTATTTTGTTCTGTGAGTCTTCAGGGTTCTGAGGTACAGGCACCTGTGGTGGTTCAGACCCTGAGGGTAGTTCAAGTCCTTTATGAAGGTCCTCACCGTAGGCAGTCAAAAACTTATCCCTATCTTCCAAAGTTCTAATTTTGATCTTCTTCCCTCTAAAGGTAAAAGATAGTCCTTGGGGAAAGTCCCACCTAAAGATGATTGAGTTGCTTCTCAGCAGTTTTACTAAGTCCAAATATTCAGATCTAAGATCCAACAGCTGTTTAGGAATGTCCTTAAAAATCTCAATTCTTTTGTCCGAAATGTTCAAAGAGCTTCCGTAGTGCAGGCCCAAAATCTTGTCCCTTTCCTCCTTTGATCTCAACGTAATCAAACAGTCTCTGGGCCTTTCTCTCTTTGTAAGTCTTCCAAGTCTGAAGGCTGACACAATTTTAAAATCTTCCTCCTCTAAACCCCAGAACTTGGAGAATTCTTTGGTCAGAAACTCAGCTAGATTACCTTCTTCCACTTCTGGTATCGATCTTATCCTTAAATTAATCTCCCTGTTCCGAAGTTCCAACAAATGCTTCTTCATCACAAGGATGAATAGCTATAAAGTCATTTGGGAGTAGCTGAACCATTCGATAAATCTAAGGTTTGATTATTTTGCTCTCCAAAATTTGGGAGAGTTTATGAGTATTTTAAAAATTGCTGGCAAAGGGTTCATCTTAAGTTGCTGCTTCATTAAGATTGCACATATCTTTTCGGGGATAAAAGTCTAGCACACAGGCACTTTAAATACACTTTAAACACAAAGCTCAACTAGAGGATAAATACATTCATACTCAGTATTCATCTTATTACAGCAGGACAGCATTATTAAACTACATTTACTATGAATTTTGGGTAAAGGTAAAGGTTAAGGGACCCCTGACCATTAGGTCCAGTTGTGGCCGACTCGGGTTGCAGTGCTCATCTCGCTTTATTGGCCGAGGGAGCCGGCGTACAGCTTCCGGGTCATGTGGCCAGCATGACTAAGCCGCTTCTGGCGAACCAGAGCAGCGCACGGAAATGCTGTTTACCTTCCCGCTGGAGCGATACCTATTTATCTATTTGCACTTTGACGTGCTTTCGAACTACTAGGTTGGCAGGAGCAGGGACCGAGCAACGGGAGCTCATCCCGCCGTGGGGATTCGAACCGCCGACCTTCTGATCGGCAAGTCCTAGGCTCTGTGGTTTAACCCACAGCGCCACCCACGTCCCTATTGAATTTTGGGTAGTTCTTGTCAATAGATGTGCCAGCATACATTTAGATTTTTGACTTCCTAAAACAAATTTATTATAACTGGTGAAACCTTATCCTAATGTTAATTATTTTCAGTGACATAGGTTTTGCAATATAATCCTTTTCATATTGTTTAATTCTGACTTTTAGGCATTGAATGCTGAATGTCCTTAGAAGTATTCACTTCAGACCATCCTGCTCAACACAGAAATGGTGGTGCTGGCAGTGTAAGAATCATTGGTGGCAGAGTTATGCACACATGAAAACATGTATAGTGTTTATAAGCATCAGGTTTTGAATTTAGTTTAGTGGCTCAGGGTGTGATTAGTTTTCAAAAACTTGAAATGCACAAGCATGGCTAATAGCAAGGCTTTTCTGCACTTGCTGTAGATTGAGGCATTCTGTAAGTGGGACATTACAGGATTGTCAACATTTATCAAATTACCTTAGGGGCAGATGCTAATCATGCACAGTAGCAGTGCCCAGAAGAATGAAATACATTACATGTAGCTGCTTGAATGGCATGGGTCCATGGGCCAGGTTGTAAGAATCGATGGCTTATTTGATTTTGGGAACCAAACCACAATTTTGAAGAATATAGTAGCATATGCTGTATGCACAAATAAATATCATGGTTTCAATACAGCCCACAATTCCACATCCCTGAGTTCAACAGGTCCTATGTTCATATAGCCTACAGATTGGACTGCAGACCATGAAAAATTGAAATCCGATCATCACGGTATGTTCCATACATACGGATTGTGCCACACAAAGTTTATGTGCTTTGGTTTACAGGACAAACCGATCCTTTGGTTCCTTTGATTTTTAGCCAAATCCTGTGCCCTTATCATTCTGAAATGGTAGCTGGGGAGGTAGACAAAAACAGTGAAGGGAAAAGCTACTGAAAATACATTAAATGTACTAGTTTTTATACTATCTGCATAGTTAAGGTTTCATAACTGCTCCCAGGCTGCTTTCTTATTTAGTGTGGTTGCTAAGTTCCTGAAATGTTTATGTGATTTCCTGAATTTATTATAACTTCAATTTTACATGAAAAGGAATATAATTAGAACAGGACATAAGATGCATCTATCTAGTCCTTAATATTAGCTTCAGAGGTCCTGCCCATTGGCCCGCTATTAAGATTAGTAAAATTGGTGAGCGCTAGACTTAACACCTATTAGAAATCCCAGACTAGATGTTTTATGCAATGCAGTAGCTTTGTTTCAGTTTTACTTTATATATAACTAGTTGTGTGTCCCTCTCCAAAGTTAAAAGAAAACAGCTGCAGAATTCTGGAGACCAGTTCTTCATGCCTTATCCAAGTTTTTGAAACTTGCTCAAATACATTCCCCATCTGTAATAAATAGACCATAATATTGCACGGCAATATTGTAGTTATGATTAATTAGCTATTGTGTCTAATTTAGATGGTGGAGCATAAAATTGGTAAATTCAAGTATTTATGATGCCTTTCCATGTGGACAGAAATTTATCTTTGTTTCTGGGGAATAGATATCTCATGTTGTTACTGAATTATGTGCAACTTATTTCCATTAGGTAAAGAGCAAAATGGAACATATGTTGAGTGCTAAATTATTTGGCTTACAGTTTTACCATTTTGTATATGCTAAATGTTTTGATATATGTGTTAATAGAAAGAAGGTGGAGAATATAAAACAATGGCAAGAAGAAGAAGAAGAAGAAGAAGAAGAAGAAGAAGAAGAAGAAGAAGAAGAAGAAGGTGGCTTCCAACAAAATACTAAAAACACAACACAACATCAAACATTAAAAACTTCCCTATACAGGACTGCCTTCAGATGTCTTCTAAAAGTCAAATAGTTGTTGTTTTTTCCACAGGGAGAGTGTGACTACTGAGAAGGCACTCTGCCTTGTTCCCTGTAACTTCACTTCTCGAATTGAACTGCCAGAAGGCCCTTGGAGCTAGATCTTAGTGTCTGGGCTGAACGATGAGGGTGGAGACACTCATCCAGGGCCATGGCCATTTAGGGCTTTAAAAGTTAGCACCAACACTTTGAATTCTGCTCCAAAACATACTGGAAGCCAATACAAATATTTTAGGGCTGGTGTTATATGGTCCCAATGGCCGCTCCCAGTCGCCAGTCTAGCTGCCGCATTCTGGATTAGTTGTAGTTTCCAAGTGACCTTCAAAGGTAGCCCATGTAAAGTACATTGCAGTATTCCAAGTAGGAGATAACCAGAGAATAATAATAATAATAATAATAATAATAATAATAATAATAATAATTTATATCCCGCCCTCCCCAGCGGAAGCCGGGCTCAGGGCAGCTAACAGCAATAAAATAGTGCAGCATTCTAAAAACATTTCATTATAAAAATTAATTAAAATCAAATTGATGGCAACCATTAAGCTAAAGTTCTGTAAAGTTCTGTGAAGATTGCCAAAGGAGGGGTCAGGCTGCGCCCTGACCAAAGGCCTGGTGGAATACCACTGGTGAGATAGACAAGTGAGAGTCTAGGAATCCAAACACTCATCCCCCAGCACAACTTTCTGGACACGACCCAGTAGGAAGGAACGGAGCCACTGCATAACAGTGCCCCCAGCTCCCAATCCCACTAAATGGTCCAGAAGGATACCATGGTTGATGGTATCAAAAGCCTGTGAGAGATCCATCCAGCAGAACCAGGAAGCAGCTTTCCCCCCCGTCCCTAGCCTGCCAGAGATCATCAACCAGTGTGACCAAGGCAGTTTCAATCCCATGATGGGGCCTGAATCCCAATTGGAAGGGATCGAAATGCATCCCTCAGACTTGCCTGGAGTTGTTCAGAGACCTGCTCAATCACCTTGCCCAGGAATGGGAAGTTTCAGACTACAAATATTACACAAATAAAAAAAGGGTATAGACCAGCATACAAAGACACAATATATGGCAAGGAAAGTAGAATAAATGTATTCATCACAATGTACCTGCTGTTACAAGGCATATAGTACATACAAGCAGTAAATATTTTTGGTGGCACAATTTGAAAAATGCTTTAATTTGCTTTAAACCAAAGCCAGTGTTGATGTCGGAAAATACTGGCTTTAGGTTTCAAAGCATTTAATGTGGTTGGGTGCCCTTGTAATTTATTGTATGCGGGCAAACATTATAGATCTTTAAGGACTAGGATAAGGGAACATAGATCTCCTATTAGGAATGCTGTGACAAGTGCCCCTCTGGTGGAACATTATCTCCAGAAAAAGCACAGTGACAATGATATTCAATTTTTTTGGTATTTGGCGAGTTAAGTCTGACCCACACAATAGAAAAGGTACTCTTGAGACAAGAAATTAAGTTTATTCATATTCTTAATACAATCATGCCACATAGATTGAATACATCTTGTAGTTTCTTGTAGTACCTCTTTAAGAAACCCTTAGTATTTCACAATCTCTACTCATAAATATCCACTAGTAGACTTCCTCTCTGCTCTGCTAGCCAGCACGTAGCAGTTGCCTTTACTTGTACGCAATGTGAGATCTTGTTAACTTCACAGGTGAGTCAGCCTACTCGTGGTATGGAAAAGTTTACACTATATTGTTTGGGTTGCTACCTGTCTCTCTTCAAAACGGGGATCATCAGGCTCCAGTCCTGTTTGCTACAGCTGCTCTACCACTTCCAATAATTCCCTTGTGTTGGAGATAATAAAAATATACCATTGATTGTAATATTGTACTTATTTTGATGATTCTGGAGTACCTCTTGCATGTACTATATGCCTTGTAACAGAGGGTACATAATGACAAATACATTCATTGTACTTTGCTTGCCATATATTGTGTCTTTATATGCTGGCCTGAACTCCTGTTTTTTTCTATTTGTCTATGTTCCTGTACAGTGGGTTTTTTATTTTTGTGTAAGAAAATGAATAAGGCTTAGTCTGACCATATCCATGAAGCATACAGCATACCAAAAGAGGCATGTCAGTTCAAAAACACCTATCGAAATACTTAGCATGTATATGAAGGGAAAACTTTGTCAGTAGCTAACCTTTTTTTATAAAAAAAAAAAACCATGGGGATAGATGCAAACTCTGTTGAACTTCAGCTTTGACACCTGCCTTGCCATATTTCTTTAACACTTCATATCAAAACAGTCTCTGAAACACAACAGGCACTCCTGGGAGACTATCTGACAAAAACAGGCTGAAGTCTGCATGAAACCATACAATAGCTTCTTTGGTGGTTGCTGCAGTTTTCACATTGTGCACATAATTATGGAATTCAAAAGAGGTTGCTGTAACCACCGGCCAGCTGATCGGTTGTTACAGCAACCTCGGAAAGCGCAGTTTCAGGGAGTGCATCTTCCAAGAGACCCCCTGTAACCATCCATCTACTGATCGTCAGTTTCAGGGAGTCAATTTGATGTCTCTGCAGATAGGAATATGAGCATAAAAGCACAACAATTTTCCCTCTTCAGAAAAGGCAGTTTGTATTCAAAGTGCTTTTTCCAGTGCTTTGAATGCAAACTGTTTCCTCTGGGGAGGAAAAAAAGAGCTCTATTTAAAAATGGGCCACTTTATTCCCTTTTCTCAGAAAGCAGTTTGTATTCAAAACAGCATTCTTTTTATTTCCACGGAAAGCAGTTTGCATTCAAAGTTCTGAAAGAAGTGCTCTGAATACAAGCTGCTTCCTCTCGCCCCCCCCCAACTGTACTCCCCTAGTACAGCCAATCCCAGCTGCTTGTTGGAGCTTCAGATGTGCAGGGTTCTTTCAAGCACAAACAACCAGACAGTGCTTGGTACCTGACAATCAGCTGATAGCCTGGGCTTCAAAATGCCTTGCAAAATACTTTGAAAGTCAGTGGTACCTGGAGAACTCTTTTTGGCTCAGCTGTGACTTTATTTGCCCCATTACTGGCACCAGCAGTAGGGCGGATGAGTGTAGCTTGGTCAAAATATCCTGGCAGGCCTAATTAGGCCCACACGTTGGAGATTCCCCACCCCTGCTGTAAAGAGTCTTATCTGATATCCTTCTATTCATTAAGAGTGTTGTACAAAAACAAATGCTAAAATATTTACCACCATTATACATTATGCTAATGTTAGAATGTTGTAAGAAACTAAGCATGCTTTGCAAAATTGCAAAACTGTTTCGGCTCCATGCACTTTTGTAACAAGGACTGGATATAAATGAAGCAATCCAATAAATGTTCCATTGGATGAACTTTGTTTACTGTACTGTGACTCACCAGCAGAACAGAATGGAAACAGTACAAGCCAATATTAAGGATGGTGCCCTGCAAACCATTTGTTGCATTAAATAGCTGTAATTCAGTTGGACAACATGATTGGGAAACCTTGGATAAAAACCAGATAAAATATTTGCAAATGCACAGTGTAATATATAATACTGGCTTTGCGTACTTCTCTCACATTAAAATTGAAAGTACTTCAGTCTAGTCTATTGATTTTGTTAAATTTGTAGTTTGCCAGTTCTCTACACAGTAATGTCTAAGCCTCACATAACCTGTGAGGCAAGTTAAGTTGAGAAAGTGACTTGTTCTATGCCATCTGGTGAGATCCAATAAACAAGCCCAACACCCTAATCCATACTCTGTCTAGACATATGACACATTCCACCTTAGCGCTATCAACAATATGAACAATATCAACACTGTGCTATTAACTTATAATATATTCACACTAAAACTTACCACATTTATACAAAATTTGCAAGTGTGCACCTCATGGTGTGGACACATACCATATGTCATTTTAGGCAAACTGAATTGTAAAGCAAAATAAAATGTTCTACCTGCCGTCTACTTAATTTTAGATTCAGATTTTACATGGTGGTTTATTTTTTATGAAACAGTAGTCTTTGTTCATTAGCAAGGCAAGGGACCACATCTGTTTCTCATTAAGTACCTTGTTCATCTTGTAGCGTATTTTACCCCTGTCAAGGACTCTCTTGAACAGTGATGAGTTCCAAAACTAAAGATTGTGTAAATTTTCTGGACCACCTTGAATTGGATCCAGCACTATTAGCAAGTGTCACAGCAGGAAAACGGCCCCTTTCTGACAGCTGTGCTAGTCAACTTCCTTCAGGTGATTTGGAATAATATCAAAGAGAATAGATGTATTCCACAGCATTTGTCAGAACAAACCCTTTCTCTCTCCAGAATTTTGTGTGTGCACACCTTCCTTTTGTTCCTCATCTCTACCAGCCCCTCCCCAAAATGCTTGTCCCTCACTTAAAGGGGTAACTGGCTAGACTGCCTTTGGCATCTGCCTGCCACTGCTTAAGCCAGAGCTTCCCGTGCACTGCCATGGTCCTCACTAAGAATTGTAAGGCATCCACAGAGGCATCAGCCATATGAGCTAAGGTCTTGGGCAGCTTTACTATTCCCTGTTGGTTATGAGTGGCCTCAGGTAAGACATCTTTCAGAAGGGACTGAGCCCAGATGTAGGCTGTTCTGGCCAATAAGGAGGTTGCTGCTGAAGCCCTAATGGCCATGCTGAAGCTTCTTATCAATTAAAAACTCAGTGTGGTATAAGCAAATTTTTATTTTGAACTGTGGCCCAGAGAAAAAAGTTTGAGAATCAGTGGACTAGACTGTAACTATCATTAAGAAGTGATATGCTGATTCAAGACTATTCATAAAATTTGGACCATTCAGTTTCCTGAGTTCCATAATGTATGTATACATCTGACAACAGATAACAGAGAATCTTCCAACTAGCATTCACCAGACAAAATGGGCATGGGTCTACTTTACATATGGATACCATTATATCTCCAAGGACAGTCAGTACTCATCAGAGGATCTGATGAAATTAGTCCAAACTATGTGGAAATGGCTTTGCTTCAAATAAATATATTTCCTCCTAAACCAGCAGCCACCAAGTTGAGTCGATTCCAAGCAATTTTGTTTGCAAAACAGGTGGCAAAATTAATTGTAGTGGGCAGAAGATAATTCAGTCTCTAGAGGAAGACAGCCTGGATTCACAAGGCCATTAATCACCAGGAATAGCTATGCTTGATGGCACTTTCATCTGAAATGGCTGTCACAAAAAACACTATTTTAAATCCTCTTCCCCACAATAAGCTTCAATAGGAGTCAAATACAACCTGTGATGTAGTGATTTATCATCCCTCTCAGGTTCAAAATAAAGTAAGGTGTGTGTGAAATAGTACAGTGAAGTATTAGATAATTCACTGCAGCCACTGTGTCCATTTGTTGATCAATCTACTATTCTACAAAGGTCATTGAAGAAGCAACCATCCAACTCTGGGGGGAAATCCCCAGAATTCTGTAATCCGCTAAGCTCTGTGTATCTTTGAGGACAACCAGCCCACAAAGGTAAAAAGGTAAAGGTAAAGTACCCCTGGATGGTGACACTCAATAATTGATCTCCCAATTATTGGAATACATCTGTACTCAAAGTGGAAGCCACAAGTCCTGAGTTAGTTTGAAAGAACCAACTTGTCATTAACTTAAGCAAACTTTTCCTTGTATGAGAATGATCAGCTATCAAGGCCCTGCCCAGGATCTGTGAAGTTCTAGACACAAAATGTAAGTCCCTGACTGAGGATGATGAGGCAAATTAGGAGACCCTACTGGTTTCCAGGCTACTACAATAATCAAGGTAAGCTACCTTGACTCTCCAACATCAGGAACAGTGAGAGTGGGATCAAGTTGAGGTGACACCCGGAGATGCAATAAATGGCAGGCTTTGCTTTAGCAAAGAGGAGAACCAAGTAGCTATAGAAAACAACCTGCTGATTGTTTCAAGAAGAAGCAAGTTCAGTAATGCTTCTAGAAGTCAGCCACAAAAGCATGTTGTTGGCGGAAAATCCATACTGGCCAAATTCAATGAAGTCTACTTTTCAGTACTAATCTTAGACTGAAATTGGACATTTCTCTGATTTTTTGCAAGGCAGTTTCCCATATTCAAGTGGAAGCTTTGGTGTTTGTTCCTGAGGCTTAGCAAACTGATTCTTGCTACTTTCCAGTTCCAGCACCTTCTATCACCAAGAGGACAAACTACTACTTCCTATCATTCCTTGAACCACTGGTGGTGCCAAAACTTATACTTCAGTCGGTAAATTGAAATTGATCAGGACTGTCAATGGAACTTAGGGGAGAGGATTTCCCCCCCTCCAAGATGAAGGGCCACATTCCCATGTGGGCAACTTTCTCAGGCCACAGGACAGTGGTGGCCAGAAGGCCAAAGGCAAAAGTGAACAAAGCAAAGAATAAGAAAATACCTTTGTACAGTAGACTAATTTCTACACAAACACTCTCTCACATCCACTATGTCCTCTTTTCAGGATGCCAAGATGCATCATCTGAGTTCAAGACACATTCTAGCTAGGCAAAAATACTCAAAGAGCTGTTGTGGTGTGGAGGCAGTGGGGGTGTAGCTGAGATGGGGTGGTGGCCTGGGAAGAGTCCCAAAGGCCAGAACAAAAATGCCTGAGGGGATAGATTTGTAATTTAGGAGTGGTGACAGACTCTACTTATATCTATCTATCTATATCTATCATCTATCTATCTATCATCTATCTATCTATCTATCTATCATCTATCTATCTATCTATCTATCTATCTATCTATCTATCTATCTATCTATCATCTATCTATCTATCTATCTATCTATCTATCTATCTATCTATCTAATCTATCTATCTATCATCTATCTACACACACACAGCCCATAGAAGACGTAGTGACTACAGGCTTTAAGTTAGCAAACTGGGAGATTGGCTTTTCTGAGGGCATCTGATTTGACTGAATTGTCACGTTTACTTTGTTGCTCTTTTCACTGGCAACCTCTCTTTTTCTCCTTACCTCATTTTCATGTGTACATAATCACATTGAATAAAGGACAGCTGGCAAGAGCCCTACACTGGTCTATGACAAACTATACAGATCTGTAGGGAATGAAGCTTGAGTGTTGTGCCTCTCAGACCAATATACTACACAATCTGCTCTCACATTCTCTCTCCACTGATGAAATGAAGTGAGTTCAGCAGAATGCTGAAAATGCTGCCCTGTAAACTATAAAAGACAATGGTGCTTCTCCAGATAGCCAAAGGGTAAGAAAACGTCTTCTTCCTTATTTCCAAATTTGTAATTGCATTCTCAGAGTTGTGGTAGTATAAAATTGTGTAGTTATAAAGATAATTAATAAAAGGTTCTGACACCACTAGAAGAAAGGGCAGGACACCCAGTTGTCCGTGAAAAGTACTACATGCATTTATTTAAAACAAACAAATAAATTACCCCACACTGCACCCCAATTTGGGTTTTGCACGCTGGAGGATCCTAATCCACCCCATACATTATGTAGTTAACTCACTGAATATCTGGCGCCATTATGTTTACTTTGTAATCTCTGATATGCTGAAATCACACAATGAAGAAAAAGAAACCTTAAAAGCTGAGCTGAAGCAGAAGCACATCACAGCTGTGAACTGGTTAAAAATGAAACTAAAGCAGGTTTTCTCACAACATTCTATATGCCCCATTCCAAGAACCAAAATTATTGAAAAATTGGTACAACACATATGAAATTAAAATGTTCAAGTTATGGGAATAACAAACCTCAGTATTAGACTTGATACTTTTAAATTTTGGATTTCCAGTCTACCAAACACTTCTATGGAAAAAATGGTGACAATGCTCCACCAAGTTAAATATGTACTGTCTACTTGCAAATGAAATTTATGGAATAAAAACACCAGACGTTTGAAACAGGGAAAAAGAGAGGGAGGGAGAGTCAATTACAAAAATTAACAAAAACCCTTTATGAATAAAGGTGTGATGATTCACGGATCAAAGGGTTCCCCCCCTCCCCGGAAGGTTTTTTCCTTAGGAAGGTCGTGAAAACACTTCAGTGATTATGAGTGCACAATATGGCAGTATAGTGCATGCCGTAAGGAGGTCTCTTGAGCACGTCTGTTTGTTTAAGGTGTTATAAACTAAAAAGCAAGATTTTCAGGGACATCTTGAGATTTGTTAAGAATTCCTACCACATTCAGAGTTTTAGGGTCTCATGGCCGCAGCATGAAACTCACATAAGTCAATAGATTTCTTTTAAAACCATTGATAGTAGTCCTTCAGGGACTTTACTAAGGTTAAAAGTCTAGCCATATATTATTTTACCTGAGCAAATATTATTTAATACTACTTGGAATTAAGCAGACACCAAGAGACAATTAACCATTAGAAACTGGCAACGACATTTTTGAACACGTGTTCGCATGTATGTATTATTGCAAACTCTTTAGATTTTGCAATCTAAAGAACAACTATGATTTTAATGGCAAACTCCTTTGCATCTGCCAGCTGGCAGCTGTAAATATTATAAGTGCTGACACAATAAATGCATACATTGACTGATGGAATGACCAAGATATATATGTGTGCACATACACTTTGTAATGCACAAGCATTTGGCACTAGCACCTGAAAAATCATGAAACTTTAAAATTAAGAATGACTGGCTCTCTCAGTCACCAAAACTTAATATCCATAAATTCATGCATATCAACCCACAGTAACCTTGAAGCAACTTATAAATCTGGCCTTTATTTCACAGTAGTATTTCAAACTATGTTAGACAAGATATGCAAAGAAATTAATTGGGAATTTTCCTACCAAGGAAAGCCAGAAAAGAGACTTAAGGAGAATGCATAATAAGGGTTAACAAAAAAAGGGGGGCTTATAAAAATACCATTCTATTTGAATAATTGTTGGGATACAAATTTAGCAAGCAATAGAGCCTAAAACACACGTCAATAAGAATCCTTATTTACGCTACAAATGCGCGAAACAGTGACCATATGTTCACGTAAATAATATGTTGCTTAAAGGCATATCATTTAAGCATAGATAGGAATTTATAAAAGATTGCAGGGGTTTTTTTGCACACTGTTCTCTGTCCTTTTTGCACCCTTGTAAGATTCTGCATTACACAGCTACAAGAAAAGCTTTGCTGTCTACAGCTACTTCCCCAGAGTAAACTCAGGTCCTTTTGCTATTTCCAGTACTAGCAACATTATACCAGAATCTTTGTCCTAGTTGTGGCTTAATGAAGATGTGAAATAGCATTGAAACAGTGTGGCACCCCATAGCTCAAAGCCCAGGGGTGTGTGTGTTTGTGTGACAAGCACTCATCCAATCTTACCTTCTGGAACTGTCTCTGGAGATAAGAACAGAACCACTGCAGAATGCTGCACTTCATGCCAGTCTCCCATCGACAGTCCAGAAGGCTATTATGGCTGATGGGATGTCGAGTCCTCCATTCCTCTCCTGATAAAGGTCACCCATCAAGGCAGCAAAGAAAGACTCAGATTGGAATGGGTTTAGATTGTTCTTTTTAAATTTTGCGTTCCCATACGTTGTTGGACTACAACTCCCATCATCCCTAGCTTAAGCAGGACCAGTGGTCAGGGATAATTGGAGTTGCAGGCCAACAACATCTGGGGACCCAAGTTTGAAAAAGGCTGGTCACAACATTAAACTACTCTGCTTAGCTAATTCTGGCTTATTTACACATCTAAACATGACCAGGGTGACTAAGGGTGGTTTGTTTGGGGCAACGAACCTCAGTCTGAAACTATGCCTTGCACTTGGTTTTGAATATTGACTTATGTCAACTGTGGTTTATGTCCAAACACAATAACCGAAATTTGTTCCATTGCTTCATGAGGTAAGAGCTGAAAAAACAAAACCATCCACACAGTGAAGAGACTTTCATTTGCGTTTTCAGAATACAACCCACCCCTCCTCAGCTTCTTTTGCTTGCTTTAAATAGTAAAATGTAGTAGTACCGCATACCACCCAACATTTATCTGATGAAAATAGGGACGTCCTAAGGAAAAGCGGGACACTGGCATCGCAGGAGAAGTATGGCAGGAAGATTCAAGTACAAGCAAAGAAACAATTAAACATTTCAGTGTAGTAGCATAATATAGAATATATTTTAATTATTTGCAGAATGTTGGTAGATATCTTTTCAAAATGAGAGCAAGAACATTAAGTGATATTGAGGACAATCCTAGTTGTGATCGGGAATCGCTGTTCAAGCAGAGTGCTGGAAAACAGCACTGGCTCTTCTTCAAGAGTTCTCCAAGACATACTGTTATGAACAGAGAACAGGGAAAAGAGAATGGCTTCTTTGTGTAGATGTGGAGATGAGAGTTTGTTTGTCTCAAATTAGACCTAATATAAATGAGATTACCCAGCAAAAGCAAGCTCACACTTCTCATTGAGGCTCTTTTAGAATTAAATTTTGGGAATGATTCATGTTCTTATGTAGCTGCTCTGTTTTATACTTTTTGGATGTCCCATGATCATATTACCAGTATAAAGTCGTTGTGTTCTATGTTATAAATCAAGCACTGCTAAGGAGTTGTTTCTTTTTGTTTTCCAATGTAGTTCTTCTCAATAAAAAAACTGGAGTGTCACAAGTACATTTTTATTCTGAAAGTGTGGCCCAGAGAAAAAAGTTTGAGAACTACTGCTCTCAACTCCAACAGCATTAAACCGTTAGTGGGGGGGGGGGGGGGGCGGGGATGGACATATAGCCAGTGTAATGTAAGAAGTTGAAAATTGCCTTGTAAAAGTAATGGCAATTGCAGACATCAATCTAATCATTGTGTTGTGAATCTCTTAAAAAGTGAAATATATTTAGCATTTTAAAATTACTACGTAGAGAATTCTTGGCTGTGTATTTTTTGCACCAAGTAAACTTATTTAAGTGTCTTCATACACCTCCCGTATTTACTTGAGTCTAATGTGACATCGAATCTAATGAGCACCTCAGTTTTCAGAACCTTCCTGGCAAATGTAAATGTGTCATTGAATCTAACACACACCTTAATTTTTTTGTAATGTAACTTGGCCAAAAAAGGTGAGTATTAGATTCAAGTAAAAGGTGGAAGATATGGAATGGCTCTGTGAATGAAAAGTGGTAGGTAGGAGCTTGTGAGGTAGAGACCAGAGTTTTGCCTGATGCATCCAAAGATAATGAGAAGAATGAGTAAAAATAAATGAGATCAAAGTGGGAACGTAGAAGACTAAAATAAGTGGTGGGATCAGGCAAAAGAAAGAAAACCTTGTAAGATGTATGTGGTTGCAGAGAGTACAAACAGCTAAATGTATAGCATTTCTAGAAAGTAAAAAAAAATATACTGCCTAATGGTTACCACCTTCAGGTAGGAATGATCTGTTTCATGTGGGTGGCAAATGCTCAATAGGGATAAGTTTCCAGGCTGACCAGGAAAAAGCAACCACAGACCCAGCATGATTGACCATGTAAGGACACCCAGAAGGTCATATAATTATCAGATTAAAAATTCTGCCTAAACTAAAATTCCTTAATCTTCATAACCATAATAAATATCATACCATTCAGCCAAGGTTTTGATATGGCATAATAAGAAAAAAAAGTCTTATCCAGAAGTTATGGAAATATGTAAAAGAAAGCAATGGAAAAAAACCTGGAAATATTTGGGAGAAGTGGTCTGACAGAAGGTCTACAAGCATGAATCTATATTACAGAGTCAGCTGTAAAATTGATTGAAATTGTAACCAGAACACAAGTGGCTCAGTGTTTAAGAGGGTAATGCAGTAGTCTATAAAATTTGCCACTTCTGTGCAATGTCAGTACTTCATTTCATGGATTAACTCATGGCAGCCATTCTGGGTTTAAAGGCTGGCTTGAGAGAAAATAGGGAGGCCATTTACTCACTGAATGAAAATTAGTTGGCAGTGTTCTTATCTGTCTTAACAGTACCATGAATAATGAATTTATTTTTTTAGGGGGTGGGTTGGTTAGATGTGGAAAGATACCTTTTCCTGCAGAAGAAATTATAGGATTTTCAGGTTCGCTAACCTGCCTACTCAAAGTGTGGGTGTTTAAGCTATATGGATTGTGAGACAGCTCCATACAGTAGACCAAATATGATGGTGCAAGCCTTGCTTAGAGCCCTAGAACAGCAGCTGTCTATATCTCTCACAAATACAAGATATACCTGCAACCCAAGTGTCCCAAACAAATTTGGCAAACACGATTCTATTGGATTCCCATAGTTTCCCTAAACTGAGCAGCCACAATAAATTCATCCTCACCCTCCACATCATGGATTGGGGAACTAACAAACATCCGTAGTTTCACCCAAAGTCATTTGAGACCTATTTAATATTAATAAAACTGAACTAGCCCCTGAGCAGAAACTCATGCATGCAGTGTATAGTGAGCTACCCCACACCCAACATTCCAGAAACCAATTTGATCAAAGGGAGAATTCCTATTTGGCCCAAGAGGTGACCAGCTGGTCACCAAGAGGTGACCAGCTAGTCCCACCCCTGTAATGCAAGGGAGGGTGTGATGTCATCCCCTGGTCTTCCTCGTTTAAATAACTCTTGGGTTCTCTTTGGCCCAGTTGTGCCTACTTTCTCCAGATGTGTGTCACGTCTTGTAGCATACCAAAAAGGAACTCACTAGTCTCTTGTGCATATTTACAAAAACTACAGACAACCCATCTTACCACAAAGGAGATGTGCTGCTCACAGCTTATGATATGGGAAGTAGCACTCAACTGCAGGAGGTAAGCTGTCCTTATTTTGAAGCTAAACTAATAGATACCAACTAAACTAATAGATACCAAACTAATTCCATGTATAATCTGCATAGCCTTATAATGGTGGACACTATTTAATCAGCTCTCAAAAAGTGGTTTGTTCAGTCGCTCATAAACAGCACACAGGATTAGATTGCACAGTAGCATTTGTCGGAATTGAGACCAACCAAAATATAATAAAATATAAAGAAAAGTAATTGTAGATAAAAGAATAGCTACTTCAAAAATTCACGCATTTATCAATATGTACTGGGTCCCTGGCACATTGAATTTATATGATAAATGAAGCTGAATACTCATGTTTTCTTGTAAATGTTGCATTAGCAACACACACAAAATGCATTATGGATGCTCCTTAAATATATAATGTGTGAAGTAGAAGACACATCTCTCTGGTATGCACCATAACTCAAGAAAAGTAAATGGGAACACACACACACACACACACACACACACACACTCTCCAAATTTATACATATCAATTAATTGGGGGGTATTTGTGTATAGGTTTCTAGAGTATATCAAAGAAATGACAAAAAAGGAACATATTTAAATACTAACAATTCAGATATTTGATCCGTTCATCCCTTTATATAACAATAAATGAATGCTGGTGCAATGATTCAATTCCTTTGTCGTATAAATACACACCTTATGTGGAGATCTTCCACCAAAAGGGTAAAAAAAAAGCTCTTGCAAAACCCTTTCCCTAGAGAATATGCACACAATACCAGGTCTTCAGGAACATTTGAGGGGTTGGTAGTCTGTTAAATGCATAAATGAAACCAGATGTCAGAGTCAGACAGTATTATATGGCTCTTTAGTCACATAATAAAAACTCTAATTAATTTTTTATTATTTTTTTTGGAGATAGCATGGCTTAAATATCAAGTGCATATATGCAGCATTTACAAAGATTTCTTTCCCCTGGGTGTCGAAAGCATGTCAATGACTTTCAGAATAATCCTCCAGATCTCTGAAATAAACTGAAATATTGTGGTGCAAGCTGTAAAATCACAGAAAAATACTGTATATAGAAAATTCTAAACTTCAAAGAAATGATTACAAAAGAATTACTTCCACAGTTTGGAACCAGATATAAATTGTATTTTATTAAAGCCTGTTTATATTAGCAATCCTTCTTCAATTCAAAGCTGGTTAAAATCACAATTTTTAACAAAAAAAGCCTGGACTCTCCAATGAAACAAGTTACTGTAGTTTGATACACGCCAGATAAAAAAGCTCTCACCAAAGAAACAAAATATTATCCCTTTGGAATGAGGTCTGACTGCCACTGAACACAACAGGAGACTATTGACTTTAGTCAAATTGTTGCACAAAGAATCTTAAAGCAACATAAGAACAAAAGAACACTCTCTTTTGCGTTTAGGTATACATTAGGTAAAACAAGTTTTAGTACAAATACTAACTAATCTTTGCTTGCAATAAGTAAATAACTACACAAAACCTTTGAAGCAACAGACCTCTGTTTACTACTTTCTATGTGAAAGAATAAAATTTGATTACCAAGCGATTTGGGTGATTGTGGGGAGCGGTTGGGAATGCAAAGCAGAACTCCAGGATTTTTGTGCCCTTCCTGCTTGGCACAACCAGGGGTGGGATTCTGTGTCCTTTCAGCTTGATGCAGCTAGGGTGGGAGGCATGTTTATACCGTACATGCACACACATGTGAGATATGCATACATGTGGGTGGAGCTTGCTGGGGAAATGAGGTTTACAGGATTCAAGCCCCCCCCCCAAAAAAAACTCCAAACATTGTCAAACATTTCCCACCATCACTGAGGGAACACTCTCAGTGGTCCATCTGCAGGTGCTCCAGGAATGTAGGTGCCATCCCACAGCAGAATATGCACTTGCGCGCATTTCAAAGCTGCTTTAATAGATCTTCATCAAAAAGGAAACTATGGTTAATTAGAATAGTGTTGGCTTGATAGTGGGTGGACATGAAGGGGCTATGTGTGCAGGTAAAATACTTGTGCATATCTCAACATAATAAGCTGAGATATGGTTGTCTGAATGCAACCAGGGTTCCAACTTCTTACTTGCAACATCATATTGATGTTTGAGAAACTGCCTTTTTAAATTTAAATTGCTATCAATAATATTATTGCAAGAAATGTTATATAAGGGCAAAGAAGAACTATGATTAAAAATATTGGTCTCAGATTTTACGTATTATACATTAATAATTGATGCTAGCCCTGCTCTGCAGGAAGAAATAGCCATGGAAATATTATTATACACTAAATGCTCAACTGCAGACACATGGCTGCAATTTATCCAACCTGCCCATCAATTGTCAGGTTTCTTTAAGCTCAACAGAAAACATTCCAGTGCTAAAATGAAGTGGCATGCAAAAGTGAAAGAAAAAGAACCATAAAGGTGCTCAAATGGGACAACAAAATCTGTAACTTCCCTGAAGCAATGCCCCCAAAAATGAGAAGTAGAAGCTGTGTAAAACATTGCACTTGACCTTTAGTTAATATTTTTATTTTATTGCCTAATTCTAGGCTGTGGCTTGTGCAGAGGTTGTGTTGAAGCAGTTATGGCTGTGTCCTAATCTAGATGTGGAACAGAGCTGTGCAGCTGTGGTCCCTTTGCTTTAAACGACCCCAACTAGCCTTAGCACACACTTTCATTGGTGCAACATGCAGGTACATCTAAGCAAAGCATTTTGACCTTTGGCTGGAATGCAATGTGCTACTGGTGTCATATACATTGTTACACAATGAATTGTAGAAGCAATACTGTATTATCAAAGACACTGGTGGGCTGGGGACAACCACTTCAATCCATTTCTGGAAGGGTATCAGTGTCACAGCCCACCCAGCACCTCCTCACTTGCTCACTCTGGTGATGCTTGAGCCTTTAGTTTTAGTTGATGAACAGGCACATAGGGGAGGAAAAGATGGTTCAAGTACAAGGCTGTAGCAGAGTTGGAGAGGAGGAAAGAAAGAGAATAAACTGAATGGCTGGCTGAGCAGGAGAGAAAAAGGACAAAGAACAGGGAAGAAGGCAAAAGGGGTGGACTACTGACGCACAGCTCCTGGAAGGTTGCCCATGAGAAAATGCAGCTGTTGGGCTGAAAAAGGTTCACCAGTCCTGATTAAATAATGTTTATCATGGTGTAACTCGCATACTTTCCCCAAATAATAGTGTGTACACACAGTTGTACAACATAGGTACAAATACATAATTCTACAACAATTGAAAATAACGTCTTCTGAGTTGTACAAATCCTGTGTGTGTGTATGTATATATATATATATATATATATATATATATATATATATATATGTGTGTGTGTGTGTGTGTGTGTGAGAGAGTGTAGTGTAGTGTAGTGTAGTGTAGTGTAGTGTAGTTGTTAAGAGCGGTGGACTCATAATTTGGTAAACCGGGTTCACTTCCCTGCTCTTCCACATGCAGCTGCTGGGTGACCTTGGGCCAGTCACACTTCTCTGAAGTCTCTCAGTCCCACTCACCTCACAGACTGTTTGTTGTGGGGGAGGAAGGGAAAGGAGAATGTTAGCCGCTTTGAGACTCCTTAAAAGGTAAAGGTAAAGGTACCCCTGCCCGTATGGGACAGTCTTGACAGACTCTAGGGTTGTGTGCTCATCTCACTCTAGAGGCCGGGAGCCAGCGCTGTCCGCAGACATTTCTGGGTCACGTGGCCAGCGTGACAAAGCTGCTCCGGTGAACCGGCACCAGAGCAGCACACGGAACGCCGTTTGAGACTCCTTAGGGTAGTGATAAAGCGGGATATCAAATCCAAAACTCTTCTTCTTCTCTCTTCCAAATAACTGGCAGAAAACTGGAAGTCAATTTATGTAGTGGCTAAAAGATTCCATATATTTATTATTATGAAAGGTTCTGTGATGCATCATTGGCTTTAATCAAAAACTCACTGGCTCATAAGTAATTGCATTAAGGCTTTTTAACATCTACATGCAGCCGCTGGGAGAGATCATCAGGGGGTTTGGGTTGTGTGTTCATCAGTATGCGGATGACACCCAGCTCTACCTCTCTTTCAAATCAGAACCAGTGAAGGCAGTGAAGGTCCTGTGTGAGTGTTTGGAGGCGGTTGGAGGATGGATGGTGGCTAACAGATTGAGGTTGAATCCTGACAAGTACTGTTTGGGGGGGGGGGATAGGAGGCAGGCGGGTGTGGAGGACTCCCTGGTCCTGAATGGGGTAACTGTGCCCCTGAAGAACCAGGTGTGCAGTCTGGGAGTCATTTTGGACTCACAGCTGTCCATGGAGGTGCAGGTCAATTCTGTGTTCAGGGCAGCTGTTTACCAGCTCCATCTGGTACACAGGCTGAGACCCTACCTGCCAGCAGACTGTCTCACTAAAGTGGTGCATGCTCTGGTTATCTCTCGCTAGGATTACTGAAATGCAGTCTATGTGGTGCTACCTTTGAAGGTGATCCGGAAACGACAACTAATCCAGAATGCGGCAGTTAGACTGGTGACTGGGAGCAGCCACTGAGACCACATGACACTGTTCTTGAAAGATCTACATTGGCTCCCAGTACGTTTCCGAGCACAATTCAAAGTGTTGGTGCTGACCTTTAAAGCCCTAAATGACCTCGGTCCAGTATACCTGAAGGAGTATCTCCACCCCCATCATTCTGCCCAGACACTGAGGTCTGGTGCCGAGGACCTTCTGGCGGTTCCCTCACTTTGAGAAGCCAAGTTACAGGGAACCAGGCAGAGGGCCTTCTCGGTAGTGGCACCCACCCTGTGGAACATCCTCCCACCAGATGTCAAAGAGAAGAACTGCCAGACTTTTAGAAGACATCTGAAGGCACCTCTGTCTAGGGAAGCTTTTAATGTTTAACAGACCACTATATTTTAATATTTTGTTGGAAGCCCAGAGTGGCTGGGGAGGCCCAGCCAGATGGGCGGGGTATAAATAAATAAATAAATAAATAAATATTAAAATATTTGTGGTCAACTTATAGGTAGGTGGATGTTCAGCTATTGTGATTTAAGTCAGTGACCTGGTCACTTATCTATTTGACTCAGTTCTGATTTTATAGAAATTAACCAGGGAGTGACATGCGATGAAAAAGTTAAAAACAAAAAACAAAAAAACTTATTAATATAAGATCCTGTACAATTAGTTCAGCTGTCCCTTGAGGTATTTTTCATGATTGGCCTTTAACTAATTAATCATCAACACATTCTGTGCAATTCATTATCAATTATTTGTCCTGCATTATGGTGCTAAATAACGGCACCTCATTTAAAACGTGAAATGAGTTGCATCGATTCCTTTGTCTTTGTAATTTAAAGGGACAGTCCCATTAGGTTTTATTATAGGTTTTTTGTTCTATAATATATCAAATGTATACTCCAGCTATTGAAAAAAGTCCATGAAACTTACCCTTGGATTAGGAAGTGTATAGTTCTCACATCAATTGATGTATAAAAGACAGCTTATTTGTTTGTAAGAGTGCTAAAAAATAGGAGAGGGTCGGCTGGATTTTAAAAGGACTTCTATACTGGAAGTAGCCCTCAATAGAAATTCAAGAGAATGCATATCATGGAAAGCATATATTCTACAAATTAGTTCAATGATTTTACTTACTTGGTATTAGCATTTTTAAACAAGTCTTTCTTACTGTGTATTAGCATATCCAAAATTTAACTATTTAATAATTACATGACTAGCATCGCAAATAATGGTCCTGATCCTATAGAAATATCAACAGAACTACTCATATAGAATATGAAATAATTATTATGTCTTCTGTTCCATCATGGAAGAAAAAGATAAAACAAAACCAGAAAGTGTACCACTGAAAGCAAGAGTATGGTTTAGCCTGGGTTTTTTAAAAAAATCAACACAGGAACATAAATATGTCCCTTTTAGGTGGAAAATGAATAATTATCTGAATAAAATTTGATTATTTTTTTAAAAAGAGAACAATTTCGCACATTTAATGTATTTATAGAAAATAGTAATGACTGATTAATGTATATGGGGCATATATCTTTTTTTCTAATTAAAAAAAGACTAAGATTTAAAGAGTGGAGAATAGCATATGCAATGGAACACAAACATGTTTAACCAAAACTGGTTCATATGAGATGCTAATTAACTCAGCAGATAGGATACAATATGCGTAAGACCTGGCTCTTTCACTTTTATTTGCAGCTAACAGTAGCTGTCAAGCTAATAATAGTGTGGTGGTTAGAATGTCAGAATAAGACCTAGGAGACTGAGGTTCAAATCCCCATTAAGCCACGAAGCTCACTGGGTGACCTTGGGCCAATCACTGCCTCTCAGCCTAACCTACCTCACAGGTTCTTGAGATTAAATGAGGAGGGGGAGAACCCTTGTATGCCACCTTGAGCATAAATGCACTGTTGTGGCATTTGAGCACACAGTATAGGGGGGCCAGAACTTCAGCTGCTCATGGCAGCTGTGGGGCAGACAAAGCTAGAACTCCCTGACAGAAGTGGAGTTTGCAGGCACACGTGCTGTACCTGATGTCATGGTGATGTCAGGTGACTAACAAGTGGTCAGCCCAAACCAGGCCCGCAGGATTGTGTATACCTATCCAAAATTCCGGATTTCTCAGCTGCATACAGTTTGTATGTGCATGTGCTTTTTAAGGTAAAGGTAAAGGACCATGGATGGTTAAGTCCAGTCAAAGGCGACTATGGTGTTGCTGTGCTCATCTCACTTTCAGGCTGAGGGAGCCAGTGTTTGTCCACAGACAGCTTTCCAGGTCATGTGGTCAGCATGACTAAACTGCTACTGGTGCATTGAGGACCGTGACGAGTGCCAGAGCACACAGAAATGCCATTTACCTTCCCGCCGCAGCGATACCTATTTATCTACTTGCACTGGCATGATTTTGAAGTGCTAGGTTAGCAGAAGCCGGGACTGAGCAATGGAAGCTCACCCCGTCACGGGGATTCAAACTACTGCCCTTCTGATTGGCAAGCCCAAGAGGCTCAGTGGTTTAGACCACAGCGCCACCTGCGTACTTTTGTAGACAACATATACAAAGGTGAGCATCAGTGACCATGATTCGGTGCATCCTGCTCTCCCTCCTGCACACGTTCAGTTAGCATTTTTAACTTGGGTTTCTTTTATGCATTTTATACCATTCTCAGATTCAATGATTAAAAAGTTGGAAATTCCCTTACTTTGCATCTATCATTTTTCCAGCAGTGATTTTTGCATGTGTGTATATCGGTTATGTCTAGTTCACGTTTTCCTCTTACCATAAATAGTCATAAACTGCCAAACAATGGTTTATCTAAGTGCCAATTTTCTCTGGAATTAATGTTCCTTCATGTCCTCAATATGAGCTTTTGTCAAAATGTTAATTGGGCACTTTCTCCCAGACTATTGAATATACAAAATTCACACTTAAGTGTCAATTTAAAACTTGCAGAAGATTGGTCCTTGGCACGCAGTACAACTCAGTTAGGAATCTGCCAGTTTATTTACTTAATTTAAATAACAATAAAGAAATGCCTGTATCAGCTTCTAGGTCAGGCTGTTGTCAATGAAAATAGATTCACACAATAAAACAGCAGTGTATCACACTGAATTTTTTGACAGTCAGCAAGAAAATATTTCCACAGATAATCCACCTGTTCTAGATTTCTTAAAAGAAATAAAAAAGGCTGTTTTCTTCCATCAGTCATCAGCCAAGATGGTAGACTTTGCTACAAAAAAATATAGGTGGATAATAACTAATCATGTTGGAAAAATAAATGCTAGCATTCAATGTAGAAGTCAATGCTCTGTTTATAAAATGAGAGCTAAGGTTATCCCCACAGCTAGAGTTAGCCAGATTCACAGGTCTATTCTGCATCCGCCCAAAAGCAAATCCAGAAACAAATATTTTGGGCTGGTGCACTCTGGCAGGAGCAGAGCTAATAGCAAAATTTTGTTTAACTCAAATTATCATCTCAGTGGTGGTTTTTTATTATTGTTAAAGAAAACCGACAAAAGATTTTTCGCACCTCAAATATATTATTGAAAAATATATTGCATGTTATTATAAATATCTGAAATTCCTTACTCATTTCTCAATGAATTGTGGTTTCAGGACAACAGACTATGTGGTCAGGTCTGAAGAAAGTGTTACTGCTAGGTAGAATTTTATTTGGAGATCTTAATGTGTTTGCAGGAGGGGAGCATGAAATCACACTAATGGCTTTGTAGGTATACTTGCTACCTCCTTGAGATTTCCACTGTATGGTGGGTTATTTTCAATTACAAAAAACAAACTAACTTTTAAAGTAAAAATATTATAAATCTAGGAAAATATTGTATTACAACTGAGAACCAATGTTAACATGTTAATGGCTTTCTGAGATGTTTTTCTGACCCCTCTTAGAAACTTGTGAGAAATGTGTCCTTGGTTAGAGAACTACAGTTTATGCCAGCCTACTAACATCCCACACTTTCCCCACCTTTCTCAGAAAAATAAATAAATAGATGTTTTACTACACCAATCTGTTAACATTGGCTGGACTAGTAAATACACTCTAGTGGCAAAATTAAATGCATTTATCCTCAGGCAGTCCTGTACATAAAGTGTTGGGTGGCTGGAAAGTCCGACCTCAGCTGGCTGGCTTTTATACCCAGGAAGAAGAAAGAAGTTTTCCATCTGGTCCGCTCCTTAAACCGTGCCCCCAAGCTCGCCGGCGATTGGCTGCAAGCACAGGTGAGCCCCAGCAGTCAATGCAGCTGGCAGAGGAGGAAGTGACAATGTTCCCCAGCCACACAAAAGCCAGAAGTCCACCTCAGCACTGTAGCCCCACTGGACCACAACCACTGCTTCTCCTCCTCACCTGACAGGTAAGCAGCCAATATCACATCGTTTTCTCCCGTTCATTGATATAATATTTATTCTAATGCGTTTGACGTTACCAAACTTTTGGCCGCAGGATCAGGATTTACTTCTACCTGCCTACTAATCTCCAAGTTTGTTTCTGTAGAATTTCACGACTCAGATGTTCAGCTTCCAGAGAACTTGCAAACGGTCTCAGTGGGCCTAAATTCATAAACAGTGTCATAAAAAGTTCCGCAAGATCACAGAGTGATCTTGACAGAGCTTATGATATTTAAGAAAACTTTTAGGAAACTTCTGGCTCTGTAGAAACAAGATTTAGACATTAGCTACAACAATCCTGATTCTGTTATAAGCGGATCCATGTGCTGGTTGGCAAATAGAAAAGAAAAAATATATACATTAGGTTTTCAAAAACTAATTTTATGAAGCTTCAGCCGTGATGCATGACTCTGCAGCAAGTTTTCTCGCTGAAATAATAAATAGGATGTTCTTACCAGTTTTCCATGGAAACAATTTAAAGCGTTTCAAATTTAGAGCAGCTATTAATCAGATTAACCATTCTGAGTTGAAATGATATAATTGTTCTGGGGTAAACTATGCAAGAATTTGTCAAGACAAAAAACAGAGTTTACTCCATGAATAGCATAACCGACTGCAACAGAACTACCTACACATTTGAATTTTACATTGTATGGGGAAGGCCAGCCCTGTACCCAGTGAATGGCATCTCACATGAAAAGCTATTAATATTTTAGAAGTAAATATTCTTTGAAGTGCAAAGTGATTATTTCTGAAACATTTGACTAATATTTTCAATCTATTTTCAAGAAGTCTGTCAGTAATGCCAGTCTTAATGTAAAACCTTATTACTGACATTTCAAGCATGCCTTTTACCTGGTAAATCATTTTTTGGACAAGAATACTAGGAATAAGGCAGTCCAAGTGATAAACTGAAGCACACATTAAAATTTAATTGTAATTAATTACATACACACACCAGTGCCCATGTTCACAACCTAATAGAACAGAAAGGGTTTCTATTAACACATATCAATGTGTTAAGGACAGATAACAATACCAATTAATACAGGAGAATGCTAAGTACTGAATCACTGAACTTCACCCATATCTACTGAATAAAAGACTGTTGCAGTTTACAGCAAAACGCTTAAAACACCTAAGCCTATCACATGTTGCCCTCTAGTGGACTTTTCTTGTTGTTGCATGTGTATATGCATTAAATACTTTTCCAGGGCTGCTCTGTTTAATTGCATTGTGCAAGCAACTCCTCACAAGGATCAACTCGTGTAGTTATTTTCCATTGCAGGCATGAACTGCACAACAAATCCTGACAAAAGAAAGATGGATAAATAGAATTTGCTCTCTGAGCAGCCGCACAAGGAGATGCCCTTTCTCAACTATATGCAACTGAAGAGGATTTTGTAAATTAGAACACATTTGGCATGCTTTCTAAAGCACACATGTTGTAAACTATCTTCATCTCCAGGATATAATGGTTTGGGGCACCCATATTATTGTATTGCATTGTTGCGGTGCAGCCAGCTTTTTAAAGATAAATCCTCTGAGTACAGGTAGTCATTTTACAATACTCAGATGTGATACTATACACAGTGCTTGCTTTACAGTAAAGTCACATGAGATTATCATTGTATATTCTATAGGCTATAGACTTATTCCTTTTAAAATCCTTTCATATTTATTATAGAAACACATGATTTTTATTTTTTTAGTACCTTGACTTGTTATTCTGCAGCTGTTGATTGCTCATGTAATATATTCTCTAGGTGCCTTTAGAACTGGAGGATTATTCTGAAATGTCATTGACATGCTTTTGACACCCAGGGGAAAGAAATCTTTGTAAATGCTGCATATATGCACTTGATATTTAAGCCATGCTATCTCAAGAAAAAAATAATAATTAGAGTTTTAATTATGTGACTAAAGAGCCATATAATAATGTCTGTAATAGATTTATACAGTGCTTTTTTCTGGGGGGATGCATTTTGTGATTTTTTGTAGTTTTGTCCATTTACTGTATTTATTTTCCCTGATTTGAACTATAAAATGGTGGCTTTCTTGAGTCAAAATGAGAGTATCCCTTAACATTTTTTGGAAAAAAGTACTGGATTTACATTATGCTATCCTAACCAAATGAACTACACTGAAAAAGAGGGAAGTTGCTACTAGGTCCTCTGGTAGAGATCAGTTGGCGAAACCCCTCTTAGCTGTCACAGCTCATGAATTAAAAGTTATATGAAAAGAGCTAGTGAAGTTATATTTCAAAATACCCAGCGGAATTTTTTTTAAAATCTCAGTGCAGCCACAGCATAGAAGACTTTCCTTGTAGTAACCAACCCCATTACATCATCAATGCCATGGCTAGCTATTCTTGTTTTTTTCTTTACTTTCCCTCTTTTCTTCTTCTAAATCCTTCTTCATTTTCATTATCCTTTCAAAAAGAAGGGCAAATAAATATGTATGTATCAGTACTATACATGTAAACCTTACCTAAACTCTACAGGAGGCATAGGCAAACTCTGGCCCTCTAGGTGTTTGGGACTACAATTCCCATCATCTCTAGCTAACAGGACCAGTGGTCAGGGATGATGGGAATTGTAGTCCCAAACATCTGGAGGGCCGGAGTTTGCCTATGTCTGCTCTCCAGGACTTACTGCAGAAGACACATACACCAGTGTAAATAACTTTAGAGACGTGAGGTAGTATTCAAACAACTAGTTATGGTAGCACAACAGCTTTTAAATTGCCCACAAAACCACAGGGCAGGGCACCAAACCTTTAAAACAAAACAAAAAATCCCCTCTCAGATTTTAAAGTTGCCTAGCACAAAATTCCCTGTACCTACTTGTCTGAAATTTGGCAACCTTTGACTGCTCATAAACTATACAATGACTACAAACTTTATACAAATCCATAAAAAAATAAATGATAGGTGCTGGATGATTTTCTCCATGTAGCCAGTGGAAAAAGTTTTGGGAAATTAGGTGGGGAAAACTTCTGCCTTAGATCTGAGAAGCATGACGTTAGTCTGAGGCACCAAGCCAAGGTAATCCCAAGCCAGTGAGGTATGTTCCAAGGTAAGAATTCTTTTCTGCTCACATTCCTAACAGATACCCAAGGCTTAACATGGTGGGCGCTTGTAGATCTCATTTTGTGCCATATTTCTAGGTACAGTTGTACCTCAGAAGTCAAACAGAATCATTCCGGAAGTCCGTTCAAATTCCAAAATGTTTTACTTCCAAAGCGCGGCTTCCAATTGGCTGCAGGAAGCTCCTGAAGCCAATCAGAAGCCGTGGAAGCCCCATCGGACGTTTGGCTTCTAAAAGAACATTTGAAAACTGGAACAGTCACTTCTGGTTTTCAATCGTTGGGGAGCCGAAAATGTTCGACTCCCAAGGCGTTCGGGAGCCGAGGTATGACTGTACAGTTCTATATTTTAAAGCTCCATGTAGGTGCTTCCCCCACAAAACCCCACTATTTACTGCTGAATCAGAGCAAACAGAAATCCATGAAAAACCAATTCAGCTTTAAAGAGTGGAGTTTTCTGGAGAAAATGCAGACCTGTGCCTAGAAAGTGCAGGGCAAAAAAACTGTGGAAGAGCCCTAATTCTCCTCATGCCAGTTCTAAAGGCACACACCTCTTTAAATCATAACTTTTTCAATAGAAGCTAGAGCAAAATCTGTCCATAATTACTACTAGTGTGGTGTAGTGGTTAAGAGCGGTAGTCTCCTAATCTGGGGAACTGGGTTCGCGTCTCTGCTCCTCCACATGCAGCTGCTGGGTGACCTTGGGCCAGTCACACTTCTGTGAAGTCTCTCAGCCCCACTCACCTCACAGAGTGTTTGTTGGGGGGGGGGGGAGGAAGGGAAAGGAGGTTGTTAGCTGCTTTGAGATTCCTGAAGGGGAATGAAAGGTGGGATATCAAATCCAACTCCAAACTCTCTCTTACCATCCTTTGTTGTTAAACATGAGCATGCTATTCAGAACTGATGTAAAATGCTCGTAATTTGTATTTTCTGCAGAGTATAAAATACCAATTCAGAAGTGGGTTTAAGAAAATTGAAGAGCGGTCACGAAAAACCTGAGGTAGAGATGCACATGGTTAGATATATGTACCGTGACAATCATTTATATGTACTATAAAAATTCCAGCGTATTTTAAGTTTCAGGAAACCTCCCCGCTTTGCAACTTAAAGAGTCCTTTCAGGGAAATTAATTACGATCTAAATAAGTACTATTCCTCTTATCTTAATTAATCACCTCACCCAAGAGGTATTTTAGCTGTGAAGAGAGAACAGACTTGAAACATGCAAAGCAACTCTGGTGGTGGTGGTGTGTGCATGCGCATGAGCCCGATGGGAACCTCTGGCTGCAATTCCTCCTTTTCAGGGAAATCTGTCAGGGCTTCTGAAACTTTAAGGTCTTTGTGGGGAAAAGTTCATTTTTATTTGAGGAAGCCCAATGTTTCCATTTATTCTGTGTCTTACAGAAAGCAGTAAGAATACAGAGCATTCATTCAGCTGGTTTTTAGTTTTCTTTAAATTTATAAACCAGTTTGTTTATGGATTGGGAATTCCTCAAGATATGCAGGTTTCAGTTTCATGTCCTGCTGGTCAGCATATCACCTAGTTTACTACTACTGGGGATAATTTTGAGTGCCACAGCTCAGTCCATATGATATAGGGTCACCTGAATATTTTTGCATTGCAAGGGGGGTGGACTATATAACCCTCAGGGTCCCTTCCATCTCTTCAGTTCTAAGGTGAAGCAGCACTTCACGTGGAGTACCACACGCAGAGTACTCTTTACAACTCAGCAGTCTCAACCAGGGATTCTTCCAATATTCTCTTCAACCCAAATTCACAATGAAATAACTTAGTCTGCCTTTATCAAACAAAACTGCCTGAATATAAATTTGAGCATTAGTTTTGTATGTGCTTCCTAGATGCAGACACTAATAAAATATTTCTCTCCCCCCCCCCCCCGGCCGCATGTATTACAGCACATATATGCATTCAAATTCTAGTCCATTTGTCTATCTGATCTGTTTGTTCTGTGGCTATGGTCTGTTCAATTGCAGTTAGCCTCTTGCTACACATACGGTGGGAGACAGTGGCTGGCTGGTTCTGCATGTGGATTTCTGAGCAGGCCCATGTTTGTTTCCCACCCTAGTTGTATACAATTGCCACTTTGCATATGAAACTTCGCAAAATACACAAACATAACAAATCATTGGCACCAGATCATTATATCTGTCAATCCAAGTAAGAAAAGAGAAAATCCTGCAAGAAACACCTTTTATGGCTTCAAATAAGTAAACAGATGCATATGTGGATACATACTTCACAGAACTTTGTAAAATGTTTGTAGTGTGCTACTGAAAGACAGTGGAGATTAACATTCGAACAAACAGTTTTCAGAATGGTTACAGAATGAAATGATGCAGACCTACCCATCTCTAATCAAAACCAATTCTTGAAAGGCTGGGGTTAGCTAGAACATGTTCTAGGTTTGAACAGGGCAGCCTATCAGCATATCAGATATGACTGACACCCTACACTTTTTCTTTCCTTTCTTTATAAATTGTATATGCTACTGAAAAGAAACCTCTTACCCCTGACCGTTAGGTCCAGTCACAGACAACTCTAGGGTTGCCGCTTCTTGCAAACCAGAACAGTGCACGGAAACGCCGTTTGCCTTCCCGCTGGAGCGGTACCTATTTATCTACTTGCACTTTGACGTGCTTTCGAACTGCTAGGTGGGCAGGAGCTGGGACTGAGCAATTGGAGCTCACCCCATCACGGGGATTCGAACCGCTGACCTTCTGATCGGCAAGCCCTAGGCTCTGTGGTTTAGACCACAGAGCCACCTGTGTTCCATAAGAATACAGTAGCAGCATTCAAATAAGACTTTTTAAAATCTAAATAAAACAAAGTAGAACTATAAGCTATAAATAAAACTATTAAGCAAAGAGCAACCAACTGGAAGCCCATTGAGTACACACTGATCCAGGTTATCACTATAGCGATAAGTTGGCACAGATCTACAGATGAGGGATCCCCCTTCCCTGCCACCCAACTTTGATTTAGTGTACTGTATATAAGAAAGAATTCTGCTTCTGTGTTGTCACCAAGTGATAGTCCACTGGTAATGGAAAAACCCATGGCTACAGATCCTAGTTTGGAGGACACAGTAAGCGTTGTGGATACCAAGGAGCTAACACTACGTGGAAGTGCCGACTTAGCATCATGTGATGAGTCAGCATCACGAGATGCGGGGAGTTGTCTAATTGGTCTACAGCCAACTACATAGGAGTCAATTCCTAGGGGCTAAGGTCCCTTCGGGTCCCCCGATAAAATATTTGAGCACCCCTCCACCGTCAGGAAGCTATCAGCAGCTCCTGGCTGGTTGCCCAGGAAGGTATAAGGATAAAGACAAGGAAAACCCCTCTCACCACCAAAGGAATACAAGCGAATAGTAAAGAGAACCCACACTAGTGAGGCTGACACAAAACCCCACACATACACTAAGCAGAATAGAAACATTGCCATCCCACTCCACTCACCTTTCCCCCCTCCACCTTTCCCCATTTTCTCCCTTACGTAACACTAATGTGTCAACAAATGGAACTGATCTGTAGAAAATGTAACTTGGAAAAAGAGACATTGCACATACCGAGAAATCTTTAATAAAAATATGTTTTTAAAGAAAGACAAGGAAAAGTTTCTTACAGTCCTTTTTATTTCAAACTTTACAAAGAGAGGCTATAGCACACAGCCTCTTGGATAATGGCATTGTCCCGAGTGAATCTCCAGTTTATTTAAGTTGGCACCCCTGTCCAGCTAGTATAAAGAGGTATGGTTGACTTCTCCACGCTGTCTTTTCCCCTCTATGCAATCCCACCTGCACATGCTGATTCCTGGATCTAAGAAGACTGCTTTATGATGATGCAAGACCGCAATTGGAATAAAGCGCTACCTAAAATACATTTTGACTCTTGAGTGCTTGATGTGGGGCTTCTGTACATTTCAACAAAACCTTGGTTATCTGGCACCCTGTCTGAAGGATCAGAGAGGAGCAAAATTGCAGCAACCTCCTCCTTGAGAGCCAGAATGTTTGGCTTAGCACTACATGTAAACTCTGTATTTTCCCCACCCCTCCCTTTGATTGAGGTTAATTCCACACTACACCCTATATTTCATATCTTCACACTTTTATTCCAAGACATAACACAAAAGGAAAAAGGAAGGGAAGAAGGGGGAAAATGAGCTTAGGCATGAGTCATTAAAGCGACCAAATTCTCATAAGGGCCAGCTTTAATGGAAACTGTTCAAAGAGAGACAGAAGGTTCTGCTTCCCATCTCACCCTCTGCTACCTAAAGGAAAGCCACTTGAATGAAAGGAATACTAACTGTTGACCCATACCCTGCAGGACCCTAGAGTACACATCCCTACACAAAACTGTGATTTTCAGTGTCTGCAGCCTGGATTTGTTTCTGGAAGCAAATAACATGGAAATGAGCGCTAAACTTGCGCTTTATTCTGCTAGATTTACTGAAGTGGCTTTTATGACATGTAAAAGCTCAAATGTAATGCAAAAATAAACAGGGAAATGGCAGGAAAATTGAATAAACTGCTGTGTCCTAATGGGGTGGCCCTGTTTCCGCTCTGTCCTGCTGCAGCCTGATGGAGAACTCTATTAATAGCTGCTAGCCATAATTGAAGGGGGGGAGAAGCCTCCATGTTCAGAGACAGTACAGTGGTACCTTGGGTTACAGATGCTTCAGGTTACAGACGCTTCAGGTTACAGACTCCGCTAACCCAGAAATAGTACCTTGGGTTAAGAACTTTGCTTCAGGATCAGAACAGAAATCGTGCAGCAGTGGCGTGGCGGCAGTGGGAGGCCCTATTAGCTAAAGTGGTGTCTCAGGTTAAGAACAGTTTCAGGTTAAGAACGGACCTCCAGAACGAATTAAGTTCTTAACCTGAGGTACAACTGGATAGTAGTTGAGGAACCACAGAGGGATATAAGGTGGTCTGTTGTCCTATTTCATTCCAGACAGCCTGATATTTCTATCACTCCAGGCTAATATCCTGTTTTTCTCTCTATTTAAAGCCACTGCATTTGAATACAGAATTGAATCCATTCTAGGTCTAGCTGAGCTTTTCCACATGACCACTACTAAACAATCTTGGCTGTGAGTCTTGGAAGACCCCCTCCCTGCCTTGCAGGCTTTTTCCCACTTGGCTTGGGAGGGCAGAGATTTGACTGACTCCAGCTACTAAAGCTGACACTGCAAAACTGATCTTGGATTGGGGTATTGTTGCGGAAGAGGTTGTTGGGAGGGATGGGTTCTTGATGTGTTATATATATATATATACATATACATATATATATATTATTTATTTATAGATCTTCCTATGATTTGTGTGCATATTTCTCAATTTGGTTGTGTATTTTTTGATGTGTTTTATTTATTGTTTATGACTACTTTTGTTATATATGTAATTACCGCATTTTTCGCCCTATAGGACACACCGGCCCATAGGACACACCTAGTTTTGTTTTGGGCGGGGAAATAAAGGGAAAAAAATTATTCCCCCCCCAACCTCTGGGCAGCAGGCTGCTATCCGCAGCCTAGGGAGCCCTGTGGGAACTCCCTAGGGAGCCCTGCGGATATCTGCCTGAAGCGCGGGGCGCTCTGCTTCAGTGCGCCCCGCGCTCAGGGCAGTAGGCTGCTATCCGCAGCCTAGGGAGCCCTGCGGGAACTCCCTAGGGAGCCCTGCGGATATCTGCCTGAAGCGCGGGGCGCTCTGCTTCAGTGAGCCCCGCGCTCAGGGCAGTAGGCTGCTATCCGCAGCCTAGGGAGCCCTGCGGGAACTCCCGCGGGCTCCCCAGGCTTGCGGATAGCTCCCTGAAGCCTGCATTAGCCCCATAGGATGCACACAGATTTCCCCTTCATTTTTGGAGGGGAAAAGGTGCGTCCTATAGGGCGAAAAATACAGTATGTATTTTTTCATGTTGTAAACTGCCTTGAGCATAGTCTTAACTATGGAAACAAAGCACAGAAATAAAATAAAATGATGTATGATGTATGTAAACACATTTCACATTTTAAGGTGCCAATTTATAATTTCGCGAGAAAGCAAAACATTGTTTGTTTGTTTGTTTGTTAAATTTGTATGCCACCCTTCATCTGAAGATCACAGGGTGTTTCACAACATAAAAATACAAAATAAGAACACCAAATACATAATAATAATTAAAATGATGATGATGATGATGATACAGTCGTACTTCGTGTTGCATTAGGTTCATGTTGTGTCTTTTCAGCTTGCGAACGCAGCAAACCCAGAAGTGTATACTTCCGGTGTGCATGCACTGAAACATTCTGTGTGCTTTGTGCATGCGCAGAAGCATTCTGCTCGCTCCGCGCTTGCGCAGAAGCACCACTCTAGTTGCAGACTTTTTGGGGTGCGAACAGCACCCTGGAACGGATTGTGTCTGCAACTAGAGGTACCACTGTAGTAGTAGTAGTAGTAGTAATAATAATAATAATAATAATAATAATAATAATAATAATAATATCTATAACCCCACTTCCACAATCACATTTAAAAGACCACATTTAAAAGTGCTCTCTGTAATGCTGTAATATAATAAGGAATGAACAGTATTTAAGTACTTAATTCGTTCTGGAGGTCCGTTCTTAACCTGAAACTGTTCTTAAACTGAAGCACCACTTTAGCTAATGGGGCCTCCTGCTGCTGCCGCTGCACCGGAGCACAATTTCTGTTCTCATCCTGAAGCAAAGTTCTTAACCTGAAGCACTATTTCTGGGTTAGCGGAGTCTGTAACCTGAAGTGTATGTAACCTGAAGTGTATGTAACCCGAGGTACCGCTGTACTGGCATTTACAGACTCTGATTAATCTTTTGTGGAACTGCCTGATCTGCTGATTGTTCCTGTGCAATCTTCACCTTCTTCTCCTGTTTTAATTCCAAAGCAGTCTGCTGCAAGTTGCAGCAAAAGAACTGAGTGTGGAGAGAGGCTGTTTAATCCCTCCTTTTCCATTATACAACTCATAACATGCCTGGGGGAAATGATTTTATCTTTCCATCTAGAGGAGAGAGAAAAACATGAGGGAAAATTTTGAGATGGAAAGAAAAGAGAAAGAAAACAACTACTTTGGGTTAGAAAGAAAGAAAGAAAGAAAGAAAGAAAGAAAGAAAGAAAGAGGAAGGAAGGAAGGAAGGAAGGAAGGAAGGAAGGAAGGAAGGAAGGAGGGGAAAAATTGGCAGAACTCTACACACCTTGCACTAGTATGAAACCAAGATACAGGTAATATTGTGATAGGGTTAGTATCTTTTCAAGGATGTGAAACAAAAGTAGAGGGGGGTCAGGCAAGAAAGAAATGTGAGTGTAGTTTAAGATATTTGGACATAAAACTTTGAGAATGGTGAGAAATAAAGCACCAATTATGGATCTGAAGTGGATAGATGATGGAAGCATAAAGGACGCTGGGAAGCTGAAGGAAAGGTGGAAGGGAGGGTGAAGAGTTTGATCAAAGCCGGGATATGTGTCATTGAAAGATAGTTGATGAGATAGCCAGGGGGCACATCCATATTGGCAGCCTCCTGAGAGCAGTCTTACCTGGAGAATCTACTTAAATTCAAGGTGGGTATGAGTGATTAGACAGGGGCTTCCTCTGAATAACATTTCCTAGCAGTCAATCTAAGGCCAGAGGGACAGTAGAAGTAGATGTAACTTTGTTTTGCTACAGGATATGTTCTAACAACAGATGTCTAACATTTTATATGCCTATCCATGTATTTTGCACGTGAAACAGGATTTTTCTGTTAATAGCTTCATTTCAAATTTGAAAATTAAGAATAACTGTCTAAATACACAAAATAATGTGCCGTTTTCTGACTATGCAAACTTTTCAGATGATTAGTTGATGATTTTTAGTTGAAATAGATAATTCAGCACCAACAATATCTGTAATATTGAAGAGATATTGAAGGTACCATTATTCTTAGGCCTTATAAATTTAAAATTTTAATATAACTGAACACCAAATTAGTCTTACCACAAATGATTTTAAAGGCAAGAGTTACATTTGCCTTCCATTTGAAAAAACTGAAATACGATTGGTGAACACTAGATGGCAGAGTAGGGCAAGGACTGATATTTTAAAAGCCTTCCATTGCAAACTCAAATTATTCCAATATGCCTAGATGTAATAAATAATTCAAATGATGACTAAACAACACTGGGGACTGTTTCTGTTTCATTCACAGACAGATCTCTCTGTTAGTTGCTCTATAATTTATTAGCAACAACTGACCATACACATACAAATAGACCAACCAGCAGTAATTTCCTGCTTTTCTTTTTTGCAGAGAAAAGTATACCTCTTTTTGCATATTTTGTTTGTCCCTTTAGGGCTTAGCACAGGAATGATTAGTCAGAAGGATAAAAGTCAATGGGAATTTGACAGAAAACTGAACTGGTTTCTGATTTCAATGAAAACAAACATTAAACCAGTTGAGTTTTTTCAGCTCAGCCAGTCAGAGAAATTGCAATATAAAATTTGCTGAATTCAGGGTAGACCAGGTATTTATGATTAAAATGTGGGAACAAAGTTTTCTACTCAAAGTGTACTCAAAGGCAAAATTGCTTATGCTACAATATCACTCTCACATATGAATATACATTCAGAGCCGTACTATTATTTGCATTTTGCATTTCTATTACTTTTTTTTTTACATCCAAGCAAGCTAGGATAACACACACCCAAATCAAATCACATACAAAGCTACAACATGAAAAATAAAAAGGATAACTAAAACAAAGACCCTGCAGCTGAAAATTATGTACAGAAAACATCCCAAACCATCAGAGCACATCTGTTTCAAAAATCTCTATAAACAAATCTGCAATATAGAAGACATTTTGAGGAACCGTGTGATAACTATCATGTGGACTATTCCAAATTTTCCTTCTTTCCTTCTCCTCCTCGTGGCTCTATTGTCCACGAATTTAGGTGTTGAAATGGTGACTAAATATGATGTGATATGTGAGATGCCAGCCCACAGATAAAGAACTATGATATTCACACAGTATCAAAGCTGTATGGCTGCCAACAAGACCAGAGGTGTTTTAAAGGTAGTGTGACCAGTTCAGCCACACTAGGTGCTGTGCTGCAGGAGGTGCCACATCAATGCTGTAGATCAGAGCACAAGAGGCAGGGGGCACTGAACTTTAGTGTTGCACAGGATGCTGCTGAAATTTGACAACCCAAAGTCTGCCACCGGCAAGAGATTATTGCAGAGGTGGCCAACATGATGCCCTCCAGATGTTGCTGGAATTCCAAATTCCATCAGCCCAAGCCAGCATGGCTAATGGTCAGATTTCAGAGTTTTATTCTAACAATATTTGGATGAAACCATGTTGGCTATCCCTGGATTACGGTATAGGTCTATTTACTACAGCAGCTTAAAACATCAGGTAATGTTTTAAAACTTAGGCAGAAGTTTATAATAGTCTATTACAATGAGTACCAATAAGCATATCAAACCCAAATTAGTTGAAACAATTTGCTTAAGTGCTTAGAGGCTTTATTTGCTTTTAAAACTTAAGATTTTTTTTTAAAGCAACCAGACTATGCCATGTTGCATGTAATGTTACATTGCTTCAAACTGAATATACCAGATGACCCAAATGGTTCTATGCATCTTTAATTTCACTCATTCTACCAAGACAGCGGCTTATAATGAAATGTTTTCTCAACCATAACCACACTGTTAGACTAGTCATGCTGCAATTTATTTTTTACATACCTTCCATTATATAAACTCTTATCGAGAATGATTGTTATCTAATGCTTGGAGGTACTCAGAGAATGATAACTTCAGCAGATTTCTGAAATATTACGAGTATTCTTCAGCTAGGAGGGTAGTAGTATTTGTGGACTTAGTAACATTTTATCACATTTATTTTATCGGATTCGACTGGCCTTGGCCGTCCAGGGGTCCTTTACCTTTAACTTTCACATTATATTTTGCCTTTTTTAAAAAAATTACATAGTTCTATTGCACATTGTGAAATTATGCCTTAATGCTAACTGTATTTGTATGAAAGAAAAATGCAAACACTAGTAATAATGTTTGAAACAGCCTGACAGTTCAGCTCATACAGGTCGCTTCTGGCTACCAAACATCTGTGGACGTCACACCTTCCAGTGCATTATACAGTATATCATCTAAGATAGTTGGGTTCAAAGTGCCCTAATATGATGAAATAGGCAAGGCATCAAATACATGTGCTACCCTCCCACACTCTCCCCTGTGCAATATGACAGTGGTCACTCTGCTCCTGAAGAATGGTGACAGTATATGCAGTATATGCTTAAGCATTACCTTTAAAGTGTATGTTGGGATCTTGAAACTACTCATTCAATGTGTGATTGACTTCTCATTAATAATAGGGGTGGGAAGGGGTACTCAGAATGACTGATATACTGGAGTGCGTGAACATTAGTAAGCACTCCTTGCCATTACTGTTACCATCATTACATATTTTAAAATGTAATGTAGTAGATGTTATAACTGTTTAAAAATTAACAAGGACCCTGTCTTTAGCTAAACAATCAAAAAGCAGTCAGTATTTTCTATGGCTAGATCCATGAACCAACTATTTCCATCTAAAGCCCCATATCATCACTCAGTGATTCAAGTGCTAAAAGCTTTGATTCCCAGTGCTGAGCAGACATGGATTTCCTAAATGACTAAAACTTATGTGCAAATGTTTCTTTTAGAGCGGTATGTAAATGCAATGTTAAATTTTATTTTTGTAATCTCTTTAATCAGAAACAAGGGAATTAGCCAGCTGTTTGGAACTCATGTTAAGATGTAATTAAGCATCTGATTGAATTTCTGTGCATATCAAACAGAAAAGGCTACTTATTTGCACACAAGGCAGATCGCTTTCATTAGAATAAAAATCCCCTTAACAGATGACAATAGGGAGGGATTATTCCAACAGTGCGCCTTTGAGGTATCCCTCCACATGAAAATATATCAGAATGGCAAAAAATCTTGCTTTATGTGTCAATCATACCAACAGGATTCCTTACTGAGTGACACCATGATCTCTCTTACATCTGTACTGCATGCTACTCCAATACACCAAGGGATTGTCTATCTGGCAAGCTTTTCACACAAGCACATACAAAGGTTTCACAAATTATCAATTACCTCACTGTAGACGCAGGGTTTCCCTGCCACATGCACTTTAACAAAATTTAGGCTTTTTTTGTGTGAGCTTTTGGTGTGTCAGATGAGCTCATTTTTTCCCCTTCAGGAAAGTACAAAATACCTTCTTTGTTCAAGAGAGACTAATGGGAACTAATGACAGGATTTTAATAGTGCCGGTGCAATCAATGTAATGAAGAGTTAAATTAACATTATCATTAGAAGTTAGAATGAGACCCATAATATTCAGATCTGGGATTTAAATGGTATGGAACACAGAAGATATATCTATATTATTTCACAAGAAAGGCAAAATCCTGTAATCATTTTACACCACATACATGGATGTGCATATTCTTAAATACCATTTTTAAAAAACCTACTTCTGTGATAATAGAATTAGTAAATAGAAATAGTATGTTGGCTTTATAAGCAAAAGACATGAAGCACATATTTCCAAGCAAATCCATATCCTGACTATGTCTATACATACATTTATTTTAGCCTATGCTGTGTGGTATGTGGCCTACTGTGTGGTATGTGGAAGAGTGTGATCCTGAACACAGAACAGCAGAACACACCTGTTCCTCTTGGATGTAATCTTTACTCTCTTCTGTGAGTCTCAAAGTATATTTGCTTTTCTCAGAGATACTTCACACAATGGCAGTTGCACACTTGTGCCAGCAATGGAATGGAAGCTGTTACAATTTGGATATACAGTGGTACCTCGGGTTAAGAACTTAATTCGTTCCAGAGGTCCATTCTTAACCTGAAACTGTTCTTAACCTGAAGCACCACTTTAGCTAATGGGGCCTCCTGCTGCCGTCGCGCCACCGGAGCATGATTTCTGTTCTCATCCTGAAGCAAAGTTCTTAACCTGAAGCACTATTTCTGGGTTAGCAGAGTCTGTAACCTGAAGTGTATGTAAAGTACCACTGTACTTTAGCAGCCAACTTTTAGGCATGTTTACACAGAAGCAAGTCCCAAGTACGTTGTGTACTGACAAATACTATGATGAGAAGTTACATATTTTTCTATCAATATTCATATTCTGGGACTATATTGATGAAATCAATATGTATTGACAATTTTAATGCTTGCGTTCTCCCCCCCCAAAAAATTGCTTATTAGTTCTAATTACATTCAAATGGTATATAAATTTTGTTAAATAACTAAAAGCACCTGTTCAGTAATAAACATTCAGGTAATTTATTTGTTTACGTTTACAGTCCATCCCAATCTGAGGGCATGTGGCACAAATGTATTAAAACACAGTGGCCGAAGTTCCACTATGTTCAATGAGGCTTATTAGTAAATGTTTCAATTGCAACAGCTTTAGGCAGATAATAAATAAATAAGCATGCAATAATTGAGTTGGATATACAGTGAAACAGACTACTATTTGCTCAAGGACACCTAAAATCCCGAGACTCTGCTTGATTACCTTAAGACCTGAAATCCATCCCAAACAAGCATGCCTTACAAGTCTTTCAAAGGATGTTCAGGTTCATATTTGTTAAATCTCCAAGGAAAGAGATTTCCATAATGGGTTTAGAGGGAAGCAGCCACTCGACAGGTCTATCTCTGCATCTTTGTTACATGAACCTTGAGCAAGGACGGTATCTGTATTGTGTGTTTGACAGGGAAGCCCTGGAATGAGCAGCACATGCTTCCAGTGGGGAAGGAGAAGCAGGACTTCAGTGATTTAAAAATATCACTGTGAAGGGCAAGCATGGGGGATGGGATAATAGTACTTGCTTTAAACCAAATTCTGGTACGATGTGTCTTTCCCACATTCACTCAAATCTGTTTGGCAGCTGTCAGATCTAATGGTAGGGCCAAATACCATCTACGAGTTTCTTTTTGGACCTTTATTGGTGGTCCCATTCCCCCCAATTTTTGGGCTGAAGAAAGCTTATTATTTAAGGTGACCCAGCAGAGGGCTTCCTGCTTCCCTTTATTTCTTTTAACAAGCACAAAAGTGGCAGGAGAGTGGTAATCTCAACAGGTCTAACAGTGGTTCAATGGGAATAGCACTATATCATGAAATAGCATCATTTGCACCAGGCCATTCCCGGGGCAAATGGGACCATTCGGGTGGTCATATCGCAGTTATGCCCAGGGATGCAGGGGCAAAGCAGCAAATTATTGCAGAGCCTCACAAAGCTGGAGGCAACCTCCACCCCAACTTACCAGTTCAGCCATCTGATACAGATATAGCCATCATGTCCTGCACACAAGTTAACTCAGGGGAACGTATCCAACAGTTCTGGACTATGGCATTTTTGCTAATGTTTAAAAATACTCAAGGCTACATGACATCAGTGATAAAAACTCTACATTGATTGTCTTAAGCCAAATTTTTGTCAAAAGCCAGGAAATAAAATTTTACATGTTCTTCTAAAAGTGCCCATTATGCACCCCCATATTTGTTTGCTCAGGTGTGTACACCTTTACTCAATGGAAACTGGCAATGCCCCATGGGTGTGGAATATTTTGCCTCTGGAGGACAATTGACTTAACTGGGGTGGATTCGGTGCTGCACAGGGACAGAGCAAAAAGTGGGCAGAGCCTCCCTTTTGTACTCTCTCCCTTGTGGTCACCAGGAAACGTCCCTGTCACAAGGGATGGGGTATTGTTCTTGACTGCATGCTGCATCTTAGAAGTGCAGAGTGAAGTAAGGCAGAAAAGGAAGCACCTTTGCCATCCCACTGCACCCCATAGTTGACAGAGGGTGACAGGGGTATGCTGGCTGGCTCTGCATCTGCCAAGTTATTGCAGGTCCAAGATAAAGGCCAGATGGCGGGTGTCATAACTCTGGGGCCAGAGCCCCCCTTCTTCTTCTTTAAGGGGATGTCATCAGCACCAGCCACAGAAGCACTTAAACTATTGAAAGCACTTCTGCAAGAAGAGCTTGTGGATCAAGTATCCCTCCAGCCTTATTATTATCATCCTTATTAGCAGAAACTAAGCCTGACTGGCAAATTCTTTTGACAATTTAAGTGATACTTTCCCCTTGTTTTTGTTTTGGGAACCTAATTAAGTAGGCCACCTGTCTGAGTATTGTGTGATTTATTAACTATAGATAATACGATGATACAATTTCCAAATATTGTAAGATATTTCTTTTGTATTCAGGTAAAGAAGATTACATAAGTTAGATACATTTATTAACATTCATGAATGCCAATTCACTGCCTATATAGTGAATTAGTATTCATGGTTATTAATAAATCTATCATAATTAAATACAAACATACTAAACCATACAATACATTTATTATGTTGCTACTCCATGAACACAGGCATGTAATAAGAATATCTGGGGGAAGAAGAGGGCTTCAAGTCTATGTTTTGCACCAGGGTTCCCTTTTGTGACTCTGGCTCTACTATCACTTGAAGGGGCAGAAGAGCTTTTGTACCTATTGAAATATGAGGGTGGTAAGTAGGAAGTCATCTGTCAACTGGTTAAACCTTCCTCAATGGAAAATTAATAGCATTTAGCAAATTTTCAAAGATGATTACAATCTACAGAGGCTGTCACCCCCACCCATCTTGAAAGCAATTAAAAGACAGGGGCCAAAGTGCATGGCCTAGTGGTAGTCTGAGCCAACATGCTATAGTGCTTAGAGTCCTGGGCAAGGACTAGGGAATCCTCTCAGTCACTGAGAGGGACTGGATAAAATGGACTGGGAAGGGCTGGATTTTTTTTTCCCTTTGAGAAAAGGCGGAATATAAATGTAACAAAAAATATTTGCATTGGAATGAGTTCTGGTTCACATGTAAGACTACAAACTCTTAATTCGTCTCAATGAGCAAATGTGTGGGTTCCCAGAGAGATCACAGCCGCTTTACCTATGCAGTAAGCTAAACCGTGGTTTGGCTTGGCTAAGCCACAAGCCAGGTTTCAGCTGACAACACCTCTAGATGAGCTACAAGCTGTAACAAAGGCTTGGTTTGCCTAGATAGAACAAAGAACCCAGGTTTAGAGGATGTGCAAACCACAGCTTATCTTACCACAGTGCAGTGCAGCAGTAAAATGAGCAAGGAGGACCAAAGAAGCCACAATCACCCCTGCTGTGGCTTGTACATTTGTTCATTTTGCCATGGTTTCGCTTAGAATTACATGCAAATGAAATCAATGAGTTCTGGCAGCTATGTTCCTTGCGAGTACAAAAAGGAGAAACATTTAAGATTTGTTTATTTTTCAATAGTTTATTTTCTTAGAGAGTGTATGCTTGTTTGCACTAAAGTTTTAGTGGGCTTATTTATACAGACACTATGAAATGATGATGGAAAATATTCTTTGTAGCAAAATCAATCCCAGACCAATTGCAATTGTTATTCTGGTCTGATGAGCTATCTGCTTGAGTTAGTCTTCAGAGTACCTTATCCTTCCATTTCCCCCCCTTCTTTTGAGCATTTCTTCAAATTGGTTTCTTATCCAAAGGAAATTTCAAGAAAAGCAGAACTACAGATTGACACCCACCTGGTTAGTAATAGAATCCTAAGACAATATGCTAAGTTGGACATAGCAAAATAAAAGCATGTTTCCTTTACATTACACTGTTCAACAATTAACTGACTCATAACTACATAGGCATAATATATCTGACAAGATCCCCATACAGAATAGTGATTTTGTATTGCATAGAAACATGATGTTAAAGAACTTACTTTGTTACACAAAGTTTATTTCAGGGCCTGAAATAAATTAAACAGTCTGTAGGCATGCAAAAAGAAAAAAAAGAAAAAGCATAACTGATTCAAACTTCTGAAACCCTGTCTTCAGTTACTGAAAATATCATGTATGATTTCTGAGTATGCCTGGTTGAAGCAAACAAGGAGTAAACTAATGGTATGCATTTACAAATCAAACAGGCAAGAGTCTCAAAACAAGTGTAAAAAGCTCAGTTCTGCAACACAGGTGATTAGAAAAAAACAGGATGTGGGGTCATGTGCAATACACAAGCTAGGAAACAAAAGCCAGAAGCTGAGAAATAAATTATACTGGTTGGAAGAACTTACTAAAATAAAAATAGCACACTTGTATTCAAGAAAGAAGAGCTTTGTTTAAAAGGTGCAATCCCATCACAGCTTTTCTGGCAAGATCACTAAGTAACTGAAATGCCTCCACTAAACACACACTCAACCTGAGAATGGAGATGTGAAAGGAGGGAATTTTGGCTCAGAACTATTGTCTTGAACTTAAGTGGGGCAGGAAATTTGTTTGTAGAAAGAAGTGCTCACTCCCCCTGCTATCAGCTAACAAAAAGATGATGTTCCTCTTGTCACTGGAGCCATCAGGATACCATTACATCTGAATGCAATCTTTAGTTTGGGCCTGAGTAATGCTGCTATGTAAGTTTAGTGCTTAATGTACTTAAAAAAAGGAGTGAGTAAGGCCAAGCATAATAAAACATATTCAAGTTAACACAAAACATGTTAAAGCAATTATGACTGCATTAATTGCAAACTTAAGCAATACATACCTGCACAAATATGTGTTGTTTTTAAAGAAGAAGGGGGAAATTATTGTATTTAAATCTCACTGCCCCTGGTTTCCCTTCAGCTATCATTGATAAATGCATTTAGACAATGCACCTTTACAGCTAAATTAGACCTAACTGTTCTCTAATGCAAAGCAATTCAATTTACAAGCTATTATTCTCTTTATTAAATCAGCCTAACTATGCAGATTACACTCAACACCCATTCTTTCGCAGCAGGAAAAGAAATTAACGTTAAATAATCACATTCCCTTATTTAATCTTAATGGAGCTTCACATACATGGGCAGTTCAGCCATGCTGATTTTATGCAGTGGATTTAGCAGCATAAAAGCAGCAGATTTAAGTTCTGTATTGTGCCACACTTGACTGGGACCATTTGACATGCTGGTTTATTGAATGCTATCAATTTACACAACGTTTGTTAAAATGCTTTTATTTGCTCACACAGTATGCTCAATGGGGTATCTCTCTCTATAGTTCTGGCCAGTGGTTTATACAAAGCAACTGTTCACTGGAAAGTGTTTTCCCATACTTTGGCCAGGAGATTCACTTATTACAGAGAAAGGCTTTGATACATCGATGTATCTGTATATATAAAATACCTGGGTGGGAAAATAGCCCTCAACACTTGGTGCAACTCTTCTGTTTCCAATTCTGATTCTAAAGGTGTCCTATATTCCTATAACAAAAGGGTTCTAAAGAGGAGTAGGGCAGATAGGCAAAAGGCTTTCAGCTCTCCAGGTAGGACTTTAACTTATTTGCACTGGAGGGTAGGAGGAGGAAGGTGAACAGAGAGACAGGCAAAAGTAGTGCAAAGAGGAAAATCACAAACATTAAGAGGAATGTCACACATTGGACTGATACTAATAAATGCCAGCACACTTAGTTAGGGTACATGGGACAGGGACATGCTTAGTGGGGAATAGGAAAAGGAAGGTGAAAACCCGGGCAACATATAAACAAGAACTATATACAAAGGAGGAAGATGGTCAAACATTTGTGTGCACAGGAGTATATAATCTGGTAGACTTTTAAAAAAGTATACAGGGTCATCTTATTATGCAGCAGTGAGCGAGCTGCTTCCAGAAAGACCCAGCAGTATGTCACTGGTCCAGAAGATCAACTGAAATGCTAACTTCAAAGGAAGCAATTTCCTTTAATAGAGTAATTGCACAATGCATTACAGAAAGAGAAGTGTCACACGTTGGCTATCCATGCTCACCACACCAGGACATATGCTGATTGTTGTCAGATGTACTATGAACTCCAGTTCACATGCAAATTCAGTGTTAACTGGCAACCAGTGGAAGGAATGAGAAATGGGGGCCTAGGTAGAGCTAAAGTGGGTGCAGATGTCACACGCTCAAGGCTGCAGGTCTCTGTGACTCCCCTACAGAAACAAGGAAGCATCATGCAAGAAAGATGATATTTTATATGTGGATTGTAAAAAGGTTGTGTATACCCTGAAAGAGAACAAAAGAGCGCCTGAGGGAGGACAGTGGAACAGAGGGAGGGGATCAAAAAGTAAATCAGATAAGTATTTGGCAAGGGATTTGTGCTTTATTTTATATTGGATAATGGCTTTTTATGAACACTTTGTGGATCCAATGCTCCACAGGACAGAAATTCATGAATTTAAGGAAATTAGACATTTAGACAAAAGGAAAATATTCCTTTGTCATTTCTTCCTGGGGAGCAGTTCTGCATGCGATTAATAGCACTCTGTGTGTGAGTGCATGGGCGCTTTGTGTCTACATTGTCAATTTCAAATTGATTGTTTTGCAAAGCTCTTTGGGATATTTAGTGTAACAATGACAGTGTATTGATCTTCTAATATACACCAGGGAATGTGAACTTTGTTGTGTGTTCTAGATGAAACTACAGAGGCTATGCAAACAATATTATTAGATGTCTTTAATATGTCTGGTTATGAACTTGAATAATAAAACTGGCTTTCAGAAAAAATGTCACCAATATTTCCCCCCCCCTTTTAAAAAAATGTGTGAATGGCTTTTAAAAAAAGTATTGTTTTTCCTCTGTTTGGTTGTATGCATATTTGCCACCCTAAGGTAATTCTGGAGGCAGGGCTGGATAAAATTTTAATTAATAAATACATAATAAAGCATGCTTTTATATAATTTATTATTTCTTTAGTACAATCAACATTTGATTAAGTACTGTCATTAACTGGTTTAAGCATAAGTACATAAACAAGGCAATTCCAATATTACCATGTCATATAACCAGCTTGATAGATGGTGTTACACAGATTCCAGTCCTTACAAACAGACTCTACTAGTTCAGCAGGTGTGAAATTTCCATTTAAGGACAAGCTACTCTAATTTCACAGTTGAATCGTAGGGTTGCCACAAAGTCCCCATTGAGTAGATTTCACATTTGCATGCCTTCAAGGTCATTTTTGAAGGTGATCAAAATGAGACTCGACACCTCCATTTATTTATTGTCATGGAGTAGGCCTGAAATTTGCGCTGAGTCTAATCATGCTGATTTCACATCTATTGCAGACTTGTATTGCTTTGTCAGAGACAAAAATCTGTGTTTAAGACAAAAGTTATCAAAAGCTCATGTGCTTCATCAACTCATAAGCAATAATTTTGACATGAATGTGCAACTAATATTTTAAAATCTTAATGTGTTCACTAGCACACATCACTTTCCTGAAGAACTACTTTATTTTATACTAACAACATTCCCATCATAATGGACAGGGACAGAGCGAAGGACTAAAGTGCATCTCTGTCAACTCCATAGGATAATCAGAGGTAATGGAACCCAACTGAACAGTTCAGTTCACACTCAGCACTCACTCCACATTTTTCCAATAGGAGTAAATAGCAGTAATTATATGGTAGGGAAATAGAAGGGTGTATTTGGGACAAAATGGGTTAGGCTCCATATAACTTTTGTTTTTGTTTAGTCATTTAGTGTGTCCGACTCTTCGTGACCCCATGGACCAGAGCACGCCAGGCACTGTCTTCCACTGCCTCCCACAGTTTGGTCAAACTCATGCTGGTAGCTTCAAGAACACTGTCCAACCATCTTATCCTCTGTCGTCTCCTTCTCCTTGTGCCCTCCATATTTCCCAACATCAGGGTCTTTTCCAGGGAGTCTTCTCTTCTCATGAGGTGGCCAAAGTATTGGAGCCTCATTTTCATGATCTGTCCTTCCAGTGAGCACTCAGGGCTGATTTCCTTCAGAATGGATAGGTTTGATCTTCTTTCAGATTGATAGTCTTGAATTCCCATTTCTTGGTTACATTTGAATGCAGTCAATGTATAGAAAGCACTCTCTCTCTCTCTCTCTCTCTCTATATATATATATATTAAGATCATAGAACTGTAGGGTTGGAAGGACGCCTAAGGGTCATCGAGTCCAACCCCCTGCAATGCAGGAGTCACAGCTATAGAATTCTTAACAGATGCCCTTCCAACCTCTGTTTAAAATCCTCCAATGAAGGAGAGTCCACCATCTTCCAAGGTAGTCCATTCTATGGTTGAACAGCTGTTACCCTCATGAAGTTCTTCCTAATATATATTTTGAATCTCCATTCTTGTAATTTGATTCCATTGGGCCCTACCTGCTGGAGCAGCAGAAAACAAACTTGCTCTGTCTTCAAAGTGACAGCCTTTGAGATATTTGAAGGCACCTATCATAGCACCTCTATTCTCCAGGCTAAACATACGCCAAAACCTCAGCCATTCTTCATAAGACTTGGTTATAATCTTGGCCAATCGTCCTCTGCACATGTTCTAGCTTGTCCTTATCTATCTTAAACTGTGGTGCCCAGAACTGGACACAGTACTCCAAATGGAGTCTCACCAAGACAGAATAAAGTGCTTCTATTACTTCCCTTGATTTGGACTCTACACTTCTGTTGATACAGCATAGAAGAGCATAAGCCCGGGGGGGGGGGGCAGGAGAGTCTTTAAACAAGTAGCTTTATTTACATATCTAATTAAAAATCATGATTGGAATAATCCAATAAAGTGCATTAATTCCCATTTATTTCAAAAGGGCTGAAGCATGTGTAACTATTGCATGCATTGTTGAGCATAGCTTAAAAGCAGATAGTATGCAGATACTATGCAGACAGTAGTCAATTTTGATTAAGTGGACAATAAAATAAGGCAGTGTCAAGAGCAAACCTCTTACTCTGGGATGAGGTCATAGATTTAAAACAGGCTTATAAGTTTTGTGACCTTTTAGGAAAAAATCATTTGCTGCATTTAGTTATGAAAAATTCTGGTCAATTATCTGAGAAAAACTATTATAAAAGCCCAAGAACACCAGTGAGAATCTACTTTGAGGAATACGTAATCAAAGAATTTATTAGACAAATGTGTAAATGCCTTATGCCTATTATAGATGAAAACAAAAAGCTGAAGATTTGCTGAAGGTCAGCATAGTGAACTACAGTGGTACCCTGGGTTACATATGCTTCAGGTTACATACGCTTCAGGTTACAGACTCTGCTAACCCAGAAATAGTACCTCGGGTTAAGAACTTTGCTTCAGGATGAGAATAGAAATCGTGCTCCAGTGGCGCAGCAGCAGCAGGAGGCCCCATTAGCTAAAGTGGTGCTTCAGGTTAAGAACAGTTTCAGGTTAAGAACGGACCTCCGGAACAAATTAAGTACTTAACTCGAGGTACCACTGTAATGGTAATGACTGCAAGAATATCAAACGTATCCATTCTTAAGGAAATCAGCCCTGAGTGTTCACTGGAAGGACAGATCGTGAAGCTGAGGCTCCAATACTTTGGCCACCTCATGAGAAGAGAAGACTCCCTGGAAAAGACCCTGATGTTGGGAAAGATGGAGGGCACAAGGAGAAGGGGACGACAGAGGACGAGATGGTTGGACAGTGTTCTTGAAGCTACAAACATGAGTCTGACCAAACTGCGGGAGGCAGTGGAAGACAGGAGTGCCTGGCGTGCTCTGGTCCATGGGGTCACGAAGAGTCGGACACGACTAAATGACTAAACAAACACCACTGTAATAATTACATAGTAAAGGCAACCCTGAGGCCTGTGGAGAGTTGTAGTTTGAGGAAGGAGGTTGGGAATGATTGTGGTGGAGGAGTTTGGTGTCTTATAAGTACTGCTGGTTTTTAAAAGGGGTTTCAAGGGTTTCCAGAGCTTTAGAGGGTATTTGCAGACTTTTCCAATGGCTGCTTCTATGCAATTTCACATGCCTCGGAACATAAATGTGGGACACGATCTAGGTCTGGCTTCAGGAATCTACAATAACTACCATTTCATTTCTGTATTTCAGCCACTTATCTATTGTTAACAACCAGACATCATATATTTCATTCTGCTTGAACCAAGCACTTATAACTCTTATAATTTGAGCACTGATTTAAACAGGAACAATTATTTAGGCTGTTGCTTAATAATCATGTTTCACTTACTGCAATGTTTTGTTAATTTGAGTTTGAAATCAATAAAGACAAAGTAATTTTATATTTTAAGGTCCAGTTCTGTATTCTTAAAATGGCCACCATGCTTGAGCAAACTCTGTGTAGAACAGACAAGCAACAGCTACCAATTGATTTTCTATCATTTGTTACAAAGCTTTCTGGTGAACTGAAAAATAAGCAGTGAATTGATAAGTAGGAAATCAGTTTCTTTTTGAACTTTCTGTAAGCTTTTTAATAAGCTTAGAAGTTAAAGAATGTTGCTAATTCTTGATGTTGAAGCACTGTAACCAGTATGTGGTAGGACAAGCTAGTATGTTGAAGCTAAAGGCAACCTAAAGAACATTATTAATGATATAATACAATTGAATATTTCTTTTACCTGAGAATATGAAATGTTAACATAAATAGATTAGGTGACAATCCAAAAACAATTGTTAAAGAAAAGGCTGCAATCCTATACTGTACACACTTTCCTTAAAGCAAATCCCATTGAATTCAGTGGGACTTACTTCTGAACAGACATGCACAGAATTAGAATTGGGTTGGTTGCATTTAATTAATTGTAAAATAGTGTGACATAAAAACAAATCTACAGAACAAAACAGCCAATTAAACAATTAAACATTAATCTGATATTAAATATGCATAATGGTACTTTGCTAGATATGCCTAATAAATTCAAGATGTGATTTTTTTTTTTACTGTCTTTACTATACATTAAAAAGGAAGACTCAGTAAATGAATTACATGTTAAAATTCTGCAGTATTAAGAGAAACAAAAAGGAAAAGATAAGTTTGTCAGCATTTATTGGGTGTTGCCTTTTCTTATGGACATGGCTAGTAGAAACTGACCTACATTTTGCAACTGTAGTTAGCCACCAGATGGCTCTTCAGAACAATCTCCACGTCTGGCAAGAATAAAATAAAATACAGAATGGATTAAAATCCTATAAATATCTATACAGAAGTAAGTTTCATTCAGTTCAATGAGGTTTACTTCCATGTAAGTGTGCATAGTATTGCAGCTTAAATCACTTAGAATTTCAGTTAGATTTTAATGGAATGAGAAGCAGGTGAAATCACAAGGGAAAAAAGAGCTTTATCTATGCCACAAACTCTACATGTGCAGAAAGCCCCTGGTACTGCTCTTAACAGGAAATGGCTATGAGTTGAATCCATAGAGCTTTTCTCCTGTTTCATAGCTGACAATAGGACAGTGCAACTGGATGCATAAACCAGCTGTACTGCATGAAATCTAACTTATTATCAAATGTTTGCATGGCAGATAGTACCCAACATTGAAAAGAATATTAGATTTGATGGATTCAAATCCCTACATTGTCATAATGCTCACTCCATTGAATCTCACAGTCTAGCCTACTATATGGAGCATAATTGGGGATTAAATGATGAAAAACTGTCAACCTTGCACATTAAACATATAAACTAAGAAACATTTTCTTGACTACACTGTGCAGAAAGAAGCCTAACAGAGGCAAAATTGGGTAGTAAATTTAAAATACTCATAATATCCAAGTCTTAGGTTGCTTCACAACTTCAGAGCTAGTCTTGACATGAACCAATGGCACTCATTCCTTTTCCCTTGGTTGAAAGAGAAAATTGCTGATTCATTGTTGTTTGTAAAAAAAAACCCTGAATCGTACTGCTGTTAGTTTGCTTTGTGCAGCAAGAATCCTACTTAGAATTTGGAACGGCCAGTTAGCCTGTGAGCAAAAGAGCTTTTTCATAAGGTCCAACAGCTCCTTTGATTTTGACTAAATTTGTAGAAGACTCAGCTATTTGTTCCATCTTCTACTCAAGTCTTCTTTTACTGTACCCCTTCCCCATCTACTTTGCATTGAGCATATGGCAAACAACTTATTATGATGTTAAAATGCAAGAAGTATCAACTCTGACATCCATATTGCATTTCATGTACTTTGCAATGCCTGACACCAGTCTACTAGGTATGTCTAAGAGAGAGAAGGAGAGAGAGCTGACTGGTTGCAGCTAAAGTGTCTTTGTGCATCAGTAGAGTCAGGATTAAATACAGCACACCTCATCATTCATCTGGCTAGACCTCTGAGTAACTGACTTCTATTAGATATTGAAGTGCAGTTTAAACATCACACCCCAAACTGCAGCCTTTCTTGTGTGTTACGGATCTTCAAAACACACAGAGACAAAAACATTTGGGGTGGAAATCAAGCTCTCTGTATGTCATGTGTTGGATTAAATGCAAGTATTCATCAAGTGCACCTATGTTTCTGTATAAGATATAAAGAAGCAACCATAAATAGTAGTACTTTTGTTAAAATACACTTATTTAGTTGCATTTTAATCCTGAAAATATCCAAGAGTGTGTCTTGTGTTGAATCTTACCCACTTCCCACTCTGAGATCAGTACTGGTGCCCCTTAAAAGTGTAGATACTGAATCCCTAATATGGTAGCAAGCTGATGAATAACACTGACACTCAAATACTGATTGCATCTCCTTTTGATTAGCAATTTCTGAATGTAGCATTTCTGCCTGAAAATTTAACAAATCTACGAACACTTACTTAACTGCCTAAGGAATGCTCAAATCAATGACATTAATGTACTCTGCAATAAAGGCTGTTCCTGTATGTGAAATCTACTCTTTGATTTCCATGGAGTTTTCTCCTTTTTCATTCCTTTGTCCACAACACCATCCTGAAGCCCCTAGGATATCCAATGCATCCAAAAATGTGGATGCTATCCACTTCTTTCTATTGATAATGCATTCTAATGCATTTTCTTCATTCTTAAAGTCTGTGCAAGTCTGCACATCAAGCAACCAATAATAATTTCCTAGAGGAAAGTCAATGAGATAGAATGAGAGAAACTGGTTTCAGTGTAATTGCATTACAATATCCACTTCTAAAATGAAATCTGCTGGGTTACTGTGGCTTCCCTAAAAGCTTATGGTATAGTTCCAGAATTTTGGATAATGGGTTTTTAGGATTATGCTTAAATAAAAACACAGTTTGATACATTGCCCATGACTTTTACCACTGCAATCCATTATTCCTACAGCATATTAATTCTAAAGCACTTTCAGTTTTTGTTTCTGCCCCTATAATTTTGGAAATGGAAAGCTAGAGCAAATGCCTAAAGTTCCATGCCACTTAACTCATAAATACTTTTGTAAAATAAAAACCCCGAATGAATGACAGTGTTGCATGTTTTGCTTACTTATAAATTAAAAAAAGATAAAAGGGTAATCAAGGACGCGGATGGCACTGTGGTCTAAACCACTGAAGCTCTTGGGCTAGCTGATCATAAGGTCGGCGGTTCAAATCCCCGGGACAGGATGAGCTCCCATTACTCTGTCCCAGCTCCTGCCAACCAAACAGTTTGAAAGCATGCCAGTGTGAGTAGATAGGTACTGCTGCGGCAGGATGGTAAACGGTGTTTCCATGCACTCTAGTTTCCGTCACGGTGTTCCGTTGCACCAGAAGTGGTTTAGTCATGCTGGTCACATGACCCAGAAAGCTGTCTGTGGACAAACGCCAGCTCCCTCGGCCTGAAAGCGAGATGAGCGCCACAACCCCATAATCGCCTTTGACTGGACTTAACAGTCGAAGGGTCCTTTACCTTTTACCTTTTTTACCTAATAAATTATAAACTACTGTTTGCCTTAGTCTTTTAGCTGGACTTTATGTCCAGATAGAAATGTAAAAGGTACACCTTTCCCAAACACTTTCTACATACACATAATTAATTTTTGCTTAACACTTCCCTACTACGTAAGACAGATAAGCAAGCAGGGAAGCAGGCAAGCAAGCAACTAAATGAGTGCATTGCCACTGCCACCCGAGATATGATATGCCATTTTAATTACGTTCCAAAGAAATAGAAAAGAGAGGGGGAGAGTGGAACATGAAAAGTACCAGGTTAGAGGGTGGACTGGAAAAACAATGCCAGGTACAGGCAGTGTCAACGACCACCTTCTGCAACGTGTAACTATGGGCACCACAATTTAATATTTATTTTTAAATGAGAATCTTAGAGACTTGTCTGTACACAATGGACTAGAGTCGCATTGCATCATATAAAGGGCTTCAGTTCCAATGGTTGCACATATACATACAGCCAAAATTACTCTTTCCTTGGCTGGCAAAGGTGAGGGGAGCCGCAGGGGGAGGCCTTCCCTGTGTCTCCACTGCCTCCCCTTTCTCCTCCATGTGCAAATGACCAGAAGAAGGAAGGTGAAGGGAGGGAGGGAGGGAGGCAAGGAGGCAGGGACAAGAGATGCAGGCAGAAGAAAAATGCTGAAATGAATCCAAACAAGGGAAAAACGAAAGGAAAAGGTTATCTGCTCCCCCGCCCCCACATTATCCTGTTCAGTTGGATCTTCCCGAAATTTGGCCAGAATATTCCCGTCACAAGTATATTTCTCCATGCATGATTTTTTATAGACAGGACAAGCTCTTCTGAATTAATAAAGAACAGACTTTTCAACCCTTAAAGTTGTAGAATTCTCACCAGGAACAGCACATTAACTATATAAGCACTTATTATAATAATATATAACAATAACCCAACGTCCACCAATTATAGGAGATCATCATTGTCATCAAACTGTTATAAAGTAGTTTTTGGGAACATGAAAAGAGTAGTTTTCTGGAAGATGAAATAAAACATTTTGAAGACTGTAAAGGGCAATGTGTCAGATGGATTTAACATCAATATGATGTATGGAGCTGTCAGACAAGCAGAAGTGTGTGTGTGTGTGTGTGTGTGTGTGTGTATGTCTTTCATACAAAAGATGTTTAAATGATTTTGAAAGATAAGCCGATCCTGGCACAAGTGTCAAATGATCACCAACTGGACCATTTTACCCTTTCATGCTTGCTTTTTACACAGATGTGGCCCAGGCATTTGATGGAACTGACTTTCACCATGGCCTATTCCCAAGTAAAGTCATGCTATTAATCAGTACGTATTAGGTACAGAAGCAACTTTACTTACAGCATTATTCTTGCTAGATGGTGAGATTTCAGGAGGAACTACCAAGTTCCTGTTGTACTGATTAAGACCAGTCACCCACCTGTGGCAGCACTGCCAGTTTTCTGAAAAGGAAAACTACAGCTGTGCTTTCAGGAATGTGGAAGTTTCAAACATCAAATGCTTCCTTCCCCCTCAATGGCATGGTCTGCTTCTTTCCCTTTTATACACCTGCCTCACTCTCTTAAGGCTCTAAAAGGAAGCTATGATCCCAAGATGCATACTCTCTAAATTCTATCATATTATCTGTAAGCTATGGCTATTTCAGCTGATTAGGAAATCCTCTCAGTTCCATTAAAATGTATTTGGAGTCTATAAGCAGTAGACCTCAAAAGTCAGGCATATCATGCTATGGTACATGTGTCAAGTACACTCTTTCCTTCAAAATAAATTGCATCGTAACTATGCAATGTCTGGACCCATCTTAATTTATTATCTTTATTTATCATACTGTCATTTGTAGACATAAGAACCAAGGAAGGTTTATGTAGCACATGTGAATTTTGCATTTGAATATAAACCTTAATATGAATATCTTCTGCAGGTGTATTTAGTGCCCCACTGTGATCATCCTCCTAACTCCATATTTATTTTGGTCATTTGTTTTTTGTTTGTTTGTTAAACCTTTTCTAGAACATTTTATGAAGCTGGTTAATATTGGAATGAGGACCCGTTATTGCACCCAAATATGTGTGTGCTTTGACCATCTGAAAATAAGACGCCATTCATATTCACATGTCCACATTTGATCCCTTGTGATGTAGTGGTTATGCCTGCGAGACCAGAGTTTGAATCCCCATTCAGTCATGAATCTCTTTGGATGACTTTGGGCCAGTCAGCCTAACCTACCTCACAGGGCTGTTGTGGGGATTAAATGAAGATAGCCAGAACCATGTACGTCACCTTGAGCTTCTTGGAGAAAAAAGTGGGGATATAAATGCAATAAATACATTATGGCGACTAAAACTAAAAAGACACAGGAGTTGTGTCTTCAAAGTCCAGGTGGCTGGACAACAACAGCCTGTTGTGTATGGGATTGCACTTTCCTGGAAGTAGCAGGTTTGAAGCTTGGGGTACTCATGGATCCAACATTCTCAACAGCTATGGCCCCTTTTGGATGGACACCTAAGACATGCGTTTTCAGGATCCACCTTTTCCTGTGGCTGTAATTTAATTTAATTCATTTTTAATTTTAATTAATTTAATTGAGTTTGAATTATAATTATTACTTTTTAATCTGAATTTTAAAATGTTGTAATCTGCCCTGGGACCTGCTGTGAAAGGCAAGTAATAGCAGTAGTAATAGGAGGAGGAGGAGGAGGAGATGGAAGAGGAGGAGAAATAGAAATGTGACAGAAACTCTTTGCTGGCATAATACTATCTTCACGTAACATTTTGGGATACCCAGGTAAAATGTAATGAATAAAGTAGAAATAGGAGAAATCCAGAATTCTACGTAGTTATTTAAGGATGAGGAATGACCCACAGCAAGGAGAAAAGCTACACTAAGATTTATGCCAGGCACATCATTAAAAGTTCTGAGATACTGCTTTCCCTGGCACAGAAATGCAATCCCAAGAACTGCTGGGTAACATTTTGCAGAGAAGCACAAACATTATGCTTGTATGACAAGGATTAATGCCTGCTAGGTGAAAAGTGGTCCTGTGCCTTATCTCCCAGGCATCAGAAGCTCAACACATGTGGCCAATACAGATAACTACAACAATCCATCTTTCTCAGTTTTGTAGTTTTTGCTTGTTTTCACTGGTTTGTAGGCAAAAGAGGCTAGCATGCCTGCAGTCCTTTACCTACTACCGATGAACAGTTGTAAGTTATTTTCTTAATTATAGTTGTGCTTTTTACTTGGTTTTTAGCAGCATCAAACATTTATCCCTTTCCAATAAAACTATTTGTTTCAGCTTGCTGAGAGCTTTAAATTTCCAATGTAAAGAAATGTCTGATTTAGTAGTGTTATGCACACATACCATCTATGCAGAACAAAGAGTTTATTTATTTATTTATTTACTTTCTTGGTTACTGCATTTATATAGTTCCATAACAGGAATTCATGGTATAGTCCACAAAGCTTTCTGAATTATTTATTTATTATTTCATATAATTTATATACTGCTAGATTATTATTTTTAAAAAACCATTCAAAGCAATTTATAAAAAGAATAAAACAATAAAAACAATAAAAAGTTTTGAAGGAATGGGTTTCTGTGCAGTCAGTTTGAAATGGGATCCAAACACCTTCCCCGAAAAGTCTAATAAGGCTACAGTTTAAAACAACTGCTTAAAACATTCAAATAATAATTAAAATAAGAAATAAATGAAAAACAGATTAAATGCACTACATGTTTGGGTAGGCCTGTATTAACACTTTTATCAGGCGCCAAAAAGAGTAGATAGAGTGAAGGGATCTGCTAGATATCAATAGAGACGGAGTTGTGCAGGCTCCCACACTACAAGATAGATTTCTTACAAAGTATTATGTGGCACCTGTAAGAGCGCCAGTTTCGCACATCAAAGCGGTCAATTAGGCATATAGGGTAAGGCAATATCACAGGAAACTGGTCCCAAGTTGTTAGGGCTTTACGGACCAACAGTAAGACCTTTAACTTTGTCCTGTAGTAGATTGGTAACTGGTGACGGTCCCTGAGTACAGGCGTTCTAGGGTGGCAGGTTTTCACTCCTGTCAGCAGACATGCTGTAGCATTGTGCACTAAGGAATCAAGCACAAGGGAAGCCCCACATAGAGTGCATTGCAATAACCCACTCTTGAAGTAGCCATATATGGATGACTGGTCAAATATAAAGGTAAAGGTAAAGGTACCCCTGCCCGTACGGGCCAGTCTTGACAGACTCTGGGGTTGTGCGCCCATCTCACTTAAGAGGCCAGGGGCCAGCGCTGTCCGGAAACACTTCCAGGTCACGTGGCCAGCGTGACATCGCTGCTCTGGCGAGCCAGAGCTGCACACGGAAACGCCGTTTACCTTCCTGCTAGTAAGCGGTCCCTATTTATCTACTTGCACCCGGAGGTGCTTTCGAACTGCTAGGTTGGCAGGCGCTGGGACCGAGCAACGGGAGCGCACCCCGCCGCGGGGATTCGAACCGCTGACCTTTCGATCGGCAAGCCCTAGGCGCTGAGGCTTTTACCCACAGCGCCACCCGCGTCCCTGCCATATATGGATGACTGGTCAAATATAATGAAGCTAAATTTGAAGCATACATGAAAAGCTAAATCTATATACTGAAGATACCATTTATGCTTCCAAGCATTTGTGCATTCTAACTTAAATATTCAATGTATTTTCTAAAAGCATAGCAATCCTGACATTGTAGTCAATGGGGCAGCCTATTCTTGTACTGAACTCCATATGCTAGTTGGAAACTCATGAGGGCTTTCATCTGTGGTACACTACCATAGTATTTTAAATTCACAGTGCACATGTGCGGAGGGCTAAAGATTGCGGCCTTAATATTTCAGCTCTGCCAAAAGAAGTTTCAGACCAAGTCTTGTGTCAATTGTCATTATTAAAAAAGTATTGTATCTGATCTATTGGATGATATGAAAAATTCTGTTGCAATTAATCTGTACCACAGAAGTGGTACAGAAGAGGGAGCGGGTGGCGCTGTTGTCTAAACCACTGAGCCTCTTGGGCCTGCCACTCAGAAGGTTGGCAGTTTAAATCCCCGCAACAAGGTGAGCTCCCGTTGCTCTGTCCCAGCTTCTGCCAACCTAGCAGTTCAAAAGCAAGCTGGTGCAAGTCGATAAATAGGTACTGCTTTGGCAGGAAGGTAAACAGCATTTCCGTGAGCTCTGGCTTCTGTCACGGTGTTCCATTGCGCCAGAAGTGGTTTAGTCATGCCATCCACATGACCCAGAAAGCTGTCTGTGGACAAACTTTGGCTCCCTCGGCCTGAAGTGAAATGAGCACCGCACCCCATAGTTGTCTATGATTGGACTTAACCGTCTAGGGGTCCTTTACCTTTACCTTACCACAGAAGTCATCACTTAGTACTACAACCAGTGAATTACGCATGTGCAAAAAAGTCTCAACTGAATATTCCTATTTTAAGTTTTAGTTTTGGAATCTACATAATTAAGAGCCATCCTTGAAAAATGTGAACTATATATACCAGGGGTAGTCAACCTTTTTATACCTAATGTTTAGAGAAGCTTTTAATGTTTGATCTATTACTGTATTTTAATATTTTGTTGTAAGCCGCCCAGAGTGGCTGGGGAAGCCCAGCCAAATGGGCGGGATATAAATAATAAAAATTGTTGTTGTTGTTGTTGTTGTTGTTGTTGTTGTTATACCGCCCACTAATGCATCTTTCTTGATGGCAAAATTTCCTTACCGCCCACCACTGCTTGATGAAAGGAGGATTCAACTTGTGCCATAGAACCCCCTACTGCCCACCAAGAATTCTGAAATGCCCACTAGTTGGCGGTAGGGACCAGGCTGACAACCCCTGATACAGTGGTACCTCGGGTTAAGTACTTAATTCATTCCGGAAGTCTGTTCTTAACCTGAAATAGTTCTTAACCTGAAGAACCACTTTAGCTAATGGGGCCTCCCACTGCTGCCGCACCAGCGGAGCACAATTTCTGTTCTCATTCTGAAGCAAAGTTCTTAACCTGAAGTACTATTTCTAGGTTAGCGGAGTCTGTAACCTGAAGCATATGTAACCTGAAGCGTATGTAACCTGAAGCATATGTAACCCGAGGTACCACTGTATATACCATTCTTGCAATTACCAACCATGTAGAAAGTTCCTAATTATCATGGTATATTTATTTTTCCTCTTTACTGTAGCAAGCTGCCCCCAAATTTCACATTAAATTCTGGTTAGGTAGAAAGTTGCATTCAGCACCACACACATAAGAGCAAACAATAGAATCAATTAACTTTTTACTAGTGACATATACTATTTAAAGAACACAAATCCTTGGTTGATTCTGTTCACATAAACCTGCTGAGAAAGCTTTTACCCAATGAAGTCAAATGTGCATGTTCTGAAATATAATTCTTGTCTAGAAATGATTGCAGAGCAAATAGAATTTTTTTATGTACATCAAGTACATAAAATGAAATAACATTGTCAGAATTAATGAGCCTGAGAATGATTGGCACCAGGTGCTAGTAGTGTTACATTAAGGATTTTGGATATTTATTCAAAGGGAAACTAAGAGTTATGTCAACATATATCATATTCCTTCTTCCTCAGAATGGCTTGCCAGATTCTTAAAGGAGAAATGTTCTATGTCAATCACCCATTCTGTTTTATCATTCCATCTGTGCATTGTCTAAATATGAGTTAACCCAAGCTATAACAAGCACAGGATCTTTAAGAGAATGTTTTGGAATACTTTAGCAAGAGATTTTAAAAACATGATGTATACTGCAAATGACATCTGTATCAAAATATTGTTGAAGTGATACCAGGAGAAGCCAACATGGTGAGTTCCAGATGTTGGTCTTCAACTCCTATCTGCCCTAGCCAGGCTGACAAATGGCAGGTTCAATTAAAGTTTATAACCAAGACCCTAGTTATTGTTGTTAGGATAACTTGAAAAGAAATTAATTATTTTACAATATGATTTTATCTATTTGTCTACATTTAACTGTCATCCTATCAATAAAATTAGTCACTTTCTATCAAAGAATATCAACGTGACATAACAATACAGATATTGTTCCAACAAATGCAACATTTAAAATCATTAACACTATACAGTGGTACCTCAGGTTAAGCTTAATTCATTCCAGAGGTCCGTTCTTAACCTGAAACTATGGGGCGTCCTGCTGCTGTTGCTACTGCTGCCTCCGCCGCTGCACGATTTCTGTTCTCATCCTGAAGCAAAGTTCTTAACCCAAGGTACTATTTCTGAGTTAGCAGAGTCTGTAACCTGAAGCATCTGTAACCTGAAGCATATGTAACCCGAGGTACCACTGTACAAAAGTGATAATCCACTAATAATAATCAATAACCAAAAATAACCTTTCTCTGCATTACACAAGGATCATCACCAAGGTTTCCAGTTAAAACAGTATCAAGAACTACAATAATTTTAACATTCAAATACCTGTTAAATATATACCAGTGCCAGTGTTGGTACCAGGTGAGCTTCCCTGGGGAGGGAATTCAAAAAACGAGGAGGTTGGTTCTGAAAAATACCATTATCTTATTGCCAACCCCTTGTCTTCTTCTGGGGGAAAAACACAGAGGAAAGTCTCTGATTATGATCTTAGGGTCTGAGTAGGCTTGTATGGAGAAAGGCATTTCATGAGCTGTGTAAGGCTTTATAGATTAAAATCAACTCTTGGAGCACAGCAACAAACTGGCAGACAGTGCAGTTGGGCCAGAAATTGTGTTGTGTGTTCAGACTGCATGGTTCCCACTGATAATCTAGCCACTGAGTTTTGCACTAGATGTGCTTTCCAAACCATCTTCAAAGGCAGCCCAGCATATATAACACAATGCAGTAAACAAACCAAGACAGACCACTGAAGCCAGGCTAAACAAGGCCAGAGCTGGACCACCAGGTTAAGTTGCTATAAGATATTCTGTGCAACAGAGACAAAGCAGTATCACCCACTCAGCTTAGACAACCATTTCAGTAGAATATAATGACTGATGGTATCCAAAGCCCAAGAGATCAAGGAGACTAAAAACATAAAAACATAAAATGAGCCTTGCTGGATCAGAACAAAGGCCCCTTTAATCCAGTAGAACATCATGGCCAGTTCAACATGGTGATACTTTCCTGTCTCTCTTTAGACAAATGCTGTCAATCATATAGGACAGTCTCAACACTCAAACCAGGCCTAAACCTTAGTTCAAAAGGAACCAAAAAATCAATCTTATCTAGGAGTGCCTGGATCTGATTTATGGGATTTCAAATACCTGTATTTTTTGCTCTATAACATGCACCAGACCATAACACACACGTAGTTTTTAGAGGAGGAAAACAAGAAAAAAATATTCTAAATGAAACAATGGATGTATGATTTTTGTGGTTCATGCTGTGGCCACAGACATGTGATCTGACGGTGAGTTTGGGGTAGCCCAATGCAAAAATCCTGAGGATCCATGTGGATCCATGCTAAAGTCGCCCTAAAGTCCCAGGGGCACTGGAAGTCGCAGGGGCGCTGGGAGAGTGAACAGGAAGCAAGAGAAGGAGAACGATCCCTCACACACACACACAAACACACACAGAGTATCAACCCTAAAGTCGCAGGAGAGCACAGGGGCGCTGGGAGTGGGAAGCAAGAGAAGGAGAACGATGCCTCACACACACACAGAAACACAGAGTATCAATCCTAAAGTCGCAGGAGAGCGCAGGGGCTCTGGGAGAGTGAACGTGAAGCAGGAGGAGGAGAACGATAGCTCAAGCACACATACACACAGCCCCTACAGTAGCTAATCCAAAATCGGACAGCAAAAAACTGCAGGCAGGGACAGAGAGCACAGCGTTGTTTTAAAGCAGCCAACCCCTCTCTGCTTCTCTCCCTCCTCCCCGGCTAGGCTGGCTGAAAAGCTTTGCTGCTACTTAGCGAGCTCAGTGGGGAGGAGAGAGGGGCATAGAGCACGGGGTTGTTTTAAAGCAGCCAACCAGATAGGAGCCGCTTACACTCGTGTAAGCGGCTCCTCTCCTCTCCCGCTCTGCTTCTCTCCCTCCTCCCTGGCTCGGCTCGCTGACAGGAGCCACTTACACCCGCTTTGCTGTTTCAAAGCGAGCCATGGACTGCTCACAACTGTAGCAGATTCCCCTGTCATCCATAGGCATTCGCTCCATAACACGCACAGACATTTCCCCTTACTTTCTAGAAGGAAAAAACTGCGTGTTATGGAGCGAAAATTACTGTACTTCTGTACAAGCAAATAACCAAGGTCACTACTGAGAGAAATTAATTTATCAGTTTTACAGTATCTTGGTTTTTAGTGTTTAATGCTGTACTCCTAAACCAACTTAATTTAGTGGGTCTTATTCCTCAATAAGCAAAACATATGTACGATCATCCTATCAATCATCAATCTTTATGGATTTTTTATACCACTACATTATTTTCAAAAGGAATGCTTATTGTCACAGCAAGATCATTAACATTTGTAACAAAAGTATTTGTAACAAAAGTATAAATACATCTCATTAATTCAACTGAAATTCCATCAAGTAGATGCTATGAATAGCTTTTGAGCACCTAGGTTACATATTTCTTAAGAATCTTCTTAAATAAAAGAAGCAAAGAGGAAGATTTTTTTAAAAAGATTTTTTACCATGAGAGCAGTAAAAGCAGTAATGACATGCCAAATTAATTTCACAGCAGGCACAATTGCAACTGATTCATGAGAAGTATTCTGTATAGCAAAGCTTTAGATTAAGATAATTTATTAATAGTGTTGTTATACAAATATGACATGTCCTATGTTTGTCACAATTTCTGATTTAGTTAGTAAAGAGACCCTTTTCTGATTATTTAACTTATGGTTTTAACCAATAGAGCAGGCATAGGCAACCTCGGCCCTCCAGATGTTTTTGACCTACAACTCCCATGATCCCTAGCTAACAGGACCAGTAGTCAGGGATGATGGGAATTGTAGTCCCAAAACGTCTGGAGGGCTGAGGTTGCCTATGCCTGCAATAGACTTTGTGTCTGAACATAATTGTCCTTAAAGGAAAATATCAGCTATGGTTATATAAAGGCTTGAAGGGTTGACAAATTTAAATCCAGGCTGGTGTTTTAACAATTTCAGTTGCACAAGTTAATGATTTTTTAAATACAAAATGATCAGGCAAACTGAACATTCATTCAATTTCACTTCAAGAGCAGAGGAAGACTTAGCAGTCTCCCAAACTCTTCTCTGTCTTGGGTAAAATCTGAGACATACTGCTTGAAGTCAGATTCAGTTAAAACTCAGGCCATCATATTCTGAAGTGATTGTAGTTTCCAATCAGTCCTCAAGCACATCGCATGAGCAGTGCACAAGGATTACTCCAATACTTCTCATAAACAAAGGAAGTCTTTATCACTTGATTTCTGATGTTCATGGCATACTGAAATTATGGGTAGCACTGATAAAATGGACAAAAGTGTGTTGTAGCAGAAATGAGCAAGAAATATTTATCTTCCAAATTCCGCATCGGATGTTGAACCAAACGCAAGCCCAAGTCTCTTGAGTGGCTTATCACAGGACTTGCACATCTAGTGGGGCGAAGTCAAAGCAACAAGCTCCCAGCATTGACTGTGCAGCTACTTACTGGAAAGAGAGGGAGAAGCAAAGAGGAGATGGAAGAGCTGCGTGGCACAGCACCAGATTGGGACTGTGCAGCACAGCAGTGGAGCCAATCTCACCAGCTCCTTGGCCCTCCCAGAAAGTGTCAGTGATGCCACCAATGGAAAGCTACTGATGTGACTCCATCTCAACCACTCTTGGCTCAGTCATTTCTCATCCAAGCACTGTGCCATACTGCCATCACTTTGTCCAATTCAATCCAGGACCAGCATAAGCGATATGATATTTCCTACTGCCCTACATGGCCCTCTGCAAAACTCTCTACAGTTGTACATATCTCCATCATATCTACCAGATTCCTGTCTGCCTTTGCAGCCAATCCAAGCCCAGACAGAGAATGGGTCAGGAAAAAACATTTAAGCCTAGGCATGGGTTGGCTTTCCAAAATAAGTTGTAAATATTGTAAAGAAGAAGTGACACTTTAAATGATGACACTGGCCTCCCTTCAAATCCTGAGGCATCAGCTACCAGGTGTGAATGGAATAGGATATAATGACATGCATTTATATTTTGGAGGGGGCGTAACCACTCCTAGATCTACACGCACACACCTTTTTATTGAAGGTCCATTATTCAGTAAATACTTCAAATTTATCTTTTAAAATAGGACCCCCCTATAACTGAACAAATGCTATTCAGTCTTAGCTCTTGACTCACAAAAATTTTATTTGAAAATTAGTAAGGGCATCTTGCCTATATGGCAGGCTTTTAATATCATGAAACAAAATCATGCAGCAGTTATTTAATAAACAGTTTCTCAAATATCAAGTGATATCATAAAATTGTAATAAGTGTCTCCATAATTCATATGTTTTAAAATATATAAGCAATAAAAATTGATTATCCACATTTTGAGATATCTTGCAGAATATTTTATCAATTTATGAGTGGCAATAACTTGTAAAGATTCTGACCTTACTTAGAGCTAACTTATATATCCAGATGGAATGAAATGTTTATAAAAATAACATATTGAAAGGTATTAGATTTGTGAGCATCACTTCGCTTTAATGAGCCACTCTAGGGCAATCTTTCTGCAAATGTGGGTTTTATAAAAGATCTCAGGCCTTTGATAATCCATGGGAGAAATCAGCCTGGCATCCCAGGGAATTTCTGTGAGAATATATCAACCTTTTAAAGTTTAGTAGAGGGAATAAAGGATGATCTCAAGGGATAGAAACAAAACCTACTGTGTGAGCTGAATGTCAATGACTATAACCATGAACCTACCAATGTTGCCAAATGCAGAAATAATTAATTTTGCAAATCTGGTTAATATGTTTTACTGCCTTTTCATGTTTATGAAATTAAAAGGATGTAATTTATAATATCTCAAAGCTTCCCTTGCAATTTAAATTTAAATTGATTCAATTATACTTTATTTTATATTGCCTCTAATTTTCATTGCTTTTTTTATCTGAAGTTTTCCCCGTAAGCTACAATGTTGACATGACCACATGTAAACCACATGTTGGAATGACGTTTTATCTGCATAAGCCAAATTAACCTCACATCATACACATCTCAAATGCCCATTTCCAAATGTCATTGCAGCGATCATACTTGTTGTGAGAAAGGGTTTGACATTGTATTGAATTATCAAACTTGCATTCCCCCCCCTAGGGCTTTTAATCATTTAAATTAAGAATTCCATTGATTGGATTCAATAAATCCTGAAAAAATATAGCAGCTAATGCTATTCTGCAAATTCCTGAACAAGAGTTCATGCAGTATTTATAAAAGATGTGTTCTACACAGGGCTGTCTTAAGCATATGTGGCAGTCCCAGGTGCGCAGGAGGGTGGAGCCAGCCGGCCGTCTCAGTGTCTCGCTGGCTCGGTCATCCCCAAACTCGTGGAACAGAGCTGCTCGCAGCAGAAGAGCCCGCTATGGAGCTCCGATCGATGGGTGGGCTCTTCCCCGGACTCAACTCTCGGGCCCCAGACTCTTGGCCTGGTGCCCCTGAGAGCCCGCGCCCAGGTGTCCCGCACCCATAGTGCCTATGGGTAAGACAACCCTGGTTCTTCAAGAGCTCCCATTGCACTGCTTGTATATGAGGTGGCAGAAGCCCTTACATTCGCAATATAACATATTTGGACTTAATGCCATTATTCTTACATAAGGCTATAGCGCAAGATGTAAAACATCCCTTCATTAGTGGAAGAGCATGTTATCGGCTGCATTTTTGTCACACATCTACTAATTTGCATTATCTATATCTATAAATGATATAACAATAAAATATAGACCATATAGTGACTAGAATATGGGAGGCCAAGGTTCAAATCCCACCCCCATCCGCCATGAATCTCACTGGATGACCTTCTGCCAGTCACCGCCTCTCTGCCTCACAGGGTTGTTTCATTAAATGAAGAGGCGGACAACCATGTATGCCACCTTGAGCTCACTGAAGAAAAAGGTGGGATACAAATGTGATAAATAAAAACAACTACTTTAAACATTCCGGCATTTACTAATATGTACAAAAGGCAGGGAGGAAATCCTGGTTCCCTGCCACATGGAACTTACATGATAAATATTGCTGGTATTTTCTTGTAAATGTTACACTTAGGATCACACACAAAATGTGTTATGGACACTCCTTAAATATGTAATATAATGTGGAATATGCCACACAGGGGCCATAACAGTATATGGGTGCTCTGGATGCTGAACAGCAGGACTGAAATCCACTAAAAAGGCAAGACAAACACTCAAATAAAGATACATGGGCCCATTTATATATCTAAACATTTTCCCAACAAAAGGAAAGAATTTTCTAGGACTGTGCCAGATTTTCACAGCAAAATGTGAGCTTCAGAGGGCTGTGGAATGCTCACTGACAAAACCCTACATTTTTGTTCTTTGATTTCTTCCCCACCTATCTGCAGCCACGCTGCCACTTCTAATTTGGTATCCTGCTTAGTCTTCCCTACCCCCGACACTTCAGTAAGTAATGCCAGATTACAAATGTTCACATCGCGAACATTAAGTTGTCCTACAAAGTCAATCAGATCTGGATATGTGTTGGTGTGGTTTGGTGGTTAGTTAGTATCAGACCAGGGAAACTTTCCCCATTCTGGTGCTCTCCTGCAATTGCAACTACCATGGTACCTCTGGATGCGAACGGGATCCGTTCCGGAGCCCTGTTCACATCATGAGCAGAACGCAACCCGCGTCTGCACGTGCGTGGGTCGCGATTCGCCGCATCTGCGCATGACGTCATTCCGAGTGTCTGCGCATGCGTGAGCGGCGAAACCTGGCAGTAACCCGTTCCGTTACTTCTGGGTCGCCGCGGGACGCAACCTGAAAACCTGAAGTGACTTTAACCCGAGGTATGACTGTACCATTATCCTCCATTTGCAACTCCCACCAGCAGCTGCCAGACATGCAATGTGGACACCACCCTGAGATCTTTGTCGGAAGAAAAGGATTAAAATGTAATAAGCATAATAAACAATCTCCATTAAAACAAAGGATGGAAATGGTTTGCTTTCTGAGAATGGTAACAACACAAGAAAGCAATAGAATGTACCCCTGGGGCAACCAGATAGAGGCTTTCTGTTTTCCCACACTGGTTTGGAGTGAGAGACCTCCAAGGTGGATAGTATTGCCCTTTTTTGGCAGGCCTCACTGAAAAAAGGAGTTGTTTGTGTGCCTGTCAAAAGCTTCATTGAAAACCTGCATAGCATTTTAGCAGGAAGCAAAAGATGTCTAGAGTTTGGGCCTTTTTTTTTTTTTTTAATAATTTTTTATTGGTTTTCCAATTTTGTCAACAAAACAACACCAAACAATACAAACAACAACAGACACAAACAAAAACATAAATTTTGCTTTCTTAACCTCATTTTCATAAGCCTCTTTTCACGGACTTTCCCATACCTTCCCCTTTTTGCATCCTAGTTTTACAATTTTTCAGCAACTTTTTTAGCCAGTTAAAATTTAACTTATTCTCCTTTTCAATATCGCATTAAATAAAAAAAAAATAGCTGTAATTATACATCTTCCTTTCCCTTCACACTTTAACACTCCTCAATTTTGTAGTGGTTTTTAAGATATACTTTAAACTTCTTCCAATCTTCCTCCACAGTTTCTTTCTCCTGGTCACGGATTCTGCCAGTCATTTCTGCCAGTCCCATAAAATCGATCACTTTCGCCTGCCATTCTTCCAGCGTGGGTAGCTCTTGTGTCTTCCAATATTTTGCTAGTAGAATCCTTGCTGCCGTTGTGGCGTACATAAAAAAGATCCTGTCCCTCCTTGGCACCAGTTGGCCCACCATACCCAAAAGAAATGCCTCTGGTTTCTTATGAAAAGTACATTTAAGTACTTTCTTAATTTCATTATAAATCATTTCCCAGAAGGCTTTAATCTTCGGGCAGGTCCACCAAAGGTGATAGAAGGTTCCTTCAGTTTCATTACATTTCCAGCATTTATTATTGGGCAAATGATAAATCTTAGCAAGCTTGACTGGGGTCATGTACCACCTATAAATCATTTTCATAATGTTTTCTCTTAAGGCATTACAAGCCGTAAATTTTATACCTGTGGTCCACAACTGTTCCCAATCAGCGAACATAATATCATGTCCTAAGTCCTGTGCCCATCTAACCATTGCTGATTTAACAGTTTCGTCAATTGTATTCCACTTCAACAGCAAGTTATACATCTTTGATAAGTTCTTAGTATTGGATTCTAACAATTCAGTTTCTAATTTCGATTTTTCCACCTGGAACCCAATTTTCCTGTCTTGTTTAAAGGCCTCCATTATTTGATAATAATGGAGCCAATCTCGTACCTTGGACTTTATCTTCTCAAAGCTCTGTAATTTAAGTTTGCCACTTTCTGTTTCTAAAATCTCAGAATATTTTGGCCAATTAGTTCTCGTATTAAGTTTCTTCACCTCTTTAGCCTCCATTGGTGATAACCACCTGGGAGTTTTGTTTTCCAACAAATCCTTATACCGAGTCCAAACATTATACAGTGCTTTCCTAACAATATGGTTTTTGAAACCCTTGTGCACTTTAACCTTGCCATACCAGATATATGCATGCCAACCAAACATGTTATTAAAGCCTTCCAAATCCAGAATGTCTGCATTTTCAAGTAGTAGCCAGTCTTTCAACCAGCAGAAAGCTGCTGATTCATAGTACAGTCTTAAGTCTGGCAGGGCAAATCCCCCTCTTTCTTTTGAATCAGTAAGTATCTTGAAGTTTATTCTGGGCTTTTTGCCCTGCCAGACAAATTTAGATATATATTTCTGCCACTTCTTGAAACAATTCAGTTTATCTACAATTTGTAATGTCTGAAACAAAAATAACATTCTAGGCAATACATTCATTTTAATCACTGCAATTCGTCCTAGCAAGGTAAGCTTCAGGTTTGACCATATTTCTAGATCTTTCTTAATCTCAGTCCAGCATTTATCATAATTGTCTTTAAATAGATTCACATTTTTAGATGTCATATTAATTCCCAGATATTTCACTTTTTTTGCCATAGTTAGTCCAGTTTCCTCTTGAAACCTCTCTCTTTCCACATTTGTTAATTTTTTTTCCAAAACCTTGGTTTTTTGTTTGTTCAACTTAAATCCTGCAACCTGACCAAAAACTCGAATTAATTCTAAAGCTCTTTTTGTACTAGTATCTGGCTCCTGTAGGGTCAAAACTAAGTCATCTGAAAAAGCCTTCAGTTTGTACTCTCTGGCTCTGACCTGAACCCCTTTCACCAGCTGGTCTCCCCTTATCATGTTTAACAAAACCTCCAGGACTAATATAAAAAGTAACGGGGAGATTGGGCGTCCCTGCCGTGTCCCTTTTTCTATAAGAAGTTCATTCGTAACCACATTATTTACAATTAATTTTGCCTTTGTTCCGAATATATTGCACCTATACCATTTTCAAATCTTTGGCCTACCCCCATCCCATGGAGATTCTTCTTCATAAAATTCCAAGAAATATTGTCAAAGGCTTTCTCCGCGTCCACAAAAATCAAAACTGCCTTTGTATTGCTATTAACTGTCAGCATTTCTATTATGTCAATTATGTTCCTTACATTATCCGATAGGTGTCTACCCGGGAGAAAGCCTGCCTGGTCCTTATGAATCTCCTCCACCAACACTTTCTTCAATCTTTTTGCCAAAATGTCTGCAAATATTTTGTAATCCACATTCAATAAAGATATAGGGCGGTAGTTCTTGATCTGTTTTTTATCAACCTCAGTCTTTGGTATAAGTGTAATAAAAGCTTCTTTCCACGATTCAGGTGCCTTCCTTCCCTCTAATATTTCATTACAAACCTCCTTAAGCGGCTGTATTAACCATTCCTTTAACGCTTTGTAGTATCTGGAGGTTAGTCCATCTGGTCCTGGAGATTTCCCTAGTTTCATATTCTGAATGGCACCCTCTATTTCTTGCTCAGTTATTTTCTCATTCAAAGTCTGCACACTCTGTTGCGAGATTTTTTGTAATCCATATTTCTTAAGGAAATCTTCTATCTCTCCTTCATTTTCTGGCCCTTGTGCATAAAGTCTTCTGAAATAACTCTGGAAGCAGTTGCTAATCTCATTTGGCTTAGAAATGTTCTTTCCATCCACCTCCAAGCTTGTAACAGTGTTCAATTTCTGTCTCTTCTTCAGTTGCCATGATAGGAGTTTCCCACATTTGTCTGCTGATTCAAATGTCCTTTGTCTCATTTGCTTTATCTTCCATTCTATCTCCTGATTCATCAATTCCATATATTGCATCTGGTAAAACTTAATTTCTCTCAAAATCTCATGAGACTTTGGTTTAGACCTCAATTTCTTTTCACCTTCTTTTATTTTTTCCAAAATCTTGTCTTTCTTCTCATTTTGTTTCCTCTTTTTTAAGGAATTCTGCTGTATTAGGAAACCTCGCATCACGGCCTTGCTTGCGTCCTAGATCACTCTTTTCTCCACTTCTGTCCTCAGATTTATCTCAAAATAATCCCTCAAGGTTTTTGGGGCCTTTTTGTAAACTTCTGGATCTCTAAATAGGGTGTCATTCATTCTCCATCTAAAGGAACCAGCTGTTGTTACCTTCATTTCCATCTTTACCGCATTATGGTCGGAGCGTGTCTTAGGGCAGATTTCCACTTTTTTTATCATTGGAGCCATTCCACTAGTAATCCATATTTGATCTATTCTTGTCCATGTCATCTGGGACTCTGAAAAGAATGTCCCCTCTCTCTCGAGAGGGTTTCTTAATCTCCAAATGTCTATCAAGTCCATATTATCGGTCATTTCGAAGAAAGTCTTAGGTAATCTCCCATCCTTAGAAATCACCTGTCTTTGTGCTTTGTCCATATATGTAGAAACAACGCCGTTCATATCTCCTAAAAGGATCACCTTATAATCCAGGTAGTCCATCAATGTCTCATGCAATTTCTTATAAAATTCTGCCTTCCCTTCATTTGGTGCATATATGCCAACTGTCAGAAACTTTTCTCCTTGGATTTGTATTTCAATTGCCAATATTCTTCCATGTTCATCTTTAAAAATCAATTTAGGGGCCAATTTCTCCTTTGCATAAATCACCACTCCTCTTTTCTTAACTTTATCCGATGAAATAAATTCCTGTCCTAACCTTTTGTTTATAAGCAATTTTCTATGTATTCTTGTTATGTGGGTCTCTTGTAAACAAATCAAATCCAATTGTTCTCTTTTTAAAATATGGAAAACTTCACGTCTTTTTCTGGGAAGGTTCAAACCGTTACAATTCCAGCTTATGAATCGCAGAGACATTGTTGGTTAGTTTCCTCCAGCCGCACCCTGTGGCGATTCTCCTTCTATAGGTGATTTAAGTCCAAATGTCAAATTTCCCAAATCTGTATCTGATGTCGAGTCCAGCACTCCTTTCACCAGGTCCTCTTCGTATCTATCCAGGAATTGTTCTTTATCTTGTACTGTTCTTATCTTGACTTTCTTTCCTTTGAAATTAAAGGACAGGCCTTGTGGATATTCCCACCTAAAAGGTATGTTGTTCTTCTTCAGCAGGTCAACCAAGTTCTTAAAGTAGGTCCTTATCTCTAAAATGTATTTTGGGATGTCCCTGTATATTTGCACGGTAGCGTTTTCAATCTGAAGAGTTTTCTGATAATGCAAGTTCAATATTTTATCTCTTTCCTCTTTAGATCTCAAAGTTATCAGACAGTCCCTTGGAATCTTCCTACCTTGCCTTCTGCCCAATCTAAAGGCAGTTGTTATCTCAAATTCTTCTTCCTCAAGATTCACCTGCCAAAATGCCGAAAGTTCTTTTGTGAGAAAGTCCACTAGGCTGTCCCCTTCACTCTCTGGGACGAGTCTCAATCTCAAATTCTTCTCCTTACGCTGCATCTCCCACAAAGACAAGGTCGCCTCATGTTGGTCAAGCTTCTTGCAAACCGGTACTAAATTTTCCTGTGTGGATTCCGCTGTGGATTTGGCTTCCTCCGCAATTTTCCTGATTGTGGTGTTTTCTTGCACCAATTTATTTATAGTCTCTGTATTAGATGTAATGCTTTTGGTATTTAAATCTAATTTTGCTGTGAGTTCTGTTAATTGTTTAGTATTTTCCGTACTCTGCTTGGTCAAATTTTCTAAAGATTCATTTATTTTAAGTAGTGCCTGTGTCACTGAATCCATGAATGCAGTTATTCCTTTCTCCTGTCCTGCTGCACCTGTTGGCGGTAGTCCTGATAGCGAGCCCCTTTTCTTTTGTGCAGCTTTAGCTTTAGACCTTGTTGCTATTTCATCTGCAGGGCCGCTCATGTCCCAAGGTCGTTCCCACAGGAACAGGTTTACAATGGAAAAATCCAGTGACTTTGTTTTTGAAGCCTATGTTGCAACTATTGCCTTTAGCCCTCTAGAGGGAGCATCAATGTGTCCAGTGAACAAAGGAAACAAAGAATCCAGCAGCCCTCAGAGGAAAAAAGTTTCTAAAAAAGTCTCTCAGTCTTTTGGTTGCAACAATGTTATTTCTACAGAGTCTCAAAAGTTATATCCAATAAAGTCCACTTTAAAACAAAGCTGATCTGACAGTTCCTGTCAAAGTGCTTCACCCAGGCAGTCCGTTCCAAGAGTCAGAGACTGCGGGAAATTGTCCTTTTAAACTTCCCTCATGCAGGTTACCTTTTCTTCTACTTCTTCCCCCCCTGTTCCTGCTTACAAGGGGGGGGGGGAATTAGCTTCAGTGTTAGGGTTAGCCCAATCCAAAAAGTTCACAGTAAATTTTTCAATTGCAGCTTCCTAGTTCCGTTGCTTTAACGATCATGCAGTCCGGGGGAGGCAGACTTCCTTTATTTACCGTCCCCGTTTTCAGCCAAATTTTAAAGGTTTTTATTTGTAATCCCAGTAAGGTATCCAATCCTACTTACTGGTACTCTATTTCAGTCCAAATTTCAGGAAGGAATCGACGCTCTCCGCCTATGGCGACGCGGCTTCACTCCACGGGCTGGGTAGTGACTCTCAGCACCGCGCGATCCCCCGATGCTCCTCCGGAGCCTTTAAAAAGGCTCTTTCGCAGTAAAGGGGGGTGCAAATGGTGCCCACCGAGTCTCCTTGTTCCAGGCTTCCGCGCCTGTGATTTTAGGGGTCCCCGCTTCGCCGTAGAGGTCAGACCTGAACTCGTGGAGCAGCCCTCTCCCCAGAGATCAGAGAGAGAGCCGCCATTAAGCGCTGGCGCCGACCGGAAGTCGAGTTTGGGCCTTTTGTTGATATATGAAAAACGTAATCCCATCCTGCCTATCCTTCTATGTAGAAAATATGGTCATCCTTCAAGGGTCTGTTCTTAACGACACCTCATTTCCTTGTAGAGTATGTAAAAGGCCTTATCAGGTGCATCTTTCAAATATTTTGTAATCGTGACCTTATTTATTTCTAGAAACTGTTTGAGTACATCATGGTGACATACTTTTCACAACTGACGAGGTGCTCCTTTATTTCGGTACACATTTGCTTCTAATGCCAAACTTCTATTATCCTATCTAAAAAGAATGCCTTGCAAATGCTGACTGAAGGCTTTCCATTGTTTCTTGCAAGGTGACTACGACACTTATTGACTGGAGGAAATGCAGTAATGCAAAGGTTAAATATTTTGAATCAGATCTTGAAGTCAGACCTACAATTGAATGAATGACTTAGGTTTTTGTTTTGTTTTTTAGTTACATAGAAACCCCCACAATGAGGGGATTTCAGCTGTTTCTTTGCAAGACACAAACTGAGTTGGAGTGACTGCAGATACATTTGCATCTAACATGGCTGGGTCAGTTGATCAGTTTGTAAGGCTTTAATTTAAAGAATATACTGCAGGATCACCTCCCTGAAATGGTATATTTCCTGCCTCATCTGTTACATGCACTCCATATGAAGATCTGAGATTATCCAGAGAAGTCGTGTTTATTTATTTATTGCTTTGTATCCACAGGGTAGTAAACTGCAATTAATCGCAAAAAAATCTAGTTTCTCAGTGGAAGTAAAGATGTCTTCTAAAACCATATGCACAGATTGTATCTATTTGTAATCTCTTATTCATTTATTAATTTAATGTATTTAATTAGTTCATCTTCAGTACATATATTTGCAAAAGTAATAAGCTTCTCAATAATGGCATTTCCCTCTGTCTGACTGACAATTATATTTAAGTCCCTGAGAGGGGATATGCCCTATACTGGTGCTGTGGACTTAAATTTTTGGAAATGTGATGTGATACAAAGAATTGAACAGTCCCAAATCCCATATACTTCCATTTTTAGGTAAATGTCTACAAACAGTCATCAAAAGTAAACTTTTCAATCACTTTTTTTTGAAATCTAAGTGCTAAACATCTTCTACATAGAAAATATTCTGAATTCATATTATGCATGACAGTAGTTATATTATCTTCTGTACCAATCAGATATCCCTCGCCCCATTAAACATATTTTTCCTTAAGAATACATTTATACTGGCAGGCAAAAATGGTGATCTTTACACTAAACAGCAGAGTATTCCAGACTTCTAACTGGCTAATCTCCTCCCTGATATTAAAATTGTAACCTTGGAAGTCTTATAACATGTCTTTCAAAATGAAGCAGGCATAGCTCTCATTTTACCATGTTCTTGTTTAAAACCCACCACACAAGATGTAAATAACATAAAAATTTGGTCTATGGATACTATTCAAAAAGACAAGGCAACCATTAAATATAATGAAAGAATTTGATTGCCTAAAAATGGAAGCCTAGTTGTAAATGGTTAACCAGAGGGGTTTTGCAGCAGCCTTGAGGGAGTCTTTCATCTTCACTGATGCCTGCAACAATGCCTTAAGCAAAAAACTAATTAAAGAAAAATAGGTGTTCCCTTTGATTTCTTACAGCACCTAGGGAGAAAAATATTACAGTCAAGTTGGACTTTAAAAAATAGATATTACTGCCATTAAATATCTGATTTCCGAAATAAATAGTGATAATTAAGAATGATATTTAACTGTATCATGTCTTTTTAGAAATAGAATTGCCCCAATGTAGCATGATTCTATGTACACAACAAATGATTATGTGCATATATGATCTTCACACTAAACTGGTGGGTGGGGTTACAGTATCAGCCTCAATCGATATTACTTATAGAGGAGCAGGGCAGGTGTCAGTGTACGAAAGGAATCAACTGGCCAATATGTATGCAGTTCCAATTCACTAAGAAGGACTGTTCATCTATTTTAGATTCTGGATGCATGCAATTGATCAAGGTGGCCAGATATTATTCCTGTGTATGGATTAATCCTACTTCTTCACATAAATTTCTCCCCTCATGATGGATGTTATGGGAGAGGGAGTTCAAGGAGGATCTTCACCAGCTTCTACCAAACACTGTGAACTGTTACTTTAAGACTGAAGATTTGTGGCTCTTCTATACACCTTGGTCCTCTCCACATAATCAGGTGTCCTGTTTTTAGCAATGCCCAAGTGCACATAGAGATAGACCATGGGTAGGCAAACTAAGGCCCAGGGGCCAGATCTGGCCCAATCGCCTTCTAAATCCGGCCCACAGACGGTCTGGGAATCAGTGTGTTTTTACATGAGTAGAAGGTGTCCTTTTATTTAAAATGCATCTCTGGGTTATTTGTGGGGCATAGGTATTCATTCATTTTTCTCCCTCCAAAAAATAGTCCAGCCCCCCACAGGTCTGAGGGACAGTGGACTGGCCCCCTGCTGAAAAAGTTTGCTGACCCCTGAGATAGACATACCATCTGTGCATATGCTGTATCTGCAAGTACAGAGTCCATGAATGGATGGATGTTAGGGAAAGGAGACCAAGTTGCTACACTATACATTCTGTGTGAAATTCATGGATGTAAAAATGACTATAGAGAATAAGTATTAGGAAACAGCAGTAAAAATGTACTACACTCCCTAATGTCAAGATATTGCATATGAAACAATGGTAGTAACCTTAAGCATGAGTGATCTACAAAGTGACAAGTTCCTATATTTCTCATGCCATTTTAATTACAATTCAGGATAGTCCAGTTGGAAAAAACAGCACAGACTCATTTTGCTTATTTGGTCCCTAAATATGCTGAGTTTCCACCCCAATAATGTGCCTCATAACCCTAATTCTGCACAGTTTCTTGGGTAGCTAATTGGAGAATTATGCAAATGAACTAAAGATAGTGTTGGCAGCTTCTGTATGCATAAAGAAAAAGAGGAAAGGTGGTCCAACCCAACATTGTATTCTGCCTCCACCAAAAACAAAAAACAAAAAAAAACCCCACATGTCAAACCAGGATCAATATATCATTATCTTTGTTCTCTCTTTATTACCGTTTCCCATTTCCTCTATGCTCTAATTTCCTGTATTTATACATGGTATATGATTTTCTGTCAATTACATTTGAAGCATATAGGTATTAAGACTGAGAAGCACTATTAGAATAAATATTAACTACTTTATAATAAATGCATGGAAAATGCCTTTAAATTTTATTTTGCTATTGAACTACAATCGAATAAGGTTAGTATGCCAAACTGGCTATTCAACTTGAAAGAGATTCACTCCAGAACATTTTCAGTCACCGCTGCTAGACACACCAGTAGTTCTGCTATAAAAAAAGCTACACAGCAACCTTTTGTTGCATTCTTCAAGAAGTGTATGAATAGGTTGAAGAGCAACCATGAAGAAGTAGGTTAGCAAAGTAGACTGAGAAAGGGCATGTTCATGGCAAAAGTACTGGAGGGATAGGGGAATAAATGGCAGCAGCGGTGGAATAAAGGGGGTATAACAACACATCACCATAAAATACAAATGAGTAGAACAAAGTGGCTCCACAATGCTTGTGGACAAAGAAGAAAAGTGTTTCAGAGATATCTACCTGCTAGCATAATTGCAGCAGCTGTACCATCTAACCCCTATCAGTCATAATCTGGAACAGTGCCACTTTCTATTAGCCAGGTAATAGAGGAACTGAAATTATTTATACGAGTCCATGTGAACCACTCCGTTTGCTCCAATGCATTCTGATGACTTAATTAGATAGTCAGTGTAGCACATGTGGCTTTCCAGTCAGGTTCATCACAAAAGGCCAGTTCATCAAAGCAGGAGAGTTGTGTGCTCTACAGCTAGATTAGAAATACGGATTTCTTCATTAAGTATCATGCAGCTGACTGTGCCTCTTGGTTTGTCACCATCTATTCAGACAATTAAATAAAACCTCATGCTGGATAAACTGGGGCTAATAAAGAGACCTTGAATTGAAGTGCAGCTGGCAATCTTTTCTTTATTAAGACCTGGCAGCATACATAGTGACAGCATCTAAAAGGCAAAACGTGTGGAGTCATTTCTTATTCTCCCCCCCTCACTCTTAATATCTACCCTCTTTGGGCCATGACATTTTGGTTGATAGGATTTCCAGACCTTTGTTATTCTCACAAAAAAGGCAAAGAATAAACAAAGGTCAACTGTTAGAGCTAGGGAAACTGCAACATTCAACGCGCTTAGACCCTTTCTCTGTGTCAATCAAAATAAAAAGTGAGGAGAAAAAGACGTGTGATGACTGACAACCCTGTTCCTGGAAGAATAGTTTTTAAAATATGTGGCAGATACAGTTTGCCATATAAAGATATTGTTTGAAGATGCTACATTTTCCAAACAGAACTGCAGTTCAAATCACACATATTAAATTCTATAGATTTATCATCAATGGTGAAGAAGTGTAAGACTATAATCAGTGAATAAATCAGGACGGGAGGAACTCTTCATAATTATGTTCCAATGTTTACAAAAGATATACACAATGATTGGCTTGTGTCTTGTACACAAAGCACTTATGCCTCCATAAATAAAATTGAACTTTGACACTTAACTTTGACACACTTTGACTTTATAAGTTTGGCTTATGCCACTATGAAATAATGATCTTCCCAACAGCAGCTTAATGTAATGTACACTAAACATGAATGGCTAAATGGATATATTATGTTTCGTTGAGATAGTGTGCTTATAGACCGCACTGAAATAATGATCTTCCAATGTATAGCTTAATTTGCAGCAAACGAACATGAATTGATATGATAACATGATGTTTGGTTGAGCTGGTTTGCTCAGCTATTACACAGTATCGTGATGGAATAGGATATAAACAAGTCAGATACGAGAAGCAGCCATACCAAATTAAATAATGATGATTATTAAACTATAATGGAGTATATTTGGTTTGGTCTACAGTGAGCAATATAAAAAGTGTGTGTGTGTGTATCTAGTATTTCAGAATTTAATGCAAATCAGTATCTACAGTGCAATTAGTTAAATAGTTTCTCATTTAGCTATTCATATTCTTTACAAAATGCTGATACCCATAAGAGCTGTAATAAAATTCCCACATTGTGGGACTCATGCTCACTCTGAATCAAACTGCTGTCTCATATCAGTTTTAGTATTAAACGTGAATTCTTATAATGCTGGGAACTTTTTACAGACATTTCAACTAGACATCTGAACATTATGAAAAGCCAGCATCTACTGAGTGCTTAGCAAACTTCTGAATGTGCGCATAATATATGGATTCCACAAGGAATTTCCCCATTACCCTCCTCCAGTGTCTAGACATGTAGAAGTTATTTCAAAGAGTTTGTCTAAGTCTAAGTAACTTTCAGCAGGGCAACAATGAAGGGCAATTTTATTCAGGTAAACATTTACTAACCAGTGAGTATGCAGGTTGTTATCTTTTTGCTGTAAAAGCTTTGCTGACTATTATTTTTCCTGTTTTCCTGACTGGCCTATGCTAAATGGATAAAATCTGTTACAGTAACTGAACTAAAATGTTGAGAGATTAATATCATAATTTAAGTTTGCCTTATAATTAGTCAGTTCTAGTTTCTCCTTATCTATTTTAAACCAATTCAAATCCAGAAATCATATCCATAGATAATGTTAAAATCCTAACAAAATAAAGATACCAGGTATAAGATATCAGATATAAAGGTCTCCAAACCTATCATCACTGAACACTGCAGTCTTAATGAATATTGAACCCAGCACCTCCTATTAAATTTTTAAACATTCTCCTGATGTAGTTGCCAACCAGCTATTACTGCAGCATCTAGTGTGGGTTGTGTTCTCACCTATCATGCTGACTGAAAGCAAGGTTGCTCTATTATCTCCCAAATACCAAGGGAGTTTTTAACATGTTTTGTTTTCTCAAGATTCCTTGAAACACAAACCCATTTGGTGTGGATTCTTTTTTGTTTGCCTTCACTCTTTTCTAAGCACAACCAGTTAAATCTTGGTTTTTAAGCAACACTGAGGAAGGCCTAAAGCAATTTTGGGAGTCTCCCTGTAAACAAACTGAAAAATCCTGATGTCATAGGGAAGGTATAACATTTGAAGCCATAGTAATTTGCATTTAAGTTGTACTTGGCTTTTCTATTTATTGCAGTTTAAATTATACATATAAGTTTTCTTTATGAACCATTCATAAGCTTTAAAACACAACACAGAAAAATCTTTTTTATTTGATGTGATCCCAAAAGGATTGCCAAAATCTTTGGCTTCATTGTATTTTGAGAGTCAATATATGCCAACTAAGGTTAGTAATACAACCCACATGATATATAAACATGCAAGATCATCCATGTGCTCATTTCTATTCATATAGAGATATCTGTATAATGAAATAAAAACAGGACAATATACGGTAATACTTAGGCTGTATGATTCTTTCAATTCAAACCTTGTAAGTAGTTCATTACCTTCCCAACTCCTACTAGCTCTACTGACACATGAAAGATGCTGTAGCAAAAACAGCAGAGTATATTGTGGCAACTTAAAGATGATATTCTCAGCTGGCAGATTAGATGACATTGAACAAAGCAGTTCTGTTAACATAAAGACTTTCACCTGTGCAATAGAATGTTCTCTCCCCATGCCCTCTCTCCCTAAATCTTTTTCTGAGGGTTCTCCCAACCCGTTCTGTGCTGAGGGACATCAGATGAGCAGCACAGCTTCACCAAGCTGTCCGCTATTGCCATAGACATAATCAACACAACCCCCGTTTGCATCCAAAATGCACGCATGCACCCACCCACCATATTCTATCTTCTATAGTCATATCCCACAATACAACTGCATTCTGTTCAACTTGTTAGACAGAAACTCATATAGGAAGAATTTACATTGGTATTCTTAAAGCTGCAGCCATTCAACGCACTGAAGACAGACCAGTACACAGACAGACCCTGAAGAGAAAGCAGCAGCAAACTGCTTGTTGTCATCTACATCTCCAAACTAAAATTGACTACCATCTTAGCCAATGGTTTTCTCTCTAACAAGCCTCAGGGACTAGCCTGTTGGCATTTACCCACAAACTAAACTAAACTGGCTAATCTAAACTAAACAGAACCATGAGAGACACAGAAAGATGTACTAGCTCTGCAGGAAATGTCAGTGCCAACTCTGTATCTCCATACTTGTTTATAACACCCTAGTGAATAATATCAGATTTATCATCTGGAGATCATCCTCAAAGGTAATATACGACATCACATCCCAGCAATGCCCTTCCTTTTTAACAGTCTTTTTGGACACAAATTTGATATAGAAACAGCAGTATTCAGAAACTGGTGGGACAACACTTCAGTCTCTCAGAGCATTTCTGTTGCTGGCATGAAGGCCACTATCTATCTATCTATCTATCTATCTATCTATCATCTATCTATCATCTATCTATCTATCTATCTATCTATCTATCTATCTATCATCTATCTATCTATCTATCATCTATCTATCTATCTATCATCTATCTATCTATCTATCTATCTATCTATATCTATCATCTATCTATCTATCATCTATCTATATCTATCATCTATCTATCTATCATCTATCTATCTATCTATCTATCTATCTATCTATCTATCTCTATCTATCTATCTATCTATCTATCTATCTATCTATCATCTATCTATCTATATCTATCATCTATCTATCATCTATCTATCTATCTATCTATCTATCTATCTATCATCTATCTATCTATCATCTATCTATCTATCATCTGTCATCTATCTATCATCTCTCATCTATCTATCTATCTCACATCTATCTCTATTTAACAATTGAGTTCTTACTAATACAGAACTGGTATTATGTGGCACCTGCATTACTGCCAGTTCAACACGTGAGGTGAGGTAAGGTGATCTCATAGGTAAACTGGTCCCAATATGTTAAGAGCTTTGTTAGCAAACTGGATTCTTCTCCATTCGGTCTACTGAACTTTGGTTTTCATTCCTACTGCAGATATAAAATTAGCATACCATCTCTAGAACTATATTGTTCTAGAATTCATCAGTGCTCTGGACTATATGGTTCGAAGAGACACATCATTCTTAATAATTTATTTTTATTTTAGCCTTTTATTTTCTATAGTTTGGTACTGTTCCTTGATATTCAAGGATTGTTCTTAATTCACTTTTTAGGTAGTGTGTGTGTGTGTGTGTGTGTGTGTGTGTAAAATTGAAAAATCCAAAGAAGCCATTTAGTACCTGCAATAATAAAACATAAGAGCATTCAGATTTTGTAGTCTCTCTCACACACACATATACATTCACACTGACAAATCACATTCTGTGGTACAAATGTTTTGTATAAAACAAATCCTACCTGGAATAAGCTGACCCAGTAATTGATGAACCCGAGACAGGCTGAGTACAGCTACCACGACAGTAAAAGAATAACGTTTCCATTTCATGTTGCTTCTGTTCTTGCATTACACCAGCCCAACAACACTTTTAGAAAGGTTATCTGTAACAAGGAAAATAAGACAACTGTTTATATTGTCAAACAATTCAGATATTAAACAAAATCTGTGCTGAATTAGTCTCTAGAATAGCCACACATACAAACATAGCAAAATCTTGTGCTATGAGACTAAGTCGACTCCTGGCTAAGGTCTCTCATTTAAGAAATGTTGTGTTTGTTTGTTTGTTTATTTGTTTGTTAGATTCCATTTGCGAATCACTTTCCTTATGTGAATTGTTTTCCTTTTTTCCTTTTATAGCAAAAAACAACAATGAAAATAATTCCATAAACAAAAGAAAAACAATTCCATATATAAAATAGTTCTATACAGTGGTATCCCTGGTTGCAAACGGGTTCCGTTCTGGAGGTCCGTTCACAACATGAAAAGAACGCAACCCACACCTGCGCAGGTCGCGATTCACCGCTTCTGCACATGCACGTAATGTCATTTTGCGTGTCTGCGCATGCTTGAGTGGCAAAGCCCAGAAGTAACCCTTTCCGGTACTTCCAGGTCACCGCGGGAGGCAACCTGAAAAAACGTATCATGAAGCAAATGTAACATGAGGTATAGCTGTACAGACAATTAAAAATATTTCCATATGTAAAAACAATTCTATATATAGAATAAAAGGTTGAGAATGATAATTCAGTTATGAAGTCTATTAAGAAGACACTCAAGGCAATGGGTGTCTTGGTATATAATTGGTATATAATTTTAGTTATGTAAAATATATGAAAATAATGCAACAGTAATCAGTGCTACATCTCTTTCCCCCCTCTTTCAGGTTTTCAGCTTCTGTGATATTTATTTAGGTGCTGCTGCCATGGCAACCTACACTGAAATACATCCAACTTCTTGCCCTTCTCCTCTTGTCTGCTTCTTTGCACCTTTTAACCCAAACTGACTAGCACTGTTCTGATGCAGACCTCATGGAGACATTCACATAAATGAACTATAAAATACAGTAATTAAAACACAACAAAATCAGAATCCTACAATATTTGTGCCAAAGCTTTGGGGGTTTGCATTTATTTCAAACCTTATATTCAAAAAATGATACATACTTAGATATATTTATTTCAGGTGTTTATATTATGCTTACTATTCAAAACTTCTAAGCGGTGAACTTCACCACTTAGAAACTTCAGTCCACTCAAGTTTAGGAAAATAAACTGAGTTCTGTCCTCTAACCCCTTTGGCACATTGCAAGAATTATAGCTAGGATAATTTAACACCAATTATCAGTTCAAGTTCCTAGAATTGAATTATTTCCCTATTTATTTTAACAAAAATATCATCAACCTTCAACAATATGTAGTTGTAATATTGTCACAAAATCACATATTAGAGATGCAACAATTTACCAGGTACAGTATTTTTAGTTCCCTTCACGAGCACTTACTTCCATAGAGGCAGCCAGAAATGTGCTGGATATTTGGAGTTCTGGAGATCTCAAATCACTATTGTGCTCCGAGGCCCCCAAGCCCATCCCTAAGTAAATAACTTGACCCTGACACGTAATTTAGGTTTAAGTTTTCTGGCAAAATTTAGGCCACAATTTTATTGATTACAGCAAAGTGAGTGGTATTGGTTTAGGCATTGGCAACCAACTGTAACTGACTCCTGCCTCTCTGGCAGGTAATCTGGAAAGGTAAACACCAAATGAGGGAGCAACATAGATGAAAACCAACCGAAGCTCACCCCTGGCTTGGACCTAGCCCCTCAAGTGGACTTTGGAATAGATCCAGGATCCCCAGATTCCTTTACCAGAATACCCTTATTCATGGAGGGGCAGGTGATGGCACACCTCCCCTCCCACACACCTCACTAAGCCAATGCCTAACCACCAAACCAAAGTTGTGATGATTGCTAAGGGGGTAGGTGCAAACCAAGTGGCCAGTGCCATTTTGCCAAATGGAAAAATTCCTACCTGGCCCCTGTTCCAAAACAGGAAACTAACCAATATCCAAAGCAACTAACCAATATCCAAAGCAAGGCCAAGGCAGCAACACCAACAAATAGGGATGGGAGGGCGGGTGCTTTGCAGCGTGAAGCAAGTGCCTCAGCTACGTCGTGCTGCCACTTTTATAGGTCCCCCCAACCATGCCACCTGGATCAGATTGGCTCAAACGGCCTGGCGTGATTGTGGGGCCATACAGACAAAGCCTGGGCTATGCCCCTGCCTACAACCCAGCAGGGGGTGGGGTGTCTCAGGGGCCCGTGCCCAACCAGGACCCTCATTAAGGAGGATCCCACTTGTTTCAGATTGTATAATGGCCTTTGTGGCATATAGTTTAGAAACAACAACAGAGCACTAACCCAGAAGTTCTCTCAGTATTACTCTAACCTTCTAAAAGTAAAAAATAATTGTCCCAGTGCAAACTCTTATTGGGTTTGTGTTTCTGTTGAAAGCAGGGATGAGGTGGGAGATCAGAGTTCTAAAATATGTATGGAGCCTACATGACTTCAAGAGGCTCCTCAAGTTTAGCTTCCAATTTGTGGAGTGTGGCAGGAACGGTGACTGAGGAGAGCTAAAATCTAAAGGAGAGCTATTCTCTCTCCATTTTAGCTTCTCAAATGCCTTAGCTGCTGCGTTCTGCACCAGCTGAATTTGTTGAGGAGTCTTCAAAGCATATATGGCATGTTACTGTTCTGCAATGCATCAGAAAGCAACCCAAATGTACACTGGTCTGATTCCTTCAAGGGATTATTCCTCTTGCAGCAGAGCCATATATAATGACTGATGATTGTACACAATCTTAAGTCTATATACTAGCTAGGCAGACAAATGAACACTAATCCTTTTGTTGGCAGAAGGGAGAAATAACTATTTGACCTGTGTTGATATTATAACAATCAATATTGATAATATAGCATAATAAACTTTGCTGTTTCCAGAGGGATAGTCACGTTAATCTGTTTGCAGCAAGAACAACAAAGAGTCTTGTGACATCTTAATGGCTGATGCTGCATAGACATGTCAGTTCATTCCATTTTCCTGACATTTCCCTGACAATTTTCACGTTATATTTGAGCTTTCACATGATGTAAAAGTTTAGTGCTTGTTTCCATGTTATTTGGTTGCACTAAGAAAGAGTTTGCAAGCCTGGAACCCTGGTCTTGGACACCAATGGCAAGGCCCTACAGGGTATGGAAGATGCTATGCAACTGACTTTCCTTTAGTAAGGCTACTTAAGGATCCTCAATACCCCCAACCCCAGGATCCCATCTGCAAGTAGATTTCCAAAAGGCTTAGGAGCCTTCTTCTCCCCTTCCCCATCACCCTCTCCCCTCAACAGATGTTTAGCAGAGGAAATGATCCTATTTTCTCATGTTTGTTTCACACTAGTATGAATGAAATTTAGTGCAACATGGTGCTGCAGTGTGAAAGGAACGTAAACAATCAGGACAGAACTACCATTATAATCAGTAAAACTAATGCAATACTGAATGCAGCCTGACAGATTTATTATGACATAACCTCATCAGATAACCATGAGTTAGTCTTAAAGGTACCACAAGAACTTTTTACCATAGTTTCCATGCTGTATGAAAATATAATAAAAACAAATGCACTTAAAATTCCCTGGGGTTGTACTGGTTTGGTGGCCTTCCCCCCTGCCCCAATTAATCTTGAATATATAAACAAGAGTGGACTTTTGAACCTTTGAGAGAAAATTGGTGTCTTCCTAACTGATATTTGTTTGCTCTCTTCACAAATTCCAAAATGTATCCTTGACAAAAAGTTGGGTTCTGAACACTTATGTTAGCTGTTTTCTTCCACCTAGGCAATACAATGAGGATAGTAATCAATAGTACAAGTCCAGTTACTTAGCAACAGTGGTTGCTTGACTATCCTATCTTTTAACAATCATGACTGCGGGAGGAGAATTTTCACCCACTGGCTGTACATCAGATGACAATGAATAAAAAACAGTATAGCAAAAACTTTCAGAATCTACAAGCTTAAACTACATTTTATTCCTCAAAAGTTTCTTTTGAAGTATTAAAGAGATTTAAGCTGGAGGTGCTATCCATGGGGCATATAAAAGAAACACAAGTTCCTCTCCTGTGGCTGCAATCATTAAGAAATCAATGCCAAATTAAAAGTGCACAAACCCCAAGGGGAAGAGAAGCACTGCAGTTAATATAGGGGAAAGATTTAATCAATTTTTGGTGTTTCCTGCTTCCCTTAACTTGGATGTTATCTGCATAAGAAACAACTATACAAGTAATGAAACCAAAGCAAGCAAAAATGATATTGCTGCACACTTTTTTGTTTTAATATCTTTGTTTTTATACTGTATTATACTACATCAGGATCCACTGGGCAGGGGCGGGGATCCTTGAAGCTGCACTCTGTTTCTTCAATGTAATGAGTCACCTGGTACTGCAGGTCAGAAGAATGTCTGCATACTGTGCTTTCATGATTCAGAATGACTTTGTGTAAGCAAAGAGCCAATTGGCTTCCCCTTACCCAACAGAGTATCAGAAGCCAAAGAAGACAGGCAGATTTATGACAATTTTTTTGGGGAAATTTACTTTAATTTTCCTGTCCTGCCACAATGCGGTATGAGAAAACTTAAACCTATATGGTTTGAGATGTTAATTTACCATGCAAACAGCCCAACACCATGACCCACTATAATGTCAGTGCTAATTGTCTAAGACGGGCCTTGCTTTAATGACGATAGTGTATTTATTTTCAAAATAAACTGCTGGGATAATAGAAACTCCAGGTTTCAATAGGGCAACTCCACTGGAAGCCAGGGTGGGGGTTATGAACTAAAATAAATATGTTCAATATGATTTGTTCAGCCCCACTGCAAGCCCTCCTTCACTTATTTTAGTACATCTCTTTTCACCCTGAGAGTAGTTGCAGCCAATCAGTCACAGTTCTCCATGGCTCCTTCCTTCCATCCACCACTGCCACCATCACCATCAGCTAGGTAAGAAAACAAAGGGATTTATCTAGTGCTGCAGCACTACTCACATGACATGCATGCACAATTAAACTTCTTCCTTCTCCTTTCACCTCCACTCCAGCCCCCGTGCACCCTTAAAATAAGCTCTGAAGGAGGACTCTCCAGAGCAGTTGAGAAGCAGGCATGTGAGGGAAAGAGAGGAAGTCCCATCACATGAGTAGAACTCTGCTTATCCAGTGTCAGACACAACACAAAGTGTCCCTGTAGTCAAGTTCTTGACACTGAAACTGGCACCTTCCCAGCTTCAAGGCACTTTATTAACCCCCAGAAGAGAAAAAGGCCGTAGTGAACAATCAAAGGAATAGGCTGAGAAGCCTATGGGCCTGATTTTACTGGTGTGCTCAGTTGATAGTTCTTATGGCAGGCTTGCAGCACTGTGATCCTTATGTCAGTCTTCACTCTCATATACACTTGGTAAGTCACCAAATGAACTATATCTTAACAAGGACTCAAAAGGGCAAAAATGACAGGCAATCTTTAACACACGACATGCAATGTTCATGAATGCTAGTGTCTGATGGAACTCAGGTTTTCATGATTTTCAATCATTTTATTTCAGAAAGTTGATGAAAATTGGTGGTCCACATGACAGCTGGTAATTCGTCCTTGAAGTGATACTACTGTTGGACATACTCTTCCTTTACAGTACTGCTGATCAAGCCATAGATCACTGAAATGAACAGTTGTACTACACTTCTTTAACTATAATCCTTTAAGCTTGTCTGGGATAAACTAGATTTATTCTAAAAAGCAGCAAGAAGTAAGTGTTCCCATGATTTGTATTTGTTCAGGGATATGAAGCACTGTTTGCACACTTTGCTATATAGATACAAAAGAAAATTCAGCAGTTCTTTGAGCTGCATTGTAAAACTCCACAGAAATCAATGTCATTATAGCTTTTAATACTAGGAAAGGATGTGGCCCATAGTTATTTTGAGACAGTTCTAGGGAGAAGAAGCATTCTAATCCCTATTGGGCTATATTTCAATTTTTGCTTTTATTGGACAAGAAACAGTCTCACTACCACTGGGACCCAAGTTTATACCTATTTATGTTTCATTTTATTTGCCTTTGGGACATCATTAAAGACAGAAAGTAGGTAACACATTTTAATTAGATTAATCCCTACTGTTAGAGAAGAATGGAAGTACATAGACCTGTGTTACCAGAGAACACACATCCAAACAAGGAAGGTTTCAAGAGACTTAAATGTAATTCCAAATCTGACTGCAGGCCACTGATAGAAAGTTACAATAGAATACAGGGTTTAACCAAAAGTTGCTCTTTTATTATTCGTAGCCTTTCTATTTTGACATTATTACTATTACATTTTACTTTCTGATCCTTCTACTTCTAACTTTCATTGATTTTTAGTTCTACTGCTAGCATGAACTTCTGCATCATTCTGTGACTCTGTTATACTTTCTCAGTTTCATTCCATTTTATTCACAGGCTTGTTTACCATCATCATATCTACTATAAATTATTGCTTCTAAAGTTGTAAGTATAGTTATACTCTGGTCCCCATCCCTCTTTTCCCGTCTTCCTTTATTTCCCTTCACTGTTCTTCTTATTAAACCACCAACCTCTGCTCCTAAAGTCCATCTCCACCTTTTACATTTGCTAGCCTTATCACTGCATTGTCTTGCCTGCTGACATTTGATTTTTCTACCTATTTGTCCTTTATACACCTCTTCAGAATTATCCTAGACCTTTGCTAATCAAGGCTTCACAAGTTGTTTAAATCCCATTTCATTTCCATTGTCTCATTTTTTTAAAAATTGTGAAATTTATGCAAGCCCTATTTTCTGTTTTATACTCTATATAATAACGCCCATACATGCAGCACTCCCAGCAATGGCATCACTAGACGCTCTTAAACACATGAACTTTGTACAAAATCAAAAACCCAAGGTCTCCATTCTATCAACTGTTTTTAGAAAAATTGTATTTAGTAACTGTTCCTGTTAAATGTACCGTATGTTTCCAGACACATCTCTTAAGTGAAAAAGAATCAGACAAATCTTGCATAGGAAACAGCACCGAGTTTCCTTGCTGTGATGGTGGGAATCACAGATACAGGGAATCTTCAGTGGTCCTCTAAGTATATAAAACATAGACAACTAGTTATACATGAATGCATTTCAAAAAGCGTCTTGACACATTTAAAGTTTTAACTGAATGAGTGACTATCTTACAGAGCAGGAAGAAGGGTATCATGCGTAAGTCACTGGATCAGGTGAGATGTTATTGAGCCAAAATACAAGGCATACTTATGATTAACATTTGAAAGCTCATTTCCATACATGCAGACTGTGCATAATATGCCCTCCCCCATATTGCATGGCACTAGTGCTAAAGAATGTGTAAATCTTATGCTTCCAGCATGCAATGTCAGCATGAGAAAAAGGCTTTCCTGCAACCTGCACATAGCAACTGCAACATCTAAACAGGCACTGTGATAAAAGATTCAATAATGTAACTGTTTCTGTCCCATTAATCTTCAAATGAATGCTAAACAGTTATCTTAAAAAGTTAGGGTTAGGGTCACACTGTATCAAAATTGTAACTACTTGTGAGAAAAGTTAACAAGATTAAAACATTTAGTATCTATAGTTCACTCTATAACAAAATCTAACTATGTGCCTTGAAATGCTTCATTCAGAAAAAGCAAATGTTGGCAGATTTTATCCAAAGCTTATATTTGTTTGAAGGGGAAATACAACTTCAGTTAATTGTGTCCTGAGGGAAGATTTTGGATTTTCAAAAATTTTGAAGTATACTTCTCCAAACTTGTGTAGTTTATTTGCTTAACAAAAAAATTAATAGTATTTAGTATGAACTTGAAAGATAGTCTATCAGTCACCAGTATTTTACATTAAAATCTTCAGTGTTAAAACAAAAACCACGTTTTCCAGAGGAAGAAAAAAATTCAAGTACATCTTTCTAAAGCCCCGTGGATATGGAAACTCCTCCCCCCACCCGCAATATATTTATTTACTGTAACAATATAACCATGAACAAAACAAAAAAAAATTCCTTCCAGTAGCACCTTAAAGACCAACTAAGTCAGTTCTTGGTATGAGCATTCGTGTGCATGCACACTTCTTCAGATAGGTATCTGAAGAAGTGTTCATGCACACGAAAGCTCATACCAAGAACTGACTTGGTATGAGCATTCGTGTGCATGCACACGAAAGCTCATACCAAGAACTGACTTAGTTGGTCTTTAAGGTGCTACTGGAAGGAATTTTTTTTGTTTTGACTATGGCAGACCAACACGGCTACCTATCTGTAAATATAACCATGAAGAAATCACAGCAGTGAAAATACACACACACACACATTGACTTCACATTTTGAAGACCTAAAACTGCAAACATTTTAAAAAGCCATTTATTTAGCTTAAAATGTTCACAATGCCTCTCAATCTTCTCAGTAGGACCAAAAGGGGGGATTCAATTTTCAAAGATAATTGTGTCAGACAACTGCTTTATCCCTTTTCAGAAACAATCTAATAAGTAGCTAATTACCAGCCAAGTGATTTCAGAGCCACACAGCTGGACCTAACAGGAGACTTTTAGAAATTAAAATGTATCCCAGAGCATACCCAGTCATAGCACCCTCTTCCCCAGGAGCCAGGTCATCAAGGGTGAATAAAAGGACATAACAATGATGTTGGGATTAAGGTTGGCCACAACTTTATTTAATTCAATTGCAGGTAACCTTGGCATAGGTACTGGGTGTGTATCCCTCTCAGCCCCCTGCTGGGGGTCTGAGGCATGACAGGGTCAGTTAGGGGGGAAATGGGACTATTGCAAAATGTGGGTTTACAGAGATGCCCCCCCCCCAAGTCGCTGAGGGAAGCTCTATGGCCCTCCAACCACACACTTCTGGCTTTATGTACAGAGACTTCCCTGAAGACCCCTCTAAGGGGATAATCTGATATCGCCGCTGCTAGGAGAGGGTGAGTAACCACTTCACCACTTCCTCAAATGTTAGACTATAGGATAAAAGCCAAGGCCTAAACCGTCACCAGACAGCGAGTGCAAATTTAAACCAGGGCCTGGCGGGAAGCCAGCGAGCATTGTGGGGCCAAGGGAAGGGGCCAACAGCCAAAACAAACATGGTGTGGCTCCGTGGGGAAGGAGCCACCACACTGGTTTACCAGCGCCACTCACCCTTGGACTGGGTAAGTGGCCATTGATAGACAGGGAACTATTTCACTTAACTGACAAGATGCGTGGAACATACCTAGAGAAAACAAAACCAGAAAATGACTGTGAAATTCCTCCACACAAAAGAAACCCAGTTTCATGCTCCCTATCCTCCCAGTTGAATTTGGGGCAGCCTTCACATGGTCATGTCTTCTTTGAAAAAGAGAACTCTCATGTTGCTCAAAACCTTTTTACTTAAGAGATCAAAGGTTAATACAGCAGTGCAAGAACAGACAGAGCAGGCAGAAAAAGACTGAGATTCCCAGCTCTTATCTGCATGTTTTAAGTCAGCTATCCCCAACATGGTGCTCTCCAGATGTGTTGAACTGCAACTCCCATCATCCTTAACACCTGGCCATGCTGGCTAAGGCTGATGGGAGTTGGGGTCCAAAACATCTGGAGGGAACCATGTTGGGAAAGGTTTTTAGTAGTAATGGGAGCTTAAAGTAGTAGTAATGAGTGCAGCGGATGCCTCTACAGTCATTGTTACAGAAAAATGTCTATTTTCCCACAGGTGTGTTGCATTGCACTCTTAAAAAATAACTGAAATTGATGCAAACAGTGTTGGCTCCCATTCTTTTTTTTATAGCCTCCTGTGTAAATGAAACACTATACTAAAGAAGGGTAATCATATTTGTACCAATGCAACTCTTGTACAAATCTAAAAATCCCAGAGGTTGTATTGCCTGGGAGGGGCCTGACTGACTCCAGCTACAAAAGCAGAGGCTGCTGAACAAACTCTTGAGTAGCATTCTCTATGTGATTAAACAAGAATCCCCTCCCCTGAGGAGTCAGAAATGTCATTTTAAGGACCTAAGCTGTGGATTTAAGGCTGTGTGGAGATAAACTTTCGAACCAAAGCATGTTTCAAGACGAGCCTGGAAGGTATAAGAGCTTTGGAATGACGCAGTTAAAAATGCCGTCGCCATTTTGGGAAGCTCTGTCGGAGGTCTTGAGTCTGGGAGGAGAAAGAGAAAAACAAAGCTGTTTATATATTGTGGATTAAACTCCTCAGTGGGGCTCAAGAGCGACAGCTTCGTAAGATTATGATGGAAAGAGCGATGTTATCTATGAAGGAGATGATATATGGAAACCATCTGGATTTGAGTATTTGAAGAACGGAAAATTCACACAGGATTATTATATTGGTGTTTATCGGCTTAAGGAGACTAAGAAGAGATTATAAAGAAAAAAGAAAAAATATATGAACAAGATGTGATGTGGAAACAGCAAGACAAGATCGGATAGAATTACGAACTCTGTCTGGACTAATTTGGACATTAACGCAGCAGCCAGAAGATGATCAGAATCCCCCTTCGGATCTTGAAGTATGGGTCCCCCCAACAAAATTCAAAATTTGGCTTTGTAATTCGGAATTTATGTGATGTGATTTAATTTGATGTGATTGGCCAGTTAATATTTTTTTTTAAAAAAAGAACAAACTCTTGAGTAGCAGTATTGTTTTCAGGGTTTTGTTGCTGTTATCTATATTCATTTTTTGTTTTTTTATTTCTAGTTCTTGTAATGATTTATGTGGAAATTGTTCAGTTATGAAATATTTTCATGTAAGCTGCCTTGAGCATGGTTTTCACTATGCAAAGGCAGCATACGAATTAATGATGATGATGATGAAGAAGAAGAAGATTATGATAGGTGGAAGTAATAATAGCAAGGAAAGATTTTCTGGACTTTGAAGAAACAGCACGCTGTACTAAGGATGTAAAGTTTTTAAAAGTGTACATGCCATGCGTCATCTCTTTCTTTTTAATATTACACCCTTTTTAGCCTCAAGAATCTTAAGGTATCCATAAAGAGAAGAAAATGCTTGTTATCCACAGAGAAGAGAGTTACAAAGACTTTAAAGATGTGAACCTTGAACATTCTGTTATCATGTCTAATGAGTTGTAGATCACTGTCAGACAAAACATTTTTCTCTGAAATCTACTGAGCAAGTTGAATATCTACAGAGAGCTTTGAAGAAACCTGTTGTTGGAGTTAGGTAGAAAACAAAGCAGAGGCTGTGTTACAAAAGTATAGCTAGAAGGAAACATGAATGCAGTTTTTTTAAATATAAAAAATATGTAAATACTGTTGGCAAAAGAAAATGCTAATGTGTTTCAAAGCAACAAATATTTCTACATCAGGGGTGTAGGAACTTCAAACTCAAAACCCTCCAGGCCTCTCTCTCTAGCACTTGAGACTCTGCCTAGCCAATGACCCCACACCATCCTTATGTTGCTTTAAAAGGGAAAATTAGAATCCTTATGGTCCAGATACTCTGCATTAAAATTCAGTTGAAATTTGAGAAGCTCTGTACAGTATTCTTCCATAAAGTTTTAACACTTTAAAAAAACCTTCCCGAAAACTAGTAGGTTGCTATCAAACATGTCCAACTTGCTGTAAAGAAAAAGACATTGTACTGTGTAGAGACCTTTTTGTTGTACAGGTAGATGTTCATATCATGGGTGGGGTAACTTTCTCCAATAAAGAACTACTGCATAATAATTCTTAGTAGGATAAAGGCAGCATCATGAATTCAGGTCACATAAAAGGTGCAACTATAATAAAGAGACAGCTAGCTAACATGCAGATCTCTGCACCCTGAAGGACTAAAGATTAGAATAGCAAATATGCTTTCCAGGAAAGTAGCTTTCATTTTTTAAAAAATCATCCAAACTTATAATGTACTAAAAAGGTTTGATGTCTGTACAATATATCACTGAATTTATTTTTCTTTTAAGTCAGCTGAAGGCACTTAGCATCATACATACACGCAGAAAAATGGCAAAGATTTCCATGACGCCTTTATGACAAGTGAAAGGTTAATGTATTAAACTGTATAAATCCATCAATTTCTATTTTCCAATGTAAGTTCACTGTCACTGTCCTTAGGCTTTTTTCGTGCTATAGAAAACATTCTCAATATCATTTTTTACAAATGTCTAGATCTGATAGATGTCTAGTGGTTTCTCTCTCTCTCTCTCTCTCTCTCTCTCTCTCTCTCTCTCTCTCTGTCCTGTGATGTGATGCAATGCCCCAAATGATCCTTTTCCAGATTTAATGTCTGCACCCACTAGGCCCTTTGTGACACCATTAGGTCCACAGCCCTCAGTCAGCCATAGCAGCTTTAGACTTCAGTGAACTATATTAATATTGTTGTTATTGTCATTTTATATTTTAAAATGGCTGGAGGAAGAATCCAAAAGCAGAGGAGAGGGCGCAGTAAAAAAAAAATGCCAAAAAAAGTTGGACCATCTTAAAGTTTGAGAAGCTCATTAATGCTGCTCTGGATCCCTACATTATTTCAGAATTGGGGGCAGAGATATCCAACTGCCTTGTTCCGTCAATGCAAGGATTTTCACATGTGCAACAGATCTTTCCCTCTTTCCTCCCCCTGTGCACCCCCTAAATCTGTTCTGGGGAAATATCCCCCAATATTCTGGAACATATGTGGGGAGTGCATGATGCACATGCAGGTAAAGGAGATAGAGGTTTCACCACACAAGCAGATCTCCTTGTGCTGACAGAAGAAGTTAGTTGGAAATTGTCCCAGGAATTTCCCCCGATCAAAGATTCTTACTAAGGCAGCTACAGTACATACAATCAAGCATTCCTTTTGTTTTCGCCTTTAGTCACGAGCATGACCTAAGGGTGAGTTTGGACTTTCAAAACCTAATTTACTGTCTCACCACTTGATAGTTTCTGGTGGTATGTTGAATTTGTAGAGGAAATGTAGTGGACAGGCCCGCCATTTTCTCCATCCTTCACCTGTAATTTCTCCTTCAGAAGTTTATCCTTCAAACAGGATACTGTGACATGGAAACTTCATCGAGTGGCAGGGGGTAGTGTGTGGGAGGGGGCTTACAAGCAAAAGGGATGAGCACAGCTGGACTTACGTTAATAATCTGCCTCCTTTCTGCAATCTTGCATCACTGTAGAATCCACAGTCAGGGTTTCAAAAAATGTATTTATCTCTCAATCCCTGGGTTCATTGTTATCATTCAAGTATTCCAACATTGTGTGAGCACACTTCCATTTGTACAATGGGACTTCTATCTCTCTTCCCTGCAATCCCCCACATCCACCCAAATCTGCTCTGGGGGTTCCCCAATAATCCAGAACAGTGTGTGTGTGCAGGGTGGTGAAAAATATTTGATTTCATCCAATAAGAGTGCATCAGTAGTCTTAATACGAAGAAGGTTTATGATTAGAATTCCATTTTACAACTCCTAACCAATGAAATATTTCCTGCCTTTCGGGGGGTGGGGGTGGGGGGAGTGTGATTAGAAATTGTCAAGAAAATTAAGACCTTACCATCAGAATGAAGGAGTTGAGACAAAAACATTTCTCTATGACACAGATGGGAGGATCTGACACTCTCTGAAATTTAAATTTCCATGTGAAAATTTCTCCTTTTTAGAATACAGTACCCTAACTTGAAATGCTGACATTTTGTAATTAGCAACACTAATCTACAACAGAATTGCACACATTTGCATATAAATTAAGTCAACTACATCAACATATTCTTTTCCATACTTTATTTACTTTGCACTTGGCAGTGCTTTGGGGTTTACTTTTCCATAACTTAAGAATAAGCTATACAGTATATTTATGAGTCTTCTGTAGATGACAAGAAAAATGTAAATTGGATTGTACATGTGGTATAGCAAAGTCAAACAAAGATTCAGAATCAGCAAAAACAAAACAAAAAAATGCATAAACAGCACAATACATTTGAAACGTTCTTGGTAAAATAAGTTGTTAGAGTTGCTACAAATTGTAAACATCAGATTATTTTTCACAAATCTAATTTGTGTGTGTGGCTATCAACTGCTCAGAATTGTTCTAGACCAGTGGTTCCCAATTAGCTAATTACTGAGGACCCCCTGTTTTTCAAAAGCCAAGCCAGTGACCCCCTACTTTTGACAATTTTGATAACTCTTCAAAGCAATTTTTTTGAACAAGATGTGGGGTAGGCCTTAATAAGCAAAGGATTTTAGATAAACTAAAAAATAGACTAGGGCTGTGCAATATCTGGTTTTCAACATTGTGATATATCAGCTAAACATCATGATATTCTAATATATCATGATGTCTGAAATTGGAGATCAGACAGGATGAGGGAAGGAGCAGCTGTGGAGATTGGATGGGGTGGGGAGAAGCAGAGTCCCCTCCACCACATGGAGAGGGGATGGGGGATGGAGGGTCATCAAGCCACTGTCAGTGGGGCAGCCAGTGGTGGCAGCCAGTGAAGATGCACATCCACTGTGGCTGCTACTGCTTTTCTGTTGAGAAAAGCTGCTATGCCTCAGTGCTAGGGAAAGGTAGTGCCACAGTGCCTTGAAGTGAGGGTGATCAGCTGCCCTGTTCTCCGTCAGCATGAGGGAAGGCAGCTCAGATCAGCAGCATTTTCGGCTGAGATTATCGTGTGATATTGGCAGTGTCTTGAAATCAGCTGCCCTGCTTTCCCTCAAGCGAGGAGTGATATATTGCTTCATCTTGCCAGGTCAAAATCATTATCACGGTGTGCTTTCATAACCAATTTTGGCCAATATATTGAAAAATCATATAGTGCTAAAACAGGCCATATATTTTGTGATATTACTATGCAAAACTGACAAAAAGTTTGTTTGGGAGAAGGCAAGGGATGGGGCCATGGACCTCCTGGGTGCGTTCCACGGACCCCTAATTGGGAACTACTATTCAGCTAAGGAACACAGCAGAGTTTCTCAAGAAATGAACTCTGAAGCTACTACAAGCATTTCAGACATCCCTGGGATCAGAAATAAAATGCTGTCTTTCATATAGGAGTGGAACATAAACAAAGAATGCTCCCCCCTTTAGTGCTGTTTTTATTTTATTTTATTTTATATTTTATTTTATTTTATTTTATTTATTAAATTACTATCCCAACCTTCCTTCCAAAGGAGCTCCTCCTGTTAATAAATAAATGAAGCACTGTGAGGCAGCATGTTCAGAGACTAGCACTTTAAGAATACTGTAAGGTAATTTTGTTGAGGAAACAATTGAAAGTTGGTATCTCTGCTTCTGTAGACTCTTAATGTGTGAAATGTGAACAGGAGTATTATTATGTTTCATATATATTTTACCCTGAAGATCCAGAAAACAAAAACACATAAGACCCTAAGCAATATTCTAGCAAAACTTTCACAATTCAAAAAGCAAGCAAACCAACAACACATTAATATATACTAGTATAAAACCATTTCCAAAGCAACAGGAGTAAAATAATAAAATAGAATCTTGTAAACAACAACAACAACCACCCCATATTAGTTAAAAGTCATTTGAAACAGGTGGGCTTTTGAGGTCTTTTTGAAGGCTATAGCTGAAGAGGCCAACCATATCTCATTTGGGAGGGAGCACAATAAGGAAGACGCCATTTCATAATGTCCACCAGTTTAAATTATCTTAAAGGTGAGCCAATCAGTAGAGGTTCCGATGCCAATCTGAAAACAGACCGATTTAAGGATGTCCTACTAACACCCTGTCCACACATTGTTTAAGACTTCCAGTGTCAAAACCAACACTTTGAACTGGGTCCAGAAACACACTAGTTCCCAAAGCAACTGGTATAGTATTCATGTCATATGTTCCAATTATCTGGCCCAAACAAACATGCAAGCAACTCTATCAGTTCTGAGTCATCTTCAGAGGTAGTCATACATAGAGTGCATTGAAATAGCCTAGTCTGCATGTAACCAAAGGATGCATGACTATGGCTGAGCCTATTTTGTCTACACAGGGCTGGTATAAGTTGCCTTATATGAGTCAGACTGTTTGTCCATCTAGCTGAGTATTGTCTCAGTGGTTCTTCAGATTTGCAGGCAGACGTCTCTTCCAGCTGTAGCTGGAGATGCTGGGAACTAAACCTGGGTCCTTCTGCATGCAAAACAGATGCTGTACCATGGTACTATGGCATATCAAACTAAGATAGTTGAAAAAACTAGGCATTCTCTTATTATTTCTGGTGCTCAGCCATTGCAGCATTTTATTTAAGGAATAAATAAAATGAAATAGCATTTTCCCTTTGCTTTTCTTGCACAGGAAGCAATTTTGCGATTAGTAGCAGACATGTGTTGAACTCAACAAAAATGCTGAGTCAATCCTCAGCTGAAATCGCCTTTAGCATGTCTAACATTTCCATTTATTAACACTGAATGAAGAATGTTTAATGAACTATTTAGATATCAACTAAGATTAAATAGCTATGTTGAACTTGCAGATACAGCTATTAATTTCTGTTATTACCATACTTGTCTCCATGGTATTTTCTCTTTATATCCCAACTGTAAAGTAAACCCCATTTTCCCACTTGAATCTTCCCTGCATTCCTTGACATCCCATACCATATCTAAACCTCCATACCTTTTAGCTAACTTTTATGTCCAAATCATATCCATACACAGTTGCATAGCATATCACTTTAGTGTATTTCCTAAAGAAACACCATTTATATAACTCTCATTAAAAGTCTTTACTCACTGCAATCTGTGTTACATATCTTTAGGTGCCAGGCAAGTACATTCCTCTTCTCCCAGGCCTCTGGCTAATTAAACAATCTATGCCCCTTTAAACTGGGGTGAGGGGGGAGGCCCCTTCATGGATCACTGCCTCCCCTTCATGGATCACTGCCTTGCCGTGGCGAAGGGGCTTGAAGAACTCAGAGAAGCTATGAACTATGCCGAGCAGGGCACCCAACATGAACAGGTCATAGTGGAGAGTTTTGACCAAACGTGATCCACCTGGAGGAGGAACCGGCAAGCCACTCCAGTATCCCTGCCAAGAAAACTCCATGGACAAAGACAACAGGCATATAAAAGATATGACGCTGGAAGATGAGCCCCTCAGGTTGGAAGGCGTCCAACATGCTACTGGGGAAGAGCGGAGGGCAAGTACAAGTAGATCCAGAGCTGATGAAGCGGCTGGGCCAAAGCCGAAAGGACGCTCAGTTGCGGATATGCCTGGAAGCGAAAGGAAAGTCCAATGCTGTAAAGAAAAATATTGCATAGGAACCTGGAATGTAAGAACCATGAACCTGGGTAAGTTGGAGGTGGTCAAAAATGAGATGGCAAGAATAAATATTGACATCCTGGGCATCAGTGAACTAAAATGGACGGGAATGGGTGAATTCAGTTCGGATGACCATCATATCTACTACTGTGGGCAAGAAACCCGTAAAAGAAATGGAGTGGCCCTCATAGTCAACAAAAGAGTGGCGAAAGCTGTACTGGGATGCAATCTCAAAAATGATAGAATGATCTCGATACGAATCCAAGGCAGACCTTTTAACATCACAGTAATCCAAGTTTATGCACCAACTACTTGTGCTGAAGAAACTGAAATTGACCAATTCTATGAAGACTTACAAGACCTTATAGAAGTGACACCAAAGAAGGATGTTCTTCTCATTATAGGGGATTGGAATGCTAAAGTAGGGAGTCAAGAGATAAAAGGAACAACTGGCAAGTTTGGCCTTGGAGATCAAAACGAAGCAGGGCAAAGGCTAATAGAGTTCTGTCAAGAGAACAAGCTGGTCATCACAAACACGCTTTTCCAACAACACAAGAGACGACTCTACACATGGACATCACCAGATGGGCAGCATCGAAATCAGATTGATTATATTCTCTGCAGCCAAAGATGGAGAAGCTCTATACAGTCAGCAAAAACAAGACCTGGAGCTGACTGTGGCTCAGATCATCAGCTTCTTATAGCAAAATTCAAGCTTAAACTGAAGAAAGTAGGAAAAACCACTGGGCCGGTAAGATACAATCTAAGTCAAATCCCTTATGAATACACAGTGGAAGTGAGGAACAGGTTTAAGGATTTGGATTTGGTGGACAGAATGCCTGAAGAACTATGGATGGAGGCTCGTAACATTATACAGGAGGCAGCAACGAAAACCATCCCAATGAAAAGGAAATGCAAGAAAGCAAAGTGGCTGTCCAATGAGGCCTTACAAATAGCGGGGGAGAGAAGGCAAGCAAAATGTGAGGGAGATGGTGAAAGATACAGGAAATTGAATGCAGATTTCCAAAGAATAGCAAGGAGAGACAAGAAGACCTTCTTAAACGAGCAATGCAAAGAAATAGAGGAAAGCAATAGAATGGGAAGAACCAGAGATCTGTTCAAGAAAATTGGAGATATGAAAGGAACATTTCATACAAAGATTTCCATAATAAAGGACAAAAGTGGAAAGGACCTAACAGAAGCAGAAGACATCAAGAAGAGGTGGCAAGAATACACAGAGGAATTATACCAGAAAGAAATGGATGTCTCGTATACCCCAGGTAGTGTGGTTGCTGACCTTGAGCCAGACATCCTGGAAAGTGAAGTCAAATGGGCCTTAGAAAGCACTGCAAATAACAAGGCCAGTGGAAGTGATGGTATTCCAGCTGAACTATTTAAAATTTTAAAAGATGATGCTGTTAAGGTGCTACACTCAATATGCCAGCAAGTTTGGAAAACTCAGCAGTGGCCAGAAGATTGGAGAAGATCAGTCTACATCCCAATCCCAAAGAAGGGCAGTGCCAAAGAATGCTCCAACTACCGCACAATTGCACTCATTTCACACGCTAGCAAGGTTATGCTTAAAATTCTACAAGGAAGGCTCAAGCAGTATGTGGACCGAGAACTCCCAGAAGTGCAAGCTGGATTTAGAAGAGGCAGAGGAACCAGAGACCAAATTGCAAACATGCGCTGGATTATGGAGAAAGCTAGAGAGTTCCAGAAAGACATCTACTTCTTCTTCATTGACTATGCAAAAGCCTTTGACTGTGTCGACCACGGCAAACTATGGCAAGTTCTTAAAGAAATGGGAGTGCCAGATCACCTCATCTGTCTCCTGAGAAATCTCTATGTGGGACAAGAAGCTACAGTTAGAACTGGATATGGAACAACTGATTGGTTCAAAATTGGGAAAGGAGTACGACAAGGCTGTATTTTGTCTCCCTGCTTATTTAACTTATATGCAGAATTCATCATGCGAAAGGCTGGGCTGGATGAATCCCTAGCTGGAATTAAGATTGCCGGAAGAAATATCAACAACCTCAGATATGCAGATGACACAACCTTGATGGCAGAAAGTGAGGAGGAATTAAAGAACCTTTTAATGAGGGTGAAAGAGGAGAGCGCAAAATATGGTCTGAAGCTCAACATCAAAAAAACGAAGACCATGGCCACTGGTCCCACCACCTCCTGGCAAATAGAAGGGGAAGAAATGGAGGTAGTGAGAGATTTTACTTTCTTGGGCTCAATGATCACTGCAGATGGTGACAGCAGCCACGAAATTAAAAGACGCCTGCTTCTTGGGAGAAGGGCAATGACAGGCCTAGACAGCATCTTGAGAAGTAGAGACATCACCTTGCCAACAAAGGTTCGTATAGTTAAAGCTATGGTTTTCCCAATAGTGATGTATGGAAGTGAGAGCTGGACCATAAAGAAGGCTGATCGCCGAAGAATTGATGCTTTTGAATTATGGTGCTGGAGGAGACTCTTGAGAGTCCCATGGACTGCAAGAAGATCAAACCTCTCCATACTGAAGGAAATCAACCCTGAGTGCTCACTGGAAGGACAGATTGTGAAGCTGAGGCTCCAGTACTTTGGCCACCTCATGAGAAGAGAAGACTCCCTGGAGAAGACCCTGATGTTGGGAAAGATGGAGGGCACAAGGAGAAGGGGACGGCAGAGGACGAGATGGTTGGATAGTGTTTTCGAAGTTACCAGCATGAGTTTGACCAAACTGCGGGAGGCAGTGGAGGACAGAGGTGCCTGGCGTTCTCTGGTCCATGGGGTCACGAAGAGTCGGACACGACTAAACGACTAAACAACAACAACAACAGAGGGGGGAGGACATTACTGTTATTGTTTGTTATTATGGTATGTGTTTCTGCGTTTTTATATTGTAAACTGCCCTGTGATCTTTGAAAGAAGGGTGATAAGAAATGTAATAAATAATAATGACAATAATAAGATAATTTCTAGTCTCTACCTTGAATAGATGCAAATAAACAAAATATTACAAAAATATACCCTCAGTTTCCAGTAACTTCCAAAAGAAACCCATGGAAGTTCTCACCCATCTTGGGATTTGCATAAGATGTGAGCAAGTAAACACACACACACATACTGGGTTGTTTCTAACAAAGGATCTTTCCCTTTCCTTCCCCCATGTGCCTCCAAAATCTGTTCTGAGTTTCCCCTCAACCCTCTGGAGCAGATGGAGGGAGCATGTGATTCCCTTAAAACCTCAGTGATTGGGCAGAGATATAAGGAACCATATGGTCTTAAGGTAGCCTGGAACCACGTTTTTAAGGGCTTGTAAATTAGTAAAAGAACACTGAATGTGGCCTGGTAGCATATAGACAGCCAGTGCAAGGAATTGTGTGCTGGAGATAGTCCTAATCAGCAGTCTAGTCACAGAATTTTGTACCAGCTGGAGCCTGCAGGCCAGCCCCAAGACTCATGTCATATAGAGCACATGACAATAATCAAATGTTGACATGAATCATGATGGTCAAACCTCATCAAGAATGGTCATACCAACCAACCATACCTGGTAAAAGGCAGTCCTAGCCACTAAAGCTACCTGAACCTCCAAAGTGACAAGGATGGATCAAGGAGCACCCTCAGACTCTGAACATGTCCTTTCAGAGGAAGTGCAATCCCACCCAGAACAGGCAACTTGCTAGTCTCCTGAATACTGGAACCACCCACACATAGTGCCTCTGTCTTCCTAGGGTTCAAGCTCAGTTTATTGGCCCTCATCCAGTTCACTACTATACCCAAACAGTCCACATCATGCACAAGCTCTCCTGAGTCAGATCTTGCAGAGAAATAAATCTGCATAATGATGATACATTGCCTCCAGTCCCTAATAACTGCACCCAATGGCTTCATATACATACATATATATTTATATAGATGTTGAGCAGCATTGGGAACAATGTCACACCCTGTTGCACATCTTAGCACAAGGGCCATGAATCCAAAGCACAATCTCCCAGTGTTACTCTCTGAAAACAGCCCTGTGGGAAGGAGTCAAATCCCTGTAAAACAGTGCCCATTTCACAGACACAGTCCGGGAAGGCACCACAGTCAGTTGTACCAAAAGCCATTGACAGATTAAGAATCAGAGGTAGAGATGCACTTTCCTGTCCTGATCTAGAAACATTCACCCATCAGGGCAAGCAAAGCTAATTCAGTCCCCAAACTGTTCCTGAACCCAGAATGAAATGGATCCAGATCTGACGTATGTGTAACATTATCAAATACCAATCCACTCCCACAAAGCCCTTTTTATTATAGCCCACAGAATGACACACCTGTAAACGACTGAATTTCCTTTGTTTTATTTCATTCTGGTTATAAAATGCTATTCATTTTAACGGATCTCGTGATCAATTTTCTAGCTTGAAATGACTTAGTAAGACTCATTTGTATGAATCTATTATGCTAAAGAAGAATGGTGAGTAATAATCATACATTCTTCAAAGCTCCCCCCTAGAATTTATTTAATCACATACATACTTACATTTGATTGCCATCTCACCCTAAATTTTGCCTGTTTTGACATGAATGCCTTTCGTATGCTGATCTGTAGCTGATTTTATTATATGTAGAAATATATTTAAAAAGTCTGATACTGCAGTCTCAGTACATCTAGAAGTCGAGAAAAATGCAGCAGCCACGTATTAGCCCCCTGGTGGTTCAAAACACCAACTTTTAGCAACCATGTAAAGATCTCATGAGGAATAACAACATGTTAGAGTAAAAACAACAATAATTTGGGACAACTTAATATATTTTTAAATTTTTATAAATGATAAACAACAGCCACAAAAATATTCTGATCATAAGCAGTTTCACACTTAAATTCACTTTACTACAACTCTAATGCTTCTCCCAATCTTAATCTGACCTGATTACTGCAATCCTGAACCCACTTTAAATTATGTAGTAGATGCTCTACCACAAGAGGCTAACTCTGAGTAGACATGCATGTAATTGTACTATAGGTTAACTTTAACTCATCAATTTTGCTGATTGGCTAAAAACACCAAAAACAAAAACAAAAAACCAAGCGTAGCCCCACTGGTTTATCTCACAGAAATTGCATAGAAATTTGCCTGTATGTTTTGGTTTCAGGAGGCCTATGGATTTATGAGGTTTTTGCTGTTGTTAAGGATAGGGCAGAGTCTGGAATGCCATATACCAGTAATCTGTCCCCACCTCTCAGCAGCACTGTGGATACAGTAATAACCAACTCACCGCATATGAGCCAGAATATCCTACAGGCACCTCTACTTGTGTGCAAAAATACAAACAACAACAACAACAACAACAAAGTAACCATTTGTTGACCTTTCCTAATACTGTACTCAAAATCAGCTGTCTGCTCCTTGCCTAATAGTAGGTCTGAACCAAAGTGTTTTAGAGGACAGCAGGAGGGGGATATTTTTTTAAGAGGACAAATGACAGGGAAGGAAAAAGCTGAACCAGCTATTCCTCTACCCACACATGCTGCTTCTCTCTTCAAACCAAAGTCAGCCAGATATATTGTAATCATTTTGAGGGGATACAAATCATGGAAGTCCATGTACCTACAACTCTGTCCCATGACTGAGTATGGAAGTCTTTATTTATGTATATGTCAGAGTTAAAATTTTAGCACTATCTACAGTGTTTTAGACTATTTTGTATATGTAAGGAGACTATGTTATATTTAAAACAATACAGGGAAGCATTCAACTATTCTAGCCTCACTTGCAGTCTGAAAGAAGAATTTCAATCAATATATGCTTAATCTCAGCTGCTTGATCATGCACTTCTGCTCCCAACATATTTAGAATGAAATGTGAGCTACTTTACAAATGATGTGGATGGGAGCAAAAATCATTACACCCTTGTACAAATATGCTTTTTAGGGAGATCCACAAATACACCAATGAGCTAAATATGCACCTAGTTAATTAGCAAAAATATTAACTTAAAATTAGAATAAACTGAACATCCAGATGGTTTAATAGAGCTAACTCTATGTTTTCAGCAAGGGAAATCTTGTCTCACTACTCTGAAAGAATGCTTTGAAGTAAAGGCAACTGAGAACTATTTATTTATACTTCAAAGGCTTTTGAAAATGTCTCCCAGAAGAGATTATTGAGAAAAATTAAGTAATTATGAGATGAGAGGGCAAAAACTGATAAGTGAAAAGCTGTCTAAAAGAAAACAAAGAGTCAGGATAAATGGCCCATTTCATTCTCATTAACACAACCACATTCCTCAATCTTTTTTTTTCCTGCTAAAGAATGGTATATGGATTTGGGCAACCAAGTTACTAGATAATAAATGTTCAAATAGCTAAGTAAATAATGTGCATCAACTTGTAAAATATTTGACCAAATCATGGCAAAGGGCTCCTAGATGAAAGGAGAAATGTCAGAAGAAATAAATGTATATTTGTGTATAGCACCCTTAAAATATAAGTTCCCATACACGTCTAGGAGCCAGTAAAAATGTCTTCTTCTTAGGATGTGGAACATGCCATTGCCATGGGAACATCAATTAATTTAAAGACACAAATGATCTTCAGCAGCCTGCCATAGCAATAATCCCTTTTGATTTTATTCCTTGCTGGTTCTCTGTCACATCTGATGTTTGTGTCACTCCCATGCAAAGGAAAAGGCGGAAGGAAAACTTCGGCACTGCTACTAAGGAAGTAGGAAGTACATACCACAAGAGTTCTTATCCATCCCACAATCTAAATGAGCAAGGATGCCTTGCTACCTACTTCCATTTTGCGACTGGTGTTGGGCTGATAGCAGGGACAGATATTTTCATATTTTCATTCTGAGAGATTTGAAGGAGGTTCCCAAGCTCCCTGTCCCCTACTTCCTCAATGTTTCCTTTATTGGTGACACTGCTGTTGCAGGAAGAGCAAGAGATCAAGAGGCGGGAATAGTGATTTAGACCAGGATGGATGCAGGCATACAGAACCAGTAATGCTCGGCTCTTGGGCTTGGAAAAACTCCCTGTGTCATTATTATTGCTGACTATGACCAAAGCAGAGATGCGGGTGGTGCTGTGGGTTAAACCACAGAGCATAGGGCTTGCCAATCAGAAGGTCGGCGGTTCGAATCCCCACAACGGGGTGAGCTCCCGTTGCTCGACCCCTGCTCCTGCCCACCTAGCAGTTCGAAAGCACGTCAAAGTGCAAGTAGATAAATAGGTACCGCTCCAGTGGGAAGGGGAACAGAGTTTCCGTGCGCTGCTCTGGTTTCGCCAGAAAAGCTTAGCCAATAAAGCGAGATGAGCGCCTCAACCCCAGAGTCGTCCACGACCGGACCTAAGGGGTCCCTTTACTTTTACCTTTATGACCAAAGTAGGGGTCTTTCACAGAAACAGTTAAAGGAGTATCTTATCAACAGAGTATCAGAGTTCAGCTGCAGCCTTGGGGGAAGGAGACTCAGAGACAACATTCTGAACAAAGAGGTGTGCCACTACCAAACTAACAACTTGATTCCGCGCACCACCATAATATAAGTTCCATTTCCATTTATTTCAAAATTGCCCTCAACTAAATTTCTACACGGGTTTTGAAATTTCAAGTTGGCTGCTTCTGTTTTCAAAGAATAAGTGATATACAAATCCTAAATTTATCAATTTAATATTTATTTAACTTTGTATTTAGTAAAGTGCATATGTTGTTTGCACAACTGCTATCACTTGTGGCAGGGCCAAATCCAAAGCTGGCAGAATCAGACCCCCCCCCCCACAATCTTGCACCTTTACACACTCACAAACCTATAAATAGACCAACTCAAGCTTCAACTTCCATTTTCTTTATAAACTCTCTCCTCACAAAGTTTGTAAAAAAGCATGATCCAGCACCCTTTATCTGTTGTGGGTGTGCAATTGGCAAACAGAATGGAGTCCTTCGAACAGAAGAATGTTCATAACTTTAACACACAGCTGAAGTGCAAGCTATGACTTACATGTATTCAAAATCTCCAACTTCAAAAGGCAATAGGAAATTGTCTTCCTTCCTACCTTCCTGGAGAGTAATTTGTTACATTGGTTTAAACCTTACTTCAGAAATGAAGAACGCTTTTTGCACAATAGGTCTGTAGAACATTACCTGTGTCTCTCACCACAAGAGGAGTCAGCAGGTCCAAGAGCCCACTTTGCTTTGTTTAAAGCTCAACAATAACACTATTCTTAATCTTTACTAATGCTTTGAAGGGAATGTAAAATCTATTCTCCCAGAACAAATGCAGCTGACTGAAACTGATAGCTGTTTGGGCCATAGGGAAGGTTATGACTGATTTTTAAATGAACAGAACTGAAATCAAACAGTGGCTCATCTTGTAACTAAGGAACAGGGGGCACTAGCTGAACATCTAATGAAAAGCATCCATATATTAGAGTAGTCAAACATCCCATTCTGGCTATGCTTCATCTAACATGCTATATTATATTTACAAAGATATGAGAAAGCAATTTCCCTTTCTGCCACAGTTTCAATTTATTAATCCTAATCCCCAACACTTTACCTGCCCAAACATAGGCGACAATATTCTTTATCCTTCCAAGTTGTCATCTCTCAATGACCATGGGCAACATATGTATTACATACTTTACAATGTTTGAAGTGAGGACATAATTTAATTCCAAGAAAGTGGGGGGGAGGAATCCACTACACTGTGGGACATCACCTCAGCTGCCATTAATCAGCATACTTCCTGTGGAAACCAATAGATGCATGCCTACTTATGGCACATGCCTGTGGGCTGAATTTGGGGATGAGATTCAGACTTGCCTCAAAAATTAGGACAGAACACATTATAGATGCAATGCACAGCAGATTAACATTTAGAAGGTATAAAATAGGTGCATATTTTAAAGGCTATCTTATCTTGGATGTCCATATTATTACCACCTTTATATGCTGGGGCTAGGATTATGTAAAAATGGATTCACCAGATTACTACATTTTTTATTGTAAAATAGTATTAACAAGAATAAAGTAAACATGCATTATATAAAGCCTAGATGCACAACAAAGAAACACAGATCCTACAAAAGCTTTAAGCCACTGTATAGCTACCAAATTAAGGGGAGACTTATAATTTGTCATTTTTTTTAAAAAAAAAAACAACAACTACCGTCAAAGTCATTCTTAGCAAAAATCAGTGGCATCTTGCTTTGTAATGCTGCTCTAACTCTGTGGTCACAGAGGTTTCAGAGAGCTTAGATATTGTTTGTGTCTATTTATAATAGTTCCATCACACAATATCTTTCCAATACCTTCAAAGGTCTTCCAAGGTGATTTTAGTCCTTTCTTACTCATCATGACAAAAGGAAAGATAGCAGGAATGTAATTGTTTATTCTCTGCATACAAGACTTGAGACCTGACTGTTTTTTCTCTGTGATTTTCACCCTGTCAAGTCATTTACAGTAGACTTGCTGTTTTCTTCTATAACTTTAGTAGGCATGCCTGCAGCAATATCTTAGTATCTTATGTTTCATATCTGATTCATATCTGATTCTGAAGAGCAATGTACCTAATTATATTGAGCTTATATTGAGAACTAGCTGTGAATGGCCATGCTTGGTTTTATTTATTGTATAAAATGTGGTAAAATAAAATGCAAATGAAATAGTTTTTCAGTCTTACTCTATAGCATTCCTGCAAAATCTTGTGAAATTCTGTTTGCTCCAATGGCAAATGTTAGTTTCAAAATCTTTTTAGTTATTTGTTGATCCTAAAACAGAAACCACAGCCAATTCCTCTCTCTGTGAAAACAAATCACACTTTAGTCCTTTGACATAATATTGTATTTAATACTTAAGTGTAAGGGACATAACATAAACTTTGACTCCAACTCTATTTTTGGATGTGGGGCTAGGAAGTTGTAATTGCATAGCATACCATGGCAGAGAGATGTTTCTGTATATTGTTTGAACAGGAATAATGTTTGGTTGTGTGAGAGATGTGGATGTTGCTTTTTCACATAAACCACAAATGTAACAGTTAGACAAATGTTGGGAGTCCAAATCAACTCATACCTGATAACGGGAGATGTTTATAGCTGGTGGTCAGGATGTGGTTTTTTCGCTTGGCTGCAAAAAGGAACATAGACCAAATAAGGGAAATAATAAATAAGGGTAAGGGCGGTGAAATAAGGGCAGTGGGAGATGTAAACAGAGGTGGGGATGTTAGAAGGGAAATTAGGTGGTCATGATGTGCTTTGTAGTACCCAGCCAATGGGGAGGCAAGGGAGGGAATTGTGCTTCGAGTATAGGGAATATAAGCTCATGCTTTGCCAAAGCTGGGGTGTGCCTACTTTGGACACCTGCTCTTGCAAGAACATATTGTACTAAATAAACTCTTGGCTGCTTCACCAATTTTGTTCAGATTGTATTTTAAGGGTCTTAGGATCCACTTCTTACTAGTCCTTTATTGCTACTATCACTACTGAGACCTGCTCCCAATTCCTCTAAAATCCAAGGTGGGATTGGCCATAAGGTTGGTTTTGTGGTCAGATTTAATTCTGATGCTTCTGTTTGCCTAAATTGTGCTTTGTGTTGACTTACCATGACAAGCAACTGAGAATGCTTGCCACTGAAAACAGGCGCATGAAGACACAACTCAACCCAACTGACTATTGGGATCACTTATTGTAAATAAGTAAAAATATTGGCCACATGGCTGCTGTTTTGGATGCCCTAAGAAATGGACTAAAGCACTCACTAAATTAACTCTGAATAATAATGTGCAATTTCCAGTCCTAGAATAAACATCTACCTTGAATAGTTTAGATCCAAGCTTTTCCTCCTCATCAAGCAGAACAATTTATTTCTGAAGGTCCTTCCAACTCTTTCATATATATACAATAATTACTGTCCTAGAGAAAGGTCTTTGTTGTGGTCAGTATATCGTAAGTAAGGATTTATCTATTCAGAACACACATATTTATTTTATGCTGACTTTATATCCACATTTGTCAAACCATTACTTATTTTTATCCCTCAAACAATGTTATGAGCTTTGTTGATATGTCTGCCTATAAATTGCCTGAGTTTATGTATACCTCAGTTTAACATTTTATTCCATTCCACATTTTGCTATTCATTTTATGAGTAGATATATAGCATCATTTGGTTGAAATTTGTAGCAGCATTACATTTAGGGCTTTTTTATGATGCAGCAACACAAACAGAAATGATTTTATCTCTTAAATCTTGTTTACTTTATCTCTACTAAAAGAAAACTCACAAAACCTTGAAGAACATAAATATTATATGACATCTATATTAAGCTTTCTTCAAACACATGCAGGCAGGCACACACATTCTCTAATAAAGTTTTAAAAAAACCATGAAATTATATTGTGAGTGAAATTAGTAAGCTTTGTTAGTTTGCTTGGGTGCAAGGAGGGTGAAGACTGTGGATAGTGCCAGTCGTGTCTGGGCACAGAAATAAGCAATCATTCAATCCAAAGAATCTTTATCATAGCATACCATTAGTCAGGGGTAATGGTTTGGATGTATGTGTAGATTAAAGAAATTGCGGAGGGGTGTGTGTGTTTTTCCGATATACTACAACTCTCTCTCTCTCTCTAAGAGGGAATAAACACATTGCAAATATAAGACTAAAAATCAGTGATAGTTGAAAAAGGTCCTGTATTCCAGGTGATGCTGTTAAGGTGCTACACTCAATATGCCAGCAAGTTTGGAGAACTCAGCAGTGGCCAGAGGATTGAAGAAGATCAGACTACATCTCAAAGAAGGGCAGTGCCAAAGAATGCTCCAGCTACCGCACAATTGCGCTCATGTCACATGCTAGCAAAGTTATGCTTAAAATACTAAGAGGCAGGCTTAAGCAATATGTAGACCGAGAACTCCCAGAAGTGCAAGCTGGATTTCAAAGGTGCAGAGGAACCAGAGACCAAATTGCAAACGTGTGCTGGATTATGGAGAAAGCTAGAGAATTCCAGAAAAACATCTACTTCTGCTTCATTGACTATGCAAAAGCATTTGACTGTGTCGACCACAGAAAACTATGACAAGTTCTTAAAGAAATGTCTCCTGAGAAATCTCCATGTGGGATAAGAAGCTACAGTTAGAACTGTATATGGAACAACTGATTGGTTCAAAATTGGGAAAGGAGCACGACAAGGCTGTATATTGTTTCCCTGCTTATTTAACTTATATGCAGAATTCATTGTGTGAAAGGCTGGACTGCATGAATCCCAAGTCGGAATTAAGATTGCCGGAAGAAATATCAACAACCTCAGATATGCAGATGACACAACTTTGATGTCAGAAAGTGAGGAGGAATTAAAGAACTTCTGAGTGAGGGTGAAAGAGGAGAGCACAAAATATGGTCTGAAGCTCAACATCAAAAAACTAAGATCATGGCCACTGGTCCCATCATCTCCTGGCAAATAGAAAGGGAAGAAATGGAAATTTTACTTTCTTGGGTTCCATGATCACTGCAGATGGTGACAGCAGTCATGAAATTAAAAGACACCTGCTTCTTGGGAGAAAAGCAATGGCAAACCTAGACAGCATCTTAAAAAGAATCTTAAAAAGAAGAGACATCACCTTGCCGACAAAGGTCCGTATAGCTATGGTTTTCCCAGTAGTGATGTATGGAAGTGAGAGCTGGACCATAAAGAAGGCTGATCGTTGAAGAATTAATGCTTTTGAATTATGGTGTTGGAGGAGACTCTTGAGAGTCCCATAGACTGCAAGAAGATCAAACCTATCCATTCTTAAGGAAATCAGCCCTGGAAGGACAGATCCTGAAGCTGAGGCTACAATACTTTGGCTACCTCATGAGAAGAGAAGACTCCCTGGAAAAGATCCTGATGTTGGGAAAGATTGAGGGCACAAGGAGAAGGGGATGACAGAGGACGAGTTGGTTGGACAGTGTTCTAGAAGCTACAAACATGAGTCTGACCAAACTGCGGGGCGTAGTGGAAGACAGGAATGCCTGGTGTGCTATGATCCATGGGGTCACGAAAAGTCAGACACAACTAAACAACAACAACAGCAACATTCCAGGTGACTGCATTCATACATTAGCACTAAGCCAGGTTTAGCGTAGCATGATTTGCAGACTAAGCCATTATCACATTAGACATAGCATTATGGTATCATTGGCTAAATAAAATAGATTCCCACAACAATTTTGATTATAGGGCAGTAAGATCAAGGGTAGGCAAGGACAGCAGAACAAAGAAACAAAAAGATGTTGAGAAGAATAGCTTCAGGGGAAACACTAGCATATTTGCAATGAATATTGGATATTACAAAATGTTTAGGTATTTTTTGACACACCAAATTGGAGTAACCAAATTCCTTAACATGGCAGAAGAGCCATAGCTCACAGGCAGAACATCTGCTAACAACACAGAAGGTCCCAGGTTCTAGGAATAGACAACTGTATGAAACCCTGGAGAGCTGCTTCCAGCCAGTGTGGAGAATACTGAGCTAGATAGACTGACTCCGTAAAAGGCAAGTTTCTGTGTTCCTATAAAAAGGGGAGGGAAGTGACTTGGAGATTGCCCTTCATATGGCAGAGTGTCTAAGATTACTATGTTCAGATGTAGATTCAGCTTGTGGGACAATATTCCGTAAGGAGAGATCACACTCTTTTACAAAACAATAGGACTTACTTTTGAGTTAGCAGGCATCCTAGGCATGCACTGTAAGTCATTGGCAGCATAAGTCTAGTAATATCTACTTAGCAGGAAGCCCTGATGAAGTTATTGAAGCCAATTATCAAGTAACAATCTTTGGGATGGCAGTCTAAAATTTCGGTCAGGATTCCACCCCTACCCCCGCAAAACCCCCCAAACTATCCCCCCACCAACACCCCAAATACAAGCCATTAAGTCAGGGCTCCTTAGTTCCTTGTCTAAAAGACTCATTCGTCTGAGAATATCAGAAGCTGCATCTCATCCCTTCATTTCAGAAAAACAGCTTCTTAAGCAGGGCAGGGCAGCTAAGGCTGTGAAAGTCTCTGCTGCATAAGTGGATCTATCCCAAGAGGGCTGTTCATCTTCTGTACAGCTGAAATGTACTGTGAATATTTACATTTAGATAAGCATGATTGTCACTTTAGAAAAATGATGGATTAAATTTATGGCAGCTAAATGATCTACATATCATCCACTTACACGTTCATCTAACTTAACAGTTGTAATTTTAACTTTAATGAAGTTTTTAATTTCAAAATACTGAAGGAAAGGTAATTATTAACTCCTGTTACATGACCAGGTTCATAACAGCTGGTTTGCTTTCTAAAAAAAACATTAAAATATGAAGTTTCTCAGATATGCAGCAGCTTCTGTGTAGACAGGCAATAATTTCTTATTTCATCATACTATTGCACTAGTTTTGCCTAACAGCATTCAAGGTCCTGACTTATAATCTCTATTGTATTTAACACCTGGGATGATCCCATTCCCCCCCCCCCTGTGTTCTCAGTTTAGAACATATACCCAAGACAGCAATCCTAATCATGCTCACTAGCTGGTAAGCTCATTGTACATAGTGGGACTTACTTCAAAGTTGATATGCATGAGTTTGCATGGCACATCTATAAGGAACCATCTTATGCATTTTGGGAGGTATTCTGACTTGTGCCATCAATGCAAGGTTTACCAGTAGTGAAATGGGACTTTCCAGGGTTTCCAGGAAGTAGTCATTTCCCACTCAGTCGGCAAGATCTTGTAACTGGATATACATTCCACTGATTAAACAGGTACCTTCTGCATGAAAAAGACATACTTTGCTGCTGAACTATGTCTTGGATATTGGATCTCAATATCCAAATCTTACATCATTGGTGCTGGAAATCACTGTGGCAGTATGGGTTCACTAAAAAGTAAAATCAAATTCAGATATTTTAAGCAAATGAAAAAATGTAAAGAGCATAGCCTGGGCTATGTTCCAAATTAACTGGGTGCAATAATGTTTCTTTACTGTCAAAACCAGGACTATTTGTGGAAGGGGACACATGTATAATATGGGGAATAAATGATGTCACAACAAGCATTGACTCTCACATTCATCTACCTATTCACCTTCCTCAAAAGAAACCTGGGTCTCTGGAAATAACTTCAATTATGGTCAAAAGGTATTTCGAAACAAACGAGATTTCTTTAAGCTTAATATGTAATGAAAAGTTTAACCAAGATACATAATGTCTAGTAAGAGATGGTGTGGATTAACACTGCTTCTCTTTCTCAAATTGAAACAAACTATGCAATTCAGTTCATTTGTATATTCTGTGCTGATATCTCTAAAGACTTTATCTGTGTTTGCATATACTGGATTCAATGTGCAAGACCTGCTATGAAATGTAATTTAGATGTGATGAGAGGAGACTAAAAACCACTATATTTGGGGGGGGGGCACACATACAACTAACAAGCAGAATAATTGTTCATGGGATATATATCTGAACTACTAAAATTCCACAAACTACATTATAATTAATAAAATAATTGTAATTTGCTATGGTTATCTGACAGTTTTCTATGAAGCAATTCTGATGTTCCTTTGAGTGCAGTTTAGGAATGAGAAGTAGTTGGAGAGAATGGCTGCTACCCTTTGCTCTGTTCTCTCAGTACTGTATTATGCACACATTTCATTTGCATGCATACACAGATATCTTAAAACACCAGCTAGCATGCAATTTAATGTGTAACTATTCAGATTCTATTTCATCCTGACAAATAAATTGCAACTGCAATTTTGGAAACCAACATTTAAAATAACCTATCATAAAAAGTATATATTATTTATACTGAAGTTAACATACTAATATTACCATCAACTGTTCCATTATCATAATCATGTGCATATGAATATAAATGAATGCTTCACTTCATTTGTGTCAACATTTGCAGAAAATAATATGACAAGAGTGCAGGACTCTGGGGATTCATCTGACATTAGGAAACAGTCTAGGATATGCCTTTTAGCTGCCCAACCACAGACAGTATTGAACAAAGATTTATTGTTGGCTTTTGTAAGTCTCATAGACAGACTGGTTCAACTCATAAAAATGCCAAAATGGACAGGCAAATGGTGTCATCTATTTATAAAAAAGTGCAAAGCATGAGAAATATTTTCTTAAGGACAGTTCTTCTGTCCATATGACATAGGGGTACCATATGAGAGCCATCACCACAGTGTGAAGTGACAGATTAGCACACACCAAAACTAAAATTAAACTCTTACTGCTTATTTTAAAAGCAACAAAACAATAAAGTGGATTAACTTCAAAAAACACACATAAATCTCAACATGAATTAAATTGTCTTCAAAATAAGATAAAAATCATTTTCCTGAGCCAAAATAAAAGCAAAAAGAAGTAAGGAAAATAACTAAGATAGCTGTTTTAGATGGAGTTAAAATAACAAAAAGATGTTCCAGAGAAATAGTAGTGAAAAAGGAAAAACAAGGAGGTTGAAGAATGCACAAAAGACTCAGAAAGAAGTTACACTGAGTCAAATAATATTTACAGAAATTGAAGAAATTAACAGCATCTGATTTATCGGGGGGTGACCCCCCCAAAGGAATGCAAAACAACACAAAAAATCCCAAGACTGAGCCTACAATGGAGCGGCTCACAGCATTAACACCACAAGTGGGTCTTGCTTCTCCCACAACAACAGCGTTGGACTCAAGCAGAGATCAGGCATGGTTCTGTCTCACAGGTTTCAGCCTGCACCTTGCATACAGCTTCTACCTCATAGCACCAAATCTAAACTCTGACCTTTTTCTTTCTAACTACCTGCAAGTTGAGGAGGAGCACTCATTTGTTATCTGGCACAGAGCCACTTCCTTTGTTACCTTAATTGCCCCATACTCAGAGGGCCATTACATCACCAGGAAGTTAGTCTGGCTATTCCAGGAACTGAACCCATGCTGGATTCAGGAATTAGAAGAAGGCAATTCCATGTGCAATTCAAGAATTTCATTTAGATCCCCAGTCTTCTGATCAATAATGTTCTTTTCTCTGAGATTTATAGTATTACTGTTGGTTGATGAGAAGTACCATTAACTCTTCCTGGAGAAAGTCATTGGAATTTCAGGAACAAATGACATCCCTAGGCAGAGAAATTATAGAAGAAGCCTACACATCCTTAGCAACCATGTGAGCTATGGAAAGGTGAAATACCTAAAATTTATTTGTTTAAAAGATTTATATTCCACCTTTTGGCTCATTGTGGCACCCAATGTGGCTTTGCACTTAAAATTACAACAGGATTCAGCAATGCGGGGGAATATAATTCAGTACAGTCTTGAAATGACTTTAAGTAACAATGGTGGAATCTACACACATAAAAACCGTTCTGAAAATGCTTTTTTAAAAGCGTTTTTAAAAATACATTGAATTCTCCATTAGGCTCACCCTTGCCATCTAGTGTCGCACTGTATATTGCACTTAAAACGTTTTATTTGCAGCTGTATAGCTGAGTCCATAATGTGTTGTATATCCTTAGCCAAAATTATATATCCTTAAAATACAACATAAACTGCAAAAGCTATAAAAAAAAATCAGCTTCATAAACTATTTTCTAAACCATGACAATGATATGTTTCTTCTGGGGGAAAAGAGCAAAAAGCAGAACAACTAACACTGAACAAGATTTCCCACTTACTTGTACTTCAATTTTTCTGCTTAAATGATTTGCAAATATCCAGTACAAAGTGGCGGCAGTGATTATAGAACTACAAAGTATGCCAAGGAAGAGATGGAGAACCCATTTTACTCTACACCGTACAAAGCTTTTACTAACATGCTCCCTGTTGTGTAGAACAGCAGAGGTACAGCAGCAGCTGCCCACTATCAGTGGGCTGCCTTTTTTGAAGAGGTTGCCTTTTGAGAATGGCTTTTTAATTCTTAACAGAAATGTTACAGTTCCTCGCTTTACACATAGAGTGCTCACAACACTTGCCAGTCATTTGTGAAGTCTGAATGGAAAAGTTCACTGTTGAAATCAGTCCCACTCAGTAAACTGAAGTGAATATATTCAGGAAATTTTGGCAACATTTCCCCCTGCTGACAGAGCTGCCATCTATCCCTTCCAGTACAATATCTCCTCTTGCCTTTTGCCATTTCCTACTGGGTTCTTTTAACTAGGGATAAACTTGTTTTTGTTTTGTATCAAGCTGTTTTTATTTCATGATAAAAATGTCTGCATCACTCTGCATGCTATTGAAAGGCAAGTATTTAATTATTTCAGTTTATTTGTTATGGCCTGTAGCCAAGTCAGACTAAACTAAAACGATTTAAATGATTAGCGTTAAAGCTAATGAAGAAAAATAGCAAAGTAGCATTAGGTGGCCGCCTCATCCAAGTGCTTTTAGTTTTTCTTATTTGTCCCTGTTTGCAAAGCAGGGGGGCAAAAGAGTTGCATGGGAGGGGTGTTCCCATTCCAAACACTGGATAATACAGTAAGGATACTGAATGAATAAATCTAGATGTGGACTGTATAAATTAGAAAAAAACAGTGATCATTTGTGGGTTGTGAATAAAATTCTGCCATAGTGCAATCAGTGAATGCTAGATGGAACTGTTCTTCGTTACTAGCATTACAATTGAATAGGTCTCATTTGCAAAGATAGTAGACCACGAGGACCTATTATGTCTGGCAAAGAAATTGCAAACACAGGAAAATAGAGAACAGGCTGATTAATAATATCCATTGTAATGGCAGCTTGTATAGTAATTAATGATTCACCAAGTCATGATTGGCCTTCTATAGTTTTGAGCCTAGCATTGATACACCATTAACCCCCTACAGACTTCTATGTGAAAAAAGGTGAGGGATCATCCAATACTGGCCAGTTCTCCTGGATGTGGTCTTCTTGGTAGCCTTAGGAGGGAAAGATGTTTGACTAGATTTTTTTTGCTACCTTACTGATCTTTATTTCCTATAGGGTTGCCATACGTCTGGAAAATCCTAGACATGTCCTCTTTTTGGAGGCCAACATGCACATCTTGGGGGATTTTTAAATTTTAAAGGGAATGTTTGGTTTTCAAAAAAAAATTGGGGGGTTATTTATTTATTTCTGGTTTTTTGGGCTTGGGCAGCTTGGGCTCAGGTTCAGGTGGCACAGGCTGCTCTGCATGCCACAACCACTGCCAGCCCAAACTGGAGAAAGAGGCACACAGGCGGCGGCCACACACACCTCTTTCAGGCTGGCAGTGGCTTTGGCTGTCTTTTTTGCTCTTCAAAATATGGCAACCCTATTTCCTACATTTAGTTGTATTAGATGGTAGATATATCAAACCCGGAGAACCTTTGCATTGAATTTGTCCTCATCTAAAAATACCATATCAGCAGTAATTAATATAGATTGCAGATCACCAAGTATTTTTTGAAAACAAGAAGAGTATTCTGGTGCCACTAAAAATTGTAGTTTGGTTTAAAAATCCTAGTCAATGTTAGGCCAAATTATCTGGCTGAAGCGGTACAGGGGTTCCGTTATCTGTGACTTATGAGTTTACATTACTTGCAAGTTCGAGCAATGCAGAATACAGAAAGGCAATTATAATTTCACTCCAAAAAGCTAGACATTTTACAAGTTATATGCATGCTTGTATACATCCCATATCTCACTGAATTCAAATTGGAAATATCCCAGCTGTTGTAATAGGGTGGCCATAGTAACCTAAAATATTATGGTTGTGATAAAGATTAAGTGATAAAGTATGATCAATATAACTATCTAATCTTTATTATGATCTAAATAATTCAGTCTGAAAATGTGTATGGCAAATTTCTACAAAATAACCATGGATGCTATTTCACAGACTTCATACTATGATTGAAATTTTCTGGAAACCTTCTGCATTCTGAATATAAATGAACAGCTCTGAAAGATTTAATTTCAAATCCAGGAGGCAGCAAAGGGAACAGCCCAATTAGTCACAGATCATTTTTCAGGCATGAGCTTCTGAAAGTTAAGTTACAGCCCCCTTTTTATAGTATTAAAAAAAACTAATTTACATTCTTATAATAAAGATGCACAATTCAAAATGCAGAGGTTGAAATAATTGAGCATGATCTAGATTGCAGAGGCCATAGAATATAGTTCAGAGTTCAATTTTGGACTATAACAATTGTACTCGAATCAAAAGACCTGGCTGGTGTTGCCTTTGGTGACCCAGATTCCAATTTATTCCTACCAATTTTATTTAAGAAAATACTCTTTTGCAGATCTTCTGGTCTCTGCTCTATATTGGCACAAGCAAAAACAATTCCACTAACGCCAAGAGCTGCACCCATGTATATTAGGAATTAATTTGGAGAAGCAAGCTTTGTCTTTGATGTGCATAATATCATGGTTGTTTGCATAATGAAATCTTCTCTCAAATCTCACATTTGCCATGCAGCGGAGCTACTTTGGGATATATCTGATTACATTATAATTGCTATGTTTGCCAGTCTCCATTCTGCCTGAAAGGCTATTTTGTCAAGAGGCGTATTGCTAGTAATACCCAAGCATATTCATTAGGACTTAAGCATGATTACAATACCAACAAACTGTGCCATGGAAGTGGCTCAGCAAACACTGCTGTTGTGTGTGCACACTACACCTTGCATTTTTACTGGAGCTTTCTTCTCATTTCTAATAGCTTCCAGTAGGTCTTGCAGCCACAGACTTTACAGCTGCTTCTGTGGTGATGTTCTGAAATGAACACCAAAACGAATGGGTAAAAGGTATAGAAAAAGAGTGATGTGCAGCTGACAGGCAGCTGTGACAAGCATAGCCAGCTTTAAAAAGCTGTCAGTCACAGCCTTAAAGAGTACAGACATGAGCAAAAGACCCACGGAAATAATATTGAAGAAGAGTAGTGAAAGAAACTAAAGCCATTAAGGAGCTATTTGACATAGGCTGCCTAAACTAAAGTCAATGATATTAAAGAACACAGCTCCATTCCAGTCCCCTACATACATCTGTCTTTGTGAATCTGACATGAAACAATTACCTCCATTTCAAGACCGCTATTATAGAGAATTTAGCGTTTCTATAAAACTTTGTGCAGGATTTGGGCCAATTCTATTCATAGAGATGATCCAATTGACTGCAATGAAACATAAGCTAGGAAAGATTGATCCCTATGACCTTAAACAATTCATTCTATCCTTTATGTCTTTTCTATAACACTGTACATTGTCGGAATCTAGAAGATTATATAGAAGGATTTTGACACAGAAGTGGCAGCAATTTAGGCAACTTTGTTAAAGTGTCAAGAATCTGCAATACATCTTGAGGTAGTCAGTTCAAAGGTGTGGTAATTTTCACCTGCTCATGACTGAATGATTGCATAAACTGCCAGAAATATATTATTCTGGTTGCATTAAAAAAATATTTACTGAAAAGAGCAAGAAAAATAACAGTATAAGCAATGAGGAAATAAAATAAAGTTATGTGGATAAGGAGGTAGCTTAAAAAGTGGTTTAGGTTTTCAAACAAAACAAACAGTAATATAGTGTCTTCCGTATAGTTTCATGGCATACACAGAGCGAATACAAATGGTATCTTTCACAATGGTATTTATCATGATAAGGTTGGCTCTCACTAAGGCCTGCTGAGTATAGGATAGGAAACAGGAAACAGCCTGTTAATGACAGCTGATTGTCATAACATTTTAAAGCAACAATATTCATGTAGATTTTTGTAAATAACACAGTATGCAGTTTTAGAAACATTCTTCTAATCATTAACTGCTTTCTTTGATGGTAATGAACTCTCTCTTATTTAAGGGAATGAGAAAGTATGGGAAAATATCTACTGAATGCTGTTTTAGACACATGTGTGTGTGTGTTTAGTATCCATATAGAATTCACTTATAGGCAGTGCTTTTTTATCTGAGGGTATTCAAGGGTATACAATATTGGCACCTTTTTTAATGTTAAAAATATGGCACTTACTGTAGCAACTTCATAGTAAGTACCGACACTCCCCCCCCTCTAAAAATAGAGAGCACTGTTTATAGGATATACATATGCTTTTGCTGGCATTCATCTGTCTCGGGAGACAATTGAAGAATGCCCCTTAAAGTCAAACCACTGAAAAGTTACAGCACCTGTAACAGGGGAGACATGTTTTGTTGCAGCTGGGCAGATGAAGGCACCCAGCTCCCCTTGGGGATCCTGCCATCTTCCATTCTGTGAACATGACCAAGCCATCATAGACGTTGCTGAGACAGGAGTGTGAACACACTGGGAATGTGGGCTTGGGAAAGCACATCTGTGTTTGAGACTCTGTCCTGCTATGTGATGCTCAAAATCTTCCTGACACAGTGCACGTGGAAGGTGTTGAGGTGTTGCTCCTGGCAGGTATAAATTGTTCTAAGGTGTTCTGAAACCAGTTATGATGGTAACACATTTATTCAACGACAAATACAATTATTGTGTCAATACAATAAAGCAGTACACAACATAACAAAACAGCAGAGCAGTTGTTTTCCACCCTTACATGCCTGTAAAGAATACAGGTTTTGCCTTAATTAGCTGACAGTATAAAATTTAACACAGCATAGACACTAATCCTATACCTACTTAAATAATCACAGTGCAGATTCTGAGCCAAATGAATATCACTGTGTTAGTAACAACAGCAAAGTCATACCTCGTAAGCATAATTAACCATTATATATGTGAGATTGCATCAGTTCTGTGACGAAACGTGCAAATATTTTTTATCTTCACAAATGGCTCTTTTATATACATGGTACCAAACCTATTCCCTGGTATGTAGGTATAGAACTTCCCAGACCAGGAGCAATTCATTTAACTCTCATACATAGTACAGTGGTACCTCAGGTTACATATGCTTCAGGTTGCAGACTCTGCTAACCCAGAAATAGTACCTCGGGTTAAGAACTTTGCTTCAGGATGAGAACAGAGATAAAGGAGATAGGGAAGAACAAAAAGCCAAAATGGTAGTGGGGTTGAGGTGAACCTTTCAGACCATGCAATCAGTTCCAAATACTGTAGCAGCAAGTTTCACAAGTTATTCCAGTACTCCACTGGTACAGGCACTGGTTATTCCAGTACTCTACTGGTACAGGCACTGTAATCTTAATGGGTTTTATATCAGCAAGAATTTGCTTAACTCAAAATTCCTTTCACTCTTGATCAGCCACCATACCTTAACTACACAGGTCAAGGCTGTTATATCTCCCCACAAAGGTTAGCTGGAAGACTGCAACAGCCCCACACATCCACAAATAATTGGATTACCAAAGCTAAGATTTTCTGTATCATCAACTACTGTTTTGTTCTTAGCCATTGTAAATTAACACAATCACTATGACACTGTCAGTACTTTTCTGATCTTGCTGCTCTAATGATACTTCCCAGTGTGTGCGTGTGTGTGTGTGTGTAGCTGCAAGTCAGGATAATGCTTCATGCCTCTGAAGAAATGGATTGATGTATGCAACTTAATACATTTACTAGTCTCTAACATACTTCAAGACTTTGTCATCACTAGGCCTCTCCAGCTCCCTTGTCCAACCAATCACCCAAGGTTGAATCCTGAGCTCAGAATAAAAATTAACACACCTTCAAAATACTGCTACATGTTTTGTTTTCATCATCACAATAAACTATAATAATTTCTTGCTGTTATCCTTAATGGGAATCAATTATTTTGCATAATTCCATATTATATTTTCAGATCCTTAAATTCTGAAACAAGCATGAATCAAAGAAAAAGTCAAATGGATAAAGAATGCTAATAAACATGTTACAGCATCCAAAGGAAAACACAGACATTGAGACTTATATTTACAAAGTAAGCAACGTGATAGAGTATTTATTTATTTCACAAAATTTATATACTGCTTGATTGCAAAACAAAAACAAAAAAATCCACAAAATGGTTTTAGAAGTATCCAAATCACACACTAAAAATGCTAGTCATAATTATAGAGAGCATAAGAACGCTGGAAACATTGGCTTCCCCACAAAAGGCAGTCCTGCCTCTCCACACAAGCCTCTTTTCTCCTTTCCTCCTTTTTGCCTGTACACACACAAAAAGGCCAAGTTTTCCCACACCCATATAGAGGTCACAGGAGTTGTTTGCCAGCCCTTCTCTCCTTGAAAAATTAATATATCAGTAATAAAACCAAACCAAGGAACTTACAGAGATATTTGCTGCTTTCAGAGGCTGCACATTGACCACAGTGGCAGAGCTAGCTGTTCCAGCACCCGGAGTGGTGCACATGCTGTGCACCCGGAGGCAGGGTGATCCTCCCAGGGGGCGGGCGATCGTTGTGCAGCAGTCTGCCCAGGGGGGTGATGCGACATGTGGGGTGCCCGGAGGGTGATGTGGCATGATGTGGCATGTGGTTATCCGCCCAGGCGAAATTTTGTCACCCCCTCCTGGGATGACCCGCCCCCACACACCCCCTTCCTATGCACCCGATTGGCCACAGAACGGAATGAAAAGATCATGCTCCCTGTAGCTTGCAAAGAAGAAGGAACAGCAACACAAACTCAGAGCAACAGGCGTTTTAGAAATGCATGCATCTGATTGAGAATCGAGGAAAAATCAGCAGCAAGATTACATTTGCAATATACAATGTTCTGTTTCATCTTCATGGTTTCTGTGTTAAGCAGGCATTGAAGGACAACAGCAGTGTATATACTATGCAGTTACATAGTAGGACTTTCATTGTACATTATTTATTTTCCTAGTTAGGTTGCAATCCTAATCCCATTTGCCTGGAAGTAAACTCAATTGAATTCAACAAGATGTCTGATAAGACAAGGTTAAGACTTCACTGTCATAGAATCATAGAAAAGTAGAGCTGGAAGGGACCACTAGGATCATCTAGTCCAATGTATATTCTTCATGGGGGGGGGGGGGGAGAAAAAAGAATTTGTTTTGCATATGTTCTGGTAGAATACGTGCTCTGGATCACTCTGCTAACCCTGTCCCACAAGTTTTGAAGCCACAGGTTTTTAAATAATAAAATAAAAGTGCTTTACTTTAATTTTTAAAATAAAGTTTCCAAGACAGAAATTAATATAAAATCAACATATGTTATATAGGCTGTATTTTTCCTACTTTTAACTGAAAATTATATGCCACACTTCAAGGCAAAGCCCTCCCCAAATGGATCACAATTTATATATATTTACTGAATTTCATTTAATGAATTTATTTAATGAATTTCAAGTTCATTATGATCCACCCACAGGAAGGTGGACAAATAATTATAGTCATAATTGTAGTTTTTAAAGAACATGTGTAGCATTGTATATACGTCATCTGAAATTGTATAGAATTTAGTTTTAATAAAGAACTATGGCTGGTAGCCATAATGACTGTGTCTTTCCCCTCTCTGAGAGGCAGTTGCTTAGAATCACATGTGTGAGAATAGAATGCTGGACTAGATGGACTTTAAACTCGATCCAGTAAAGCTCCTCTTATGTTCTTACCCCCTTTTCCTATATCCACCCTGAGGCACACCTAGGAATTTGCGAAACCACTGAAGGTACAGGCCCAGGCACAAAAAATACATGTGTGACGACACAGTGCTGCTGTTATGGCAAGATCAAATACTGGAGAAGCTTCCTGCCCTTCTTGCACCGTGGCACAAAGGCATGGAATTTATTTATTTTTGGCCTTTCCTCCTTGCCTCACCCTCACTCTGGCTGCTTCAAATACTTGGGTAAATAAAATGTATTGCTTTCTAATGTGGCTACTGCAGTAAAGTGATTTTTCTCTCAGGGTGGAGGCACTGCTCAGCCCATTGCCAGAGGTACAAGAGATCCTAGGTATGCCTCTGTCTCCACCTCCTCTGATGTTCACCTCATCTGCACCAGCTCTAGGTTTGGGGACACACACAGCAAGATGCCATCAGTAGGTCCTTTCATCTTGCCAACCTCTGAGTACCAGTTGATCTCTAGATATGCAGCTGCTCATTATTCTATTATTTAAGAAAGACTATAGAGCATTCTGGAAATGTGTTTTTCTTAAACAAACAACTAAAAAGTCACACTATAAATTTAAAGTTTTACTAAATGAATGTCCATCTTTAGTTGTTTATTTTTGTATTTTCTCAGCTGAGGGTTATATTTGGAGACAAAATAACAGATGCCAATTAGCATAATTGAGTGTTCAAAAATAACATTAATGCCTCTATTACTTATAATATATTCACCCAAATGTTTCATTAACTTACTAATGTAATATTAATGAGAAAACTAACTAAAATTTCCTGGTCCCAGCAACTGCGAACTGCCAGCTAAATCATTAAATCTCATGTCCCATTTCACTTAGTTTCATCTGCACAGATTCTTTTGCAAATTCCCATTCACTGATCACAAAAGGACAATTTGGGTTACTTCAAGAATTAATTAGACATTTGTATGAAAGCCACTAGAACAACTGCTCCTCCTGCGAGTTCATAAAGCTGTTTAATTTGCTCTTATATTTTCATTCAGAGAAGCTGGCAACACCACAATAAAACACAGCATGCACAGATACTAAGCCAAATTTCTTACTTAATTGTTCACTTTCATTTACTATGTTCATTTAAAAGATGCAAGCGCTAACACCTTTTAACCTCACCAATGACACAGCTGCGGCACTCTTCACACATAATACACAGCGACTTGGAATAATGCACCCCTTGTCAATTGGTAAAGACTATTCTAGTTTATATTTACAGCCTGCATTTGCAACTGGCGAGAGGATAAGAGCATCCTCTCTTGGATACTTTAGATTTTATTGTGCTTACACCTCACCAACTAACTGTTTGAACAAAGGAAGAGATGCTACTTTGGATTAACTTACGTGCATGTTAAAATGATGCAGAATAATCATAAAACATATTTACAGGTTTTATTTCTTATTTATGAGGTGTTATTTGTCATTTCCTTTCCCCTCAATGTTTCGCTGAGCAGGAATACAAAAGCTTCTGCAACAAAACACTAAAACTCTGTTTATACAGATATAGTGAAGAAAACTAAGATTCTGTAAAATAATTTGGTTGTATTACTAAAATGTTATTTTCACTTGCATAACATAACACTAAGGCACCAAATATCTGCTGTTTGCATTCTTCCTTATCTTCACCTAATTTGGAGACAGAAACTTAAAGCAGCTCTTGCTCATCACTCAGAAGATCTTCTGTTTTGCAAATTCATACATGCCTAAAGGGAATTCCGGTTGATGATATTCAAACAGAATGCAAATTTTGGCTCTCTAATATACCAGCACGCATGTCCATCTGTTTCATAGGAATTTTGCCCATTCATGAAGTATAAAGCCAACTTTGCTAGGGCATAGGTGCTAATTAAGTTTAGAATGATGTTCTCCAGAAGGCAGACTATAACTTCCTTCAGTACAAATGTACTTCCAAATACTAAGTTCGTGCCAAATCCTTTATTATAATGGATCACATCTGTTGATTTTGATGGCCATTATGGTTCTCAGATAAAGTCCTTTGAACTTAATGTGAGTGATGAACAGGAGTAATTAGATACATATCACCTTTGCTAAAATAGTAAAGCACTTGCTGATTTCATTCAGCAAAGATAGCACCAAAATATCCTTGTGGATACCCCTTTTAATTTATTTATCCATTTTTCAAGATAAATGAGCAACTCTGATATTTATGACGATGGTTATTTCTGGTTTATTGTGATATGTGAACACAACCAATGTTGGCAAATGGGTGCTGATGGTACCACATGTATGATATTACCACATGCATGACTTATCATGATATGTGAGCACAGCCAATGTTCACAGGTGTATGCTGATGGTACTACAAGCATGCACCTTACTCCATGATGTAAGAACCTAAGAGTCTGCTGGATCCACGCAATGGCCTATCTAGTCCAGCATCCTATTCTCACGGGCATCCACCAGATTAATGTGGGAAACCCACAAACAGGACAGGAGCAAAAAAGCACTCTACTCTTCTGCAGTTTTTAGCAACTGGTATTCAGAAGCGGAGCATAGACATCATGGCTAGCAGCCATTTATAGCCATGAATTTGTCTCATCTATTAAAGCCATCAAAGTTGGTAGCCATCACTGCCTCCTGCCAGAGTGAATTCCATAGTTTAACAATGAACGGCATAAAATACTTCCTTTTATCTGTCCTGAATCTTTCAACATTCAGTTTCACTGAAGGAAGAAATTTTCTCTATGCACTTTCTGCATGCCATGCGTATTTTTTATAAACTTCTATCAGGCAACATCTTCCTTGTCTTTCCTCTAAAATCCTAAATGCCCCAGGCTTTCCTCAAGTTGCTCCATCATCCTGATCATTTTGGCAGCTCTTTCCTCAACCCTTTCCAACGCTGATGAATGGCTAGTACCAGCCTGCAGTGATATGGGCTGGGACTGAAGGGGGAAAAAACTTTAGTTAAATTAGTTTTGTTTACAAATATACTCAGAATACATTTGGGATGCCAGGATCCATTAGAAGACAGCGTCATAAGCTGCATTAAAACGGTTCTTTTCAGAAGGACAAAATACATTGGGGGGGGGGGGAATCGCAATGGTGAATACCTGGTAACAAAATGGTTTGTTGCGTAAATCCTGATAGTTTTCCACTCTTCCTTTCCTACATTATCTTTCTCCTCCTCCTTGTGCTTCCCAAGAAAAGAAAGAGAAGTATCTATACAAATTACACCACTGAAAGGTGACCTGCAAATTAGTCAGACAATGCCTCATCACTTTCAGCAAAGCATGCTTAATATCCCAAGTGATAACCAGATAGTCGACAAACTATTATCTAGCTTCACTCAGCTGGACCACTGACTTCCACTTACAAACTAGTTTGCATCAGGATGTTTCCTTGTTGAACCATGAAATAAGATTATAGCCAGTTAAGTTTCTTTTGCTTTACAACATGCAAGATTCCTGGGCTTATAATTTCATATAGAAATAAGGTACTGAAGAAGGAAGGAAGAAGGTTTGGATTTGATATCCCGCCTTTCACTCCCTTTAAGGAGTCTCAAAGCGGCTAACATTCTCCTTTCCCTTCCTCCCCCACAACAAACACTCTGTGAGGTGAGTGGGGCTGAGAGACTTCAAAGAAGTGTGACTGGCCCAAGGTCACCCAGCAGCTGCATGTGGAGGAGCGGAGACTCGAACCTGGTTCCCCAGATTACAAGACTACCACTCTTAACCACTACACTACACTGGCTCTCACAAATTACTGCATAATTTAATTTTCAAAACAGTAAAATAATAATAAAAGCCATACCTTTCTTGCATTTATGTGCAATCAGTGTAGCAGGAATTTAGAAAGAAAGATGGTAAGACGGGTGTTTTGAGAATAGTTTTGTGTCTAAGCAGAACTAGATTTTGAGCATTCACAACATTGACCCCAACTAATATCACTCTAAAGTTGTTGCAGAACAATTCCCCCTCCCAAAAAAATGTGATATTATAAACAAGAAGCATTAAAAACTGAAGAGGTTCAGTTCCTGGGACTTGTCTAGCCCTGGAGGATATGTCAGTAGCAGGGCAAGTAAATGTATTGTAGTAGAACATTGTAAATTAACTTAGGAGGAGAGAAACAGCAAGAAGAAAATTCAGCTTATCCCACTTCTTCCTCACTTACAATGTATAGAAATGTATTTTTAAGACCAAACATTAAAAACAACATACCTTGGCAAGGACAACTTACTGTACCATGCCAATGTAGAAGGGGTTAAATAATTTGGAACAAGTTTGGAAAATAGGTGCTCAGGAGATGACCCATGGATTGACATAAATATAATAATAGGAAAAGAATGAGTGCTCATCAAAGTTTTTCTCAGCTTTCTCTCTTCAGGTGCATAAAGTCCCAAGTGCCTGAGAGCAAATTAAAAACCAGAACTAATGATCATAGTGTCAGTTTTTAATCAATGGCTATTATCTTTAGTGCAAATGTTCTGTGTAGTGCTTCAGTAAGTCTAATGTGCTCCCAAATATGGGTGTTCTGGTTAATGATGCATTATGTGGCCTATTGGCAAATCTTTGTTCCCTTAAATTGTCAAACATAATTGTACAGTTACACACTTTCTGGGATAACGCAAATCAGTATTATGACATCCTCAACTTCTCCAGTGGATTATTAACTGTTTCACGAATTCTTTAGGTGCTATAAACAGTTTGTAAGATCTGATAGAACTATTTGAATGAAGGACTGAGGAATGAGAGGGAATATGAAATATTCAGAAAAAGAAATCACAGTCACAATAACTTTTGTTTTAAAATCTCCATCTTCTACTTGATGTATCTCATTTCAACGGCAGTTAGAGAAAAACATTCCTTCCTGGCATACAATACTCAAATCATCCTGAAAATACTGCCTTCTAAAATGTATCAAATATCAAGGAACAGTGTGTGTTGCATCCAAAGGAAAGATGAGTAGAAGTAGCAATAGTTATAAACTCTTATTCAATACTCCTCAAATGGCACATGCCATAAATGCAGCAAGTGAAAGAAATACTTGCTCAAGAATGCCCAAATTAAATGGGTAATATCTACCACTAGCTAGCATTAGTCTAACTTCTTTCTCCCAGAACAGAACCCAAGGCGGCTCATAGCATAAATTAAAATAGATACAACTAAAAACATGTTTTGTGTGTGTGTGTAACCCTATTGAGAACAGCACTGAAAAGATTTCAAACCATTTTTTTTAAAAAAAAATTAAATCAAAATTAGTTTTAGGGGTGAACCTTGTTATTTCCAATTTCAGCACACCCTATGTGAGGCCAAGAGTTAGGGTCCCCATCTTTCGCTTCCATTCTGCTCAATTCACTACATCATAGCTGTAATGCCCTGGGGTGCCCCCTAGGCTCAGCATCCAGTGTAGCAGAACAAGTTGTGCTGCCCTAAATCGGCCTCTGTTAGTTTGTTGTGCATTCAAAATGGGTTGGAATGTTAACTGCTGAGCTTATCTGAGCCTTCAGGTTTCTGGTTCTCTTTCATGCAACAAGATGATTTTTTAAAAAGTATTTAAATATTAAATGACTTTACATATTTTCAGTCCAATCTTAAGCATACTAACTTGGAACTAAACGCCCCAGAGTTCTGTTAGAATTATGTACTTACACTAAATGTGCTTAGGATCACAGCCTAATGCAAAAGAATCCTATGCACACACTTGGAAGTAAATTCCATTGCACAAAATTAGATTTTGTTCTAAACAAACAAACCTAGGATTGAGCTGTCTACGAGCTTATAAAAATTGCATGTAATGCTAACATTGCCTCTGTACAACAAAACTTCATATCTCCAGCTTCCTAATTTGTTTAATTGTGTACTTCAAACTTCACATTGCACTTTTGAGTCATTGGAATTTCATAAGGATGTATTATCACTAAGTAAGCAATCAGCAGAACCTGATTTGGTGCTTAGTTGATTTACAACACTCACTAGGCTCTTCCAGGCATATTATAGTTAACTGGGGTAAAAGGTGCGTTGGTATTTTTATATGAAACCAATCAAAGAGAGAGTCTTGACACCTTAAAACTAAAACAGAGTAAGTTTAAAACTTAAATGGGTTGCAGGAATAATCCCTGCCTATCAGACATCCAGAAGCTATGGTCATAATCTTTCCCTGAATATCAACGATGCCTTAATTCAACATGAAACTTAAGTAATGCTTTAATTATATACAAGATTGGAAAAAAATATAGAAGATATTCCTATAGCTCTAACAAATTACCAGGCATGAAGCATTTAGAGCATGAAATGCAATTTTAAAAAGAATTGCATGGTGGGGGAGGGGTCCCATAGCTTAGTTGGTAGAGGACATGCTTTGCATATAGACTGTACGAGGTTCAATTGCTGGCAGCTCTAGCAAAAAAGAAAAGAAAAGACCAGGTTGTAGGTAATGGGAAAGACCTTTGCTTGAAAGGCTGGAGGTTCTGCAGAGTTGCTGCCAGTTGGGAGTAGGCAATAATGGTTAAAGGGACCAGTACAAGACAGCTTTAGGTGCATCTAATAATTTGGCATAGGATTAGTTGACTTTTGAATACACACGTTTTGAAATGAAATGAAATGAAAACTGAAGGACACGAAACATTGGTTCAGCCTTCGTATTTCTAAACTTTCATATATTTTTGAAAGAAAAAGTCACGTTGAGCAAAACATATACGCTGTCTTCCACATTTTATACTGGATGTGCAGTAGTGTGCATCAGAAGTGATGCACACATGCATACCACAAAGCAATCTTCACCTGAAATTGCCCGTAGTTATGCAGTATATCATTTGTAGAAGTGCATGTGACATTGCCCACTCCCATACCAAAAACGTGAGTGTCTGTTTGTTGATTAGAACAGGAGAATGAGACTTGCAAACCTATTGTTAATGGAAAGCAACATATGTAGTGTTTTGTTCCTTTGCTTTTGTATTCTTGATACTCCTCTGTGGAAAATGTGTAGATGTCTTGTTTACTTGTTCATCTGTGACAGGGCATATTATATGGAAAATATGAAGCTGCAGTTTGTCTATGTCAGCCTTTGATGAGACTCATATCTCAGTGGGCTTCATATCCTGCTCCTCACCAAAACAAAAGAGAAACATAGTGAATGCTTCTAGCTAATAAAATTGATGGATTACTGCTTTTGTTGAAATTTGATCATGATTGGCTTTGATCAAGATAGAAATGGCAAATAAATGAGGCTGAGCTGTTGCTATGCGTTATACACAATGGAACCACATCTAAAAAGAAATGGATGGAACCAATGTGTATATATATCTTTCAGCCCTTAAGGGGGCTAATCTATCACAGGAAGATTTGGTGGTTTTAGGATTGAGAATCAGAACAAAACAGCATGGTGGTTTTGTCATCATTGTAATTGTGGTCTGAAATCTTTGGTGTTGTATTTACAGCTTTGGTCAAACAATTTTAAATTTAGGCTTTCTAGTATGCTAATAGCAAAACATACCTTACTAGTTTTTATGTAACTCCTTAAACCTTGTACAATTCTGCCGTCATAATTATGACATGGTTTCCTGTTATTTGTTTTCTGTTTGCACATAAATATAATGCAATTCAATTGTTCTATAACAATTAGATGATATTGCATTTCTTCTTTCACCTCTCTCCTCCTCTCTCATTTTTTATCCACAAATTTCTCTGTGTCCTGCTCTTCCCCTACTCTTTTCCCCTTCTCTTCCCCCCTACATGGCAATTAAGCTTAGAAAAAAGGTCCCATTCATCTGAATGTGATTTTTTCTATGCCTAAATGCCATGTGGTGAATCACACAATTTTCAGGGTCTGAATGTGAGAACACAAGGGAGAGGAGAGCTACTGCACGCACACACACACACACACACACACACACACACACACAATAAAAGCTCCCCTTGGAGGCAATTAGGTTTAGGGGGAAAGGTCCCATTCATGGGAAGGGACCCTTTTTTTTAATCCTAACTGCAACACAAGGGGGGTGGGACAGCTGGGAAGAGAATAATTAATCATTCCCTCTCCCTGTGCTATCACCCTCTGAAAATTCTACACACACTCATCCTATAATTAGAAAAAAAAAACATTTCTGAGCAAAAATGGAAACCCAGGTGCTAACTTTTGAAGCCCTAAATATCTTGGGACCCAGGTACCTTAATGACCAACTTCTCTCACATAAACCTGTTTCATTACTAGGTATGCCATAAGTCCCTCTCTTAGTTCTCCACCTCAAAAAAGTTGAGCAGGCAGTTGACCAGAAATAGAGCCTTTGGGGTGGTGGTGCACCTGTTCTGGAACCTTGTCCTAAGGAAGTATAAGTTTGAGTGCCGATTTAGTTTTAATGCTCTAATATCATGCCTTATAAAGGTTCAAAGCTTTGAGTGTACAGGTTGTTATGAAGTAGGGGTGTGCGTTAGCTCCTCTGTAATCTGTGGAGTATATTTCTCATTCAAGTTGACTGTAAGCATATATATAGACTCTCTGGCCACCTACTATTTTGCCTGTTCTGTAACAACCAATTTTGTCACAGGGGATGAGAAAGATTCTTCCAAGATTTCAGAGGATTCTTGAACATGCCCTGGTGGCTAAGCTACACAAGGTCCTAAGTTGCTTGTAACTCCTATGGTTAGTACTGTGAAGCTGCAACAGTGGCAGAAAAGCATTTTCTGTTGCCAACACTACTGCTACTTATGCTATAAAACATCACACCTGCATTCAATAAGATGCAGTTTGAGTTTTGAGACAGTTATGTCCCAGCCATCACTCCATCTAATTCATTGCTCCCAGGTACCTGGTGAACCAGGGTCTGTCAACCACCCACATCCTAGAAATTTACCAGGGTGCTGATGTTGTCTACTTGTGACGCAGATTCTTTAGGCTACATTGACAAAACACCACCCATGTTAACCAGAAACTCCCCAGAACCCACTCAGATTCAACAGTCCTTGAGATGCAACACCCTCAAGGACCCAATGTAGTTACCTATATTTCTTATTCCTAAGTATGGCTACACAAAAGCAATTAAGAGTAAATATTCAAAAACAAAACACTAAACTGCAATATGATTCCATGATTTAGAACAAACACCTGCATTATCTCTTCCTGTGTGAGTGTCAGGAGGCAGTTGGAGGATGGATGGCGGCTAACAGGTTGAGGTTGAATCGTGACAAGACAGAAGTACTGTTCTTGGGGGACAGGGGGTGGGCTGGTATGGAGGACTCCCTGATCCTGAATGGGGTAACTGTGCCTCTGAAGAACCGGGTGCGCAGCCTGGGAGTCATTTTGGACTCACAGCTATCCATGGAGGCACAGGTCAATTCTGTGTCTAGGGCAGCTGTCTACCAGCTCCATCTGGTAAGCAGGCCAAGACCCTACCTGCTCGCAGACTGTCTTGCCAGAGTGGTACATGCACTAGTTATTTCCCGCTTGGACTACTGCAATAGTCTGCTATGTGGGGCTACCTTTAAAGGCGACTTGGAAACTGCAATAATCCAGAATGCGGCAGCTAGACTGGTGACTGGGAGTGGCCACCGAGACCATATAACACCAGTCCTGAAAGATCTTTATTGGCTCCCAGTACGTTTCTGAGCACAATTCAAAGTGTTGGTGCTGACCTTTAAAGCCCTAAACGGCCTTGGTCCTGTATACCTGAATGAGCATCTCCACCCCCATTGCCCAGCCAGGACACTGAGGTCCTGCGCCAAGGGCCTTCTGGCGGTTCCCTCACTGCAAGAAGTGAGGTTACAGGCAATCAGGCAGAGGGCCTTCTTAGTAGTGGCACCTGCCCCGTGGAACGCCCTCCTAGCAGATGTCAAGGCAATAACCAACTATTTTACTTTTAAAAGACAACTGTTTAGAGAAGTTTTTAATGTTTGATGCTGCATTGCTTTTAATATTTGGTTGGAAGCTGCCCAGAGTGGCTGAGGAAACCCAGCCAGATGGGTGGGGTATAAATTATTATTATTGTTATTCCTTTCCCCATCTACCAATGAGTTTTAAATGTTTTAAGTCTTACAATAAACCTTGTGTTAGGAGTCATTCTGCAAAGAAACAAAAAAGATGACTGTAACTTTAAGAACCTTTTCTGTGAGTTCTGAGTGTGGTTTTCTAGACTGATTAGGTACAGCTGGTGATGAGTACAAAAGGAGAAGTTGCAGTTTGAATTTGCCTGTTTGTTGTTTTTGTATAGCTGTAATAAGTGTTTTACACCGGTCTCGTGATTCTGTCATCTGCCACCAGAAGAAAAAACCCCTCTAACACCATGGGCTATCCAGTGAACTTCATAGCCAAGCAGAAATGTGAACCTAAATTCCCCACACCTGAATGAAATACTTGAGCGATACTTTGGCTCAAGTAACAAGTACCTGAGCCAGGTAACAAATCCCTCAGTCCTATTTTTCTATAGTATCTCTGAAAACAGTTCATCAGTTTACTTTTTAAAAAGTTCAAACACACAGGTATTCTTACTATACAATCTAGAAGAGTAATCACATTGTTTTAAAGCATTTGTTTAAATGTCAATACTCCACCTACATTACTAGATATGCAATTTTGATGTCACTTCCATCTGGCCAGTATTGATTAAATGATCATTGATGGCTAATGAGCAATCTAAAATAGTGTTAACGTTGTCTTCTGTAATGATTTTTAAATTGTATGCCTTTCCAAAACACAGGGTTTTTAAAATAAACAGACATGCTTCTCTATTTCACTGTTCCGTTTAGTTGCTTCCAGACAACCTGTTTATTGAACATTTATTCTGATTTAATTGCAGGGAGCTTAGATGATGTTGCTTCCAACTGCAGTACATGCTCCCATTTAAGTTTTTTGTAGGGAGGGGAATAGGTTTGTTCAACAAGAGTGCCAAATGTACTTTAATTGTCCAACCTGAATTTGTCAATATGTGATTGAATCCCACCTGCCGAATAGTGACAGTCCAGAAGTGGTCTTTGAAAATGGCAGAAATCTTTAAGAAGTCTGAGAATTATGGGATCTCAATGTGTCTGTGTTGGGAGTGAGGCTTATGGAAAGCAACATACAGTGGTACCTCGGGTTAGGTACTTAATTCGTTCCGGAGGTCCGTAATTAACCTGAAACTGTTCTTAACCTGAAGACCACTTTAGCTAATGGGGCCTCCTGCTGCCGCCGCGCCACCGGAGCACAATTTCTGTTCTCATCTTGAAGCAAAGTTCTTAACCTGAAGCACTATTTCTGGGTTTGTGGAGTCTGTAACCTGAAGCGTATGCAATCTGAAGCATACGTAACCCAAGGTACCACTGTATTGACTAGTTAGCTAGCTAATTACCCACCTAGCCAGCTAGTCTGGTATTAATGGTTTGTACTTGCTGACTTACTCTAACTGCACTTTCCATAGAATGTGTGCAAACAGCACTGAGATGTTAGGTGCAGAATAGAAACACTTTATCAAGGTAGCTAAGATGATCCCTGCAGATGTTTCTACTATCAGTCCCAGCCAGCATGGCCAGTGGTCAGGGATGATGGAGGCTGGAATCCAGCAACATTTGTTTAGATGAATGGGTAGGAAGGCTGTGATTTTTTTCACCTAAACAATGTTGAAATTTTCACAGCCCCTTCAAAAATTGGGTTCCTCCCCAATTTAGCCACTACAAATGGCATTGCAAATGGGGAGCAAAACAGCCCTACACATAGCACTCTTTACTAATAGACCTATTATTAATTTGGGTAATACACATTATGTGGCATTATCAGAATTAATAAATCATGCATTGTGTGAGGAAATACTTTATGTTATCTGTCCTGAATCTACTGCCAGTCAATTTCATGGGGAAAACCAAAGTCCTAGTATTTTAAGAGTGGGAGAAATACTTTTCTCTATCCACCTCCTTCACACCACAGAACCCATATTAACGTTAGGTTGCAGTTGAAGATGACAGAAGTATTAACTAGCTTATGCTGTTTGATTCAATCACTAGTTTTATTGTCTGGCCAGCACAGCTTCTCTGAACATTTTCTCTTAAAAAAACAAACAAAAAAGCCTCATTATAATTAGATACAGCAATTTTTGTCAAGGTAAATCTTATAGCAAGTAGAAATTTGCACTTGGGTTTCCCAAGCTAAATGGTCTAACCTCATATAGTAAGTATCCATCATACTTTGATAAAAACCATACAAATAAAAAAAATGCTCCTAGAAGAATGATATCTATATTATTTGACTTCCTAGTAATAAGTTTATGATTGTCTTGTGATTTATCATTATAACATAATTAGACACCAATTATGCACCTGACATGATGAAGAGGAACTTTTCTGTGCCAACACAAGCTGATGCAAGCTTAGCTAGGATGCATGAAAATACCTGGCCACATCCCAGATATGGAACTTTCATCGACAGGAGATATGCCTGGCTCTTTAACTTTTTACTTTCCATCATGTCATGTAGACTGTTTAGTTTAGATGGACTTTTAATTACCGTATTTTTTGCCCTATAGGGCACACCGGCCCATAGGACACACTTATTTTTTTTGGGGGGGGGAAATAAAGGGAAAAAAATTATTTCCCCCCTCCCCAGCCCCAAAGAGCAAAGAAGCCATGACAGCGAGCAGGATGGATCCCACTCGCTGTCCTGGCTTCGTTTTTAGCCTCGGGGCTGGGGGTCCGGGAGCGAAGGCGAGGTTGCGCAACCTTGCCATCGCTCCCGGAGCTTGTGGGGCTGGGGGCAGGGGAAGCCCGAGCTTCCCCCGACCCCAGCCCCCAGAACAGGTCCGAGAGCGATGGCGAAGTTGTGCGCAGCTTCGCCATCGCTTCTGGAGCTTGCGGGGCTGGGGACGGGGGAAGCCCAAGCTCCCCCCGACCCCAGCCCCCAGAACGGGTCCGAGAGTGATGGCGAGGTTGCGCGCAACCTCGCCATTGCTCCTGAAGCTTGCTGGGCTGGGGGGATAGCTTCCTGAAGCCTGGAGAGCTAGAGGGGCCGGTGCACACCGACCCCTCTTGCTCTCCAGGCTTCAGCGAAAGCCTGCATTTGCCCCATAGGACGCACATACATTTCCCCTTCATTTTTGGAGGGGAAAAAGTGCGTCCTATAGGGCGAAAAATACGGTCGTCTGAAATTCAACACTGTAACTTTGCCAGAGTTCATTCTAACAAATGTAAACTCAAAGATATAAAAGAAAACAATTTGTAGTCCATTATAAGTGACTCCATTTATGTTGTCATAAGGAACCTTTATACACCAAGGTAAAAATTTAGAATGAATCAAGGTCTCAGAAATGATGCCATGCTAGTGATAGTTTGGCTTCAGCAGACAGAACTATACTGAATGTGTTCCACATTTTCCTCATATTTTCTTGAAACCTAGTTGCTCTCTTAACATTCTGTTCAAACTATAAGCTGTAATTAGGGAGGATGCCTATGCCTTAAGTGCATTAAAATGTCATTATGCACACTGACCAAAGTACCTTTTTAAAAAGCCAATGCTGAAATAATACTTAAGCAAATACATGTTTATTATCACCAAACGTACCAATAGCCCACATTCCAGCAATCCAAACATTAGTATGAAAACATTTTTCCAATTACTGAAGATTCCCTATAGTGCTTCAAGCTGCTTTATGACATTTTAAACCCTGTAAATAATATGGGCCTTTCAAAAGCTACAAAATCTTAGTTTCTTCCCATTGACCTGGGAACTAAATTTATAAAAAGCACATTTTCATAGCAGGGAAATAAAAATGCTTTTAACACATTTGTCTTGAAAATTGGTGGTGGGTGGTGTTAAATAGTGTCAGGGGATAAATAACCATAAAACATAACATTAGCGTATCCAGGTATTATTTGAAGCAGACACAAATGGGATGTCACTACACTTTGTCATTTTTCTTGCCATTTGTCCCATTAAAGCTATGTAATCATACATCAGTCACGATTGCAGTCAGTATTTTCTTTTCTTTTCTTGCTGTGTTTGGTTCATCATTTCTTTCTACTGTGGAATAAATTCTTTAGGGATAATAATTTTCCCATAATGGCAGTTATGATCTGGATATGATTTTAAACATGTTGTAATGTTTCTAAAGACACAGCATAGTTTAGAACTCAGTTAAGAAAACCACATTCAGGTTTTTTTATAAAACCAACACATACATTTTATATCAAAAATGTAGGATATAAATCTTCAACAGTTCTTGACAGAGCAACTAAAAGCTACATTTGGGCAACAGTCCTATGCATGTACTTATATATTAGATTATACTCAATGGGGCTTATTTCTGTGTAGACATGCTTAGAACTTCACAGTAAGAAGCATTAGTCTTGGATGAATAATAGAGTTAAGCTAAAACTTATACTTCTAGCAGTTCCAAAATTTGTTTCTCCATTTTGACAGCATACCTTGCCAAAATGCAAAAATCAATGCATATTTTCTGACAGGTGGACTCACATATGTGGCATATATTTACTAATTATATACTGCTCACAGCAGCCCTGTCTCAGCAGTTCACAATAAAATCTTAAAAATGGAGAAAAATGAATAAAATCTAAAATGCCGCAGCTAAAAAAGCACAATTGATTTAAAACCCATTTGGAAATGGGGGGTTTAATCTGTTGCCTGAACACCAAGATGAAGCTTACAATTAACTTCCTTGGATATTTCATAAAACCAGCAGCCAAGAGAATGAATGAAACTGAGCAGAATTAAGGGTGGGGGTGAAATCAATACACAATTTCCAGTTTCTATCTGATTTGCTTGTTGCTAAATTTGCTTGGGGATGCAGGTGGCGCTGTGGGTTAAAGCCTCAGCGCCTAGGACTTGCCGATCGAAAGGTCGGCGGTTCGAATCCCTGCGGCGGGGTGCGCTCCCGCTGCTCGGTCCCAGCGCCTGCCAACCTAGCAGTTGGAAAGCACCTCCGGGTGCAAGTAGATAAATAGGGACCGCTTACCAGCGGGAAGGTAAACGGCGTTTCCGTGTGCGGCTCTGGCTCGCCAGAGCAGCGATGTCACGCTGGCCACGTGACCCGGAAGTGTCTCCGGACAGCGCTGGCCCCTGGCCTCTTAAGTGAGATGGGCGCACAACCCCAGAGTCTGTCTAGACTGGCCCGTACGGGCAGGGGTACCTTTACCTTTACCTTTACCTTTAAATTTGGCTTAACTAAAATACTGCTCATTCTATCCGGAAATCAAAACTGGAAAAATATCTGGTGGCCACTCTAGTAACTTCTAATAATTTCACTTACTTATTTTAAGGAAAGTAGAAAAACGGCAAGAAATACAGAAAGTAGATTTCAAGCAGGGGACATTCCCATGTCTGGAGATGCCAAGTATTGAACCTGGGACCTTCTGCATGTGGAACATGTGCCTTTATCACCATTTGAAGTTAGTCCTACAACTTTAAACCAATCAATGGGACTGGTTCTTGGAAAAGAGGGATGGAAGAGAAGATACATCTAAAATGACATATTTTCCATCTGAAATATCATGAGCATCAGCACATCCATGCAGAGATTTTCACCCTGTCACAGCACACACTGCTATATTAGTTCTTGCAGTGCTGACTCAATACTTTTAGGGCAATGCTTTCAGTCAAAGTTACCTGTCATGATAAGGTAGGGAGAGTAAAATTATGAGTGGTCGCTTATTGTAGCAAAGAGCAACTCTTCATCATCTTGTCCCAAATACTACACCAATTCTTTACCAGTGCCTAACATCACAATAAATAAAAGTGTTGGAAGGATTTTAGAACACTACATACCAAGTTTAAATGCTTGGCTAGAGAAAGGGCAAATGCAAACACACAAACAGGTAGATACTGAGGAAAACACCTTTTCAGCAGCGACCCCCTGGCTTTGGAATGTTCTCCTTATGGTGTCTTCCTTGGCACTCTCCAGTGCTAGGCAAATATTGTATTTTTGTGCTATGTTCGAAGCAAGAGGAAAAACAAGCAAGTAGTGTGGAGAAGATAGAGAAATGCTATTGGGTGACAAAGACAATGCACAACTGCTCAACACCTAATTTGCCTCCGTCATCACCCAAAAGGAAAGCAGTGGTGAACCTGGATATCAGAATAAACAATGCAAGGAGGAAGCTGTAGCCCAAGATAGGAAGGGAGTTAGTAAGGGAACACCTAGCTACTTGAATTCAGATCTCTAGGGCCTGATGAGCTGCACCCAAGGGTACTAAAGGAGCTTGCAGTTGTAAATCATACCAATGCTTAAAGAAAATTCATGCTGTTAAGCTATCCCTTCAACATTTCACAATGGATCACATGATTAAGGGACAAATCAAGAGCAAAGATATCAAATATAGTATTTGCATTATAATAATGTACTATTTACTTTTTTCTTGGTATACATGAAAATGTATGTCTGTTTGCGTGTGTAGAAAAATCCAAATTACAGTGGAATTAGAAATGCAAAAATAAAGTTGGCACCACAGAAAGTAAAATGTATATCAGACTCTTTAAGACTAATTGAATTACCATTGATAAGTTGTCACTTAAAGAGACAAGTCTGCAGTGAAACATGGGTTTGCTGCAAATGACCTGTCATTACAGCCATGGGTAATGTTCACGTCCAGACTAAAAACACAATACCTCCTAGCAATATTCTCAACAGGAGTCAAAACAGCAGGAATGGTGAAAAGTCAGTGTACATGATCCACTAGAGAATTATGCCTCAGGTGCTATGTTAATTTACTTGCTGGCATACATTAATTGAAACCAATCAATAACACCTCTGGTACAGACTAGGAAATGCTGCCAAAGTAATTGACTGCCACATTTATTCATGTTCCAAATTTGGAAAAGTGGAATAATTTAGTCAAAGATTTTTCATTTACGTCAGTATAGATAACACGATGATTTCACAACTGTTCTTCCAGTTCTAATTACATAAATTTGTGTCCTTTTTTTTAAAATCACCAGCACCTTTTTAAAAACTAGTGTACAATCCTACAACTGCTAAACATGCTGTTGGCTTCTTCTTTTTTTACTTTAGGTAGCACTTTTAATATAATCAAATATTTTCACACTTACATTTTGACCTTTAGATACCAGCACAGTCTCCCTAAAACATCAATGTGACAGTAGTACAGTTTACCTCTTGTATGCTAAGACAGAAAGTCATATGCTTAAACCCAGTGAATTCATGATTCAGGAGATATTTGGAATAGGACTTCAGAACTTATTTTAGGGTTTAGTCCTATGGTCCCTGGGAGGACATTCCAGGGACCATAGGCAAGATCAGATTCATGATTTAAGAGCATCTTTCTCTACCACAGCTGGCTGCTCTGAAACACTGCCCCAAGTAATGTTGGTTAAACCCCAAAGGGAGCATGTCACAGCATACAAGTGGCTGTATTAGTTGGGAGAGTGAATTTAGCCATACTCTGGAATGGGTATGGCTCCATTCCCTTCCTATTGTTTCCAATGGGGAGGATTTCTTTTTTTAATGACAGCTGAGAAAACAGCATAAAAACACAGAGCATTCTTCCTCCACCACTCACTTCTTCCCTGCCAGCGTAATCCTGCCAACTCAGAATGTACTGCAACAATGCTGTTCAGTGAGATTTGAAGTCTTACATTCTGGTATTCCTATGGAAGCTTTAGGAGCCATAGATAATGAGAATGGAGTGGGATGAGTGCAGCCTATAGGTGACCTTTCCTCTTTTCCCCTTGCAAGCACCCTGCAGACTTTAGGGTAATTGACAGTGAACTAGTCAGAAAGGCTGCTAAGTGTGACATTTTTGCACCCAACCAATCACACTCATCTGTGCATTTCTACCTAGATACTTTCAGCTGAAAGCTGTTCCTCCCAGGAACAGAGACCTGCAAAGTCCCCACTATATAGGTGTCTGCTATTTTTCAGATAAATCCACTTTGTTTTGGCTGACTGTGTCAACAATCATTGTGATTGCTTACTAATTTAGGAGATACTGTACAGAATTTCAATTCGACTTCCAAGCTGTATTTTGGCAATGAAACAGCTTTAGTTGTCCTTACTGATGAACTTTATCAGAAAAAGAAAGGTCAAGAGCCACCCTGTTGACCCAACTCAATCTTTCAGCAGCTTTTGATACCATTGATTACAAACTGGGACATCATTTGGTGGTGGTTCCACTCCTTTCTCCAATACCATTACCAGAGGGAAGCATTGGTGGATCTCTGTTTGGCTGCTTGTGTTATAAAAACCCACAGGGTTCTGTTATGCTATACAGCACTCATATGAAATCTCTGGAAGCAGCTATCCAGGACTATAAGGCAAAATGCAATCAATTTTCTCGGAATAACCTCTAGTATATCAGCACTAAGAGAAATGTGTTCTATTAGCAGGGGGCAGGGGGGGGACTTGTGATAGAAACCAACTACACTATGAACAACACAATGGTTGAATAGATGTCACCACAAGTTGTTTCTTTGGTTAAAATCCACTCTCCTTCCAGTGGGCTTAACCTTCACCTTTCTTAGTGACAGGTTGAGCAGAAACTCTAGCCCCAGTGAGAAGACATTATTATCACCTGTTCTAACACCAAAGGCCCCTTGTTCACACTGTGGCTTACGAGGGATGAACTCCCACGAGTTCATTAGCAGTGTACATTCTGCATTCTCCTCAGAAGTTCCAGAAGCTTGTGCAGATGCACTAAACATTTGATTTCCTTTTGCTGGAAACTGACAGAACAATTCATGTTGCTTACTGCCACTGCCAAGGCTCTGTGAAATAGTGGAGCTACTGCTCTATCTACAGCTTGGCCACTCATGGCAGCAGCAGTGGAAGGTGGGAACAGGCAGATTGGGCCTGATCCCTGTGCCAGCTTCAGTCTGGAGCAGCAATTAGGTTCAGGTCATGTCTTGTACCAGCCAGCACCAGCTGGGAGAGCAACTTGATGGCTAGTGGGTCCTGGTCTGGTTCAGTCACATCCCTGGAATGCTCCATTTTGGGGCCTTCTGCTGGGCTCTTCAAGTAGGGATACCACTGGCAAGCCGCCTGCATGTCGGCATATTTGGGAAGTGGTAGATATGTGCTGGTAGAGTGGTGCAAGTGTCACTCTGGGGGTGGCAGCCACAGGAGGCTGGCTGAACCAGGAGAAGCAAGAAGAATGATGCCTTTACTGAATCCAATCCAGAGACTAGGAGATCTGTATCGCAGGCTACATGAGAAAAATATTTTTGAAGTCTGAACCCAACCCCAAACCACTTTCCAACACTGCTTAGCAAGTTTTTTTGTAGAAGCACAATTCAAAGTGTTGGTGCTGACCTTTAAAGCTCTAGACGGCCTTGGTCCAGTATACCTGAAGGAGCGTCTCCACCCCCATCGTTCTGCCTGGACACTGAGGTCCAGTGCCGAGGGCCTTCTGACGGTTCCCTCGCTGTGAGAAGCCAAGTTACAGGGAACCAGGCAGAGGGCCTTCTCGGTAGTGGCACCCGCCCTGCGGAACTCCCTCCCACCAGATGTCAAAGAGAAAAACAACTACCAGACTTTTAGAAGACATCTGAAGGCAGCCCTGTTTAGGGAAGCTTTTAATGTTTAATAGACTATTGTATTTTAATATTCTGTTGGAAGCCGCCCAGAGTGGCTGGGGAAACCCAGCCAGATGAGCGAAGGGTGAATTCCTTTGAGCGATTCCAGGATACACTTGCAAGCATTCACTGAATTCAGTGACACTATACTAATGTGAGACCAGTTCAAATATTAACATTGCTGCTGTCTGTTCTTTAAACATAACCAATGCAGAAGCATCAGGATACACCAAATCAATGCAACAAAATATATCAAACTTGCTTTAAATAAAGTATTAGCAGACACTTTCCAGTATTTTCCTCATGTTCTAAAACCGCTTCTTCATGTGTGTGGTGTTTTGGGGTACCTACTAATGTCTTGACACATTCAAGTACACATCATTATCAACATCTTTTGAAAAATTATCTGTTAGCAGCTGTTTTATTGCAAGTGCATTATTCTGCAATATATTAGTCTACATGAACTGTACAAAGCAGCCACAATGAATGCTTCCTGTGGAACCATTTTAATTAAATGAATTGACTAATAATAGTAATGAAAATGGATAGAGCATTTTTAAACCATAAGATACTTTGGCATAATTGAGTGAACTAACCCCCTTCTGGAAAGTGTGTGTGTTTTTGATTCAGTGAAGCTAGGCTCAGTTGTACAACATATGTTTTTCATACACAAGGTTCCAGGTGCCATCTAAGCATCATCCCTAACTAAATATCCACCTGAGACCCTAGAGAGCTTCTAGCAGTCAAAACAGACAACAGAAAACAAGACCCAGAACATGACACAGCATAAGGCAGCTTCTTAACATCCATGTTTTCAACATTCACAGCTCACAAATATGGGTGAGTCCACAAAATAGTAATGGCTACACATGTCAATGAGTTCACTTTCTCAGAAACAATTCAGCTCCCTGCCATAAAAGTAACATTGAAATCCTATTTCTGAAACCATGCTTATGAATTCGGATCACTTTCCATGACACAGAGCTTAAGTTTGAATTCCTTTCTAAAAATCTGTTATTATCATATACAAATACAGGCGCGCGCACACCCGTATGTGTGTTCTGCTTGCATGCAACTGTGAATATGCACAGTGCTGGGAGATTATTAAATAAATAGAATCATACAAGGAAATGGTGGGAGATAGCTGGAGAGTCCTGGTGATTCAGGTGCAGACTCTCCCCAGAGCCCAAAGAGGACATGAGTGACAGAGAAGAAACCTGAAAGATACCTGAGGCACAACGGGGCTTTGTGTGGGCTGCTGAACCTCCCTGCCTAACAGCTGCCACAAGTGTCATGAACTGGCAGAACTACAGGGAGGAGGAAAAGGAGGAAGAGGATCCTGGTGAGGGGTAACTGAGACACAGGGGGGCAAGCTGGGGATGGAGGAGAGGTTGTGTAGAAAGTACTCACAAAGTGAAGGAGGATGTTGAGGAAATCAGGATCCAGCGCACAAGGACCTGTCTCACATGGCAGGCTCTGAGGTGTAGGAAGCAGCTGGCAGGGTGCTCCAGGATGCTGAGATGGGCAAGGGCCCATAGTCCAGCTCATTAGCTGGCCAGGTGGGACTTGTTAGCTCTGGGAAGAAGTGTGTGATTCCTCAGCTGGAGTAGGCTTGGAGCAGGTGAGGCTCACATGCCTCATGAAGCCCAAATGCTACAATCAGCATGTAGAGTTGAGGTGATATGTCTGCTCAGCTTCCCACCTTGGGTGGACCATGGCTTGGATGTCCCAGGCAGCTCTTTGGGACTGTGTTTGTGTGGGACTGACCTCCAGGTGCCCTGACCCCTAGATCAGCTGCAGAGGTAGGAGCCTAGTCTGACCGGACTTTGGACCTGTTGGCCTAATGGACTATGCTGTAAGATGTGGAATCATGTATACCAGTGGGATGCCACCAGGTAGCCTGTGGTTGAGCACTATGAGAGGTAGCACCACCACAACTACTTTCTCACAGCCTCCTGTCAGCGCCAGAGCTTCAACTGTAGTTGTGTGGAGGGAAAGGGGGAGGAGCCAGACAGCAGGAGAAACTTTGCAAATGGTGTTCCCCACTTTCTATACTATTTCACTTATGAGTGTGGGGGTCTGGAATTTAACCCCGACAGCAGTTATCTGGTTTATTATACCTATTCAACTATTACTGGCAGAGAGGCACTTGTTGGATTTTCCACCTCAGGCGTCAGGATAACTTCACCAACCTTGAGCAGCATGAACATTGAGTTGGGTGGGTTTGGCGCTGACCCACCACAGGCAGCAAAATGCCTTCAGTAGCTTTGTTACACATCCATGCTTGGACTCTGTACTCATGGGCAACCTGGCAGACCTCGCAGTGGCAGCGACCTGGCGGGCCCCACAGCAGCACTGAGCTTCCTGGTGGCGGCTGAGGCAACAATGGTGGCAGGAAAAGAGCCAACAAAGGTAAGAAGAAGGGGTTGGGGTGGGGTGGGGGAGCTGGTGGCAGGGTTTAGTAGTGGCATGGTGTGTGGGGGGTGTCCCTCTTTGGTGGCATAAAAAGTTGGGAGAGTATGCATTTATTGAACCAACAGGCAGCCTTCTCCAGTTGTTTTTGTTTTAACTATTGTGCTTTTTACCTTGTATTTTATCCTGTGAGCCACCCTAATAGCTCATGATGGAAGGGCAGTATATAAATGTAATAAATAATTATATTATTATTATTTATTATTATTATTATTATTATTATTATTATTATTATTATTATTATTATTATTAAAAATGCATGTTTAGGATTACATAGTTCTACAGCGCAACCCTGTATACACTGAAGGAAGCCCCACAGCGTTCAGTGGGACTCAAAGGAAAGCGCGGTTCGAACTGCAGCCTTAGACAACGTGGGCTGCATCGCCTCAGCGGTTCTCTGCAGCCCTCGCCAGCAGGGGAAACGGACTTACCTGAGAGGAGCGGGAGGGGATCACGCGGGAAAAAAACGAAGCGGGCGCCAATGTATTTACCTTTCTCTCCCCACTCGAGGATTGCGGACGAGGCGGGAAGGAGGCTGAAAAGGGTAAGCCCTGAGTGGCCACACACATTCCTTTGCCTTTCGAGAGCGCGTCAGTCAGAGTGTCTCTCTGCCTCTGCCCCCACCCAGCCCCGTCATTCTCTGAGTCCCACCAATATAACTATTTCTTTCCCTGCGTCCCCCGAATAATAAAGAGGTCGTGGCCGCAGCAGGGGGGGGGGGAGTGTGTGAGCGGACAGAAGAGACCGTGCACTGACCGCTGCGGCAACTGACTGCAGCAGCAGCAGCACAAGCAGCTGCGGCAGCAGCAGCCCACCAGGCGAGCTCCCTCCCCAATCTCTCTCTTTCTCTCTGCCTCGCGCACACTTTCCATCCAGTAGCCAGGCGCCAGCCTATAGGGGGCTCTTTCCATTGTGTTAGGCGGAGGCGGCCGCAGCAGAGCGCCTCTCGGCGCAGTCCTACTCCACGCCCCGTAGCCGCCCTGTCCTTCGCAGAGAGAGAGGGAGAGGGAAGAGGGAAGAGGGGGAAGTTACTCGCAGCAGCGGCAGTAGGGAGCCTTTCATCCATAATGCAGACGCTGCACGGCTCCCCCACCTGCAGTATGCTTTCCCCAGCTACCTTGGGGGTGTAGGGGGTTGACTCTTAGACAAAATCCGGGGTTATGAAGGAAAGGGAGGAGGAACAAATCTTCTGTTAGGTGAAACGTTCTTAAAGGGTTAATTTCTTTCCTTCGCAAACTGAATATAGTGCTGGGGAGAGGAGAGTTTGCAGGGCATTCAGTATGCACGGTATTCTCACTCCCCCTCTCCGTAAAGAGGAAGCCAAGGGAAGGTAGAAGGGGATGGAGAGACACGTACACTCAAAACTGCATTTGCAAAGTACTACAGCGAGACCCCACTTCAGAAACAGCAGCAGCAGGAAGTCCCTGCCTGCACCACCAAATAAGCTCTACTAGAGAAAAAAATGATCACTCTGTAAAGTTGCTTTTCCAAGCCCAACCGAGTCTATAAATCAAGGCGCGGGGGGTGGGGGAGGGACGGCTCCCCCCTTTTTTGCTGTGCTGCTCCATGCAACGTGAAAATTGCTCTTTAGAGAGAGAAAGAGCGTGTGCCTTTGAACCCATGCCCGGGATGCTTTCCAACTTCTTCCTTAGCCCTGGTAGCAGTCCTACCCTTCCTAATCCGAGAACTTTAGCAGACAATAAAGGGAGCATCAGAGAAACTTGTTAGATTGGCATTGGGATTTCATCTTTTAATTGCTCTGCCAGTTGCTTTTTAAAAAAGAAAAGAAACACTCTAAAAAGATGCACCACCTAAAACGAACCCTGTCCGTTTCAAATCCAGAATAACTGCAATACAGCATCGCTTCCCTCCCTCGCCCCCTCTTTTTTTAAAAAGGAAAGAAAACATGACACTTGTGGACGGGTAAAAATCCATCGGTTAGTTAACTTGAGGCACTTACCCCTCTGAGATAAGGAAGATGTCAGAAAACTAGCAGCTCCATGATTCAAAGAATCCTTGCAACTTTCCTTAACATATACAGAGACCTTCTGTTGAGTTCAAGCAGGCAAGCTATTCAAGAGGACTTTTCACTCGAAAAGAGGGATGAAACTGGATCTCTTCCCCAGTATCAGGACTCCGGAAAACCAAATCCTTCTTCAGAAGAGAATTCTTTCAGACCCGTTATCTGTATTACCATTAATGCGCAGAGCAGAAGGCATTGCATACAAATAGATCCAAGTATGAGCTTCTATTGGTGGCTGAGGCAGGCCCCTGGGTCCTACTGCTCCATCGCAGGGAAACTACAAAGCAGCAATTTGCAAGCGGCTTTGGAGGAGCCGAGCCATGAATGGGAGGAGGGGGAGACGAGAGGCGAAGGAGGGGGGGCAACCCTCCTGGAATTGATTCGTTACCTCTGCTGTGGTGGTACGTGTTGCTGAGATTTAACAGAATAAAACCCACATTCAGCAGAGATGCCGGAGAAGGCAGTGCACACCTTTCCCGTTTTCAGCTGCCTTGTGCTGGATTGTTGCGGGGAAAGGGGTGAGAGGCTAAAACTAACAACTTTTGCGAAGAATGCTCAGATGGGTAGCGGAGGGTTCATGGAAAGATCTTGGATTCACTCTCCAAATTACTCCTTGGCTCCCCCGAGCCTTAAGCACATTTAAAACTGAGCTCTAGTGATTCTGAGCGAGAGGACTTCCTTTTTCTTCTTCTTCAAAGCAAAGCTTCTGGAGGTACCAAACTGCCAGAAAGAGACCATTGAAGCAATGACAGCTGGCTTGCACCAGTGGAGTAACAGTTTTATGGGATCCGGTCCCTGGCAAAGAAAGAAGAGCAGCGGGGCTCCAGTTCTCTTTTCCCTTGTTGGAAAAATTACTTCTACCTGGTGCTCCCACACATTTCTCCTGGTCTTGGCCAAAAATGTCAAGAAGTGTAAAAAGATGATCAGTAGTGTTGCTCCCACTTTGCCCTCAACAATACAGTTTAAGTGCTCTCACACAGCACCGCTGTCAGAAGGTGATGGTAGAGCTTCAAATGCAGCGTTACTGAAGCCTGCTGCTGCTCCTGCTGCAGGGCTTGGCATTTTGCTAAGAATTGTAGCTTTGTGATGGAGTCAGTAACCTTAATGCATGATCCCATTTGCCACTGTGCTGTTTTGTATAACAGTTGGTGCACTCATTTTTCCTAATACACCCAAATTTTCCTCTTGCAGAAAGCAGTCGTTTTCCAAATTGACTCATTACCAAACTGAAGTATTAATTAGAAGAACTCGTTTCAAATGCCTTCTCATTAGTGTTTGCTTCACTTTAGGTCAAGTGAAGTTTTCTGGGTGGTGAAAAGCAAAAGGAATGTGGGAAGCACCCATAGATTAAATGCCTAAACACTCCTGTGCAAATAATCACATAGCTGCTAGATAAAACGACTGTCCAGTTGTTCTTAAGGTAATATTGTTACTGTGTGTTAAGTTATAACAGATTCCTTGGTTTGGTTTGAGAAATTATCACATGGAAATGTGTATTACAGTGGTACCTCTAGTTACGAACTTAATTTGTTCTGGAGGTCCCTTCTTAACCTGAAACTGTTCTTAACTAGAGGCGTGCTTTCGCTAATGGGGCCTCTTGTTGCTGCTGCGCCGGCAGCACACGATTTCAGTTCTCATCCTGCGGCAAAGTTCTCAACTCAAGGTAAGTCTTCCAGGTTAGCAGAGTTTGTAGCCTGAGGCGTTTGTAACTCGAGGTGGCACTGTATATCACTTCGTCTTTAAGGTGCCACAAAAATCTTTGTTGTTTTTGAGCTGCAACAGACTAACATGACTACCCCTCTGGAAGCAAACAATCATTTCAAGTTGATAATCTAATTGAAATAAGTCTTGGTCTAGAAAACGCGGCTATTAAAAAATCCTGCTCTGGCAATGACTCACTATTTTAACTTGGACAAGTGTTGTTGTTTATAAATGCCATTTCCCTTAATTTTTCACAGGACTAACTATTGTAATAAAAGGGCGGTGGCCAACCTGATGCCCTCCAGATGTTTTGGATTACAGGGGCTATTGTCGCTGAACACTGGCCATGTTGGTTGGGACTGATAGAAACAAAAGTCCAAATATGTCTGGAGGGCAACACATTGACTACCCTTGCAATAACATAGGAAATAAGAATTTTTCTCTCGCTGATTACTGTTGGGATGAAGCAAATGAATGAGTCTGAAAGTTCTCTGCTAAAGGAAGCTCTCTTAAACAGCATATTACTGCTGTTTGCCATGTTAAACAGAGTGCTCTGCTGTGTTAGTCGGGCACAGAGTAAACCCATTGAAGCCCATTGATTTCAATGTCCGAGTTAGACATTATTCATAAAGTGTGAAGGGGAGATGCATATATGCAAAAACTTGTCATGGATAGGCAGCTGAGAGAAATCTCAGCTTATCAGCATGTTTTCATTTCATGACCTCAAGTGTTTGGAAATGGTCATCTCCTCCTTTCATGTTGCATTTACCAAAGTAAACACTGGATGAACACTGCTATGCCTGGGCCATGCATAAAGTGCAAAAAGCCTTTATAATCTAGTTTCAAGTATCCTATCTGTGGTATGCAGTCATATAATTTGGGCCTGGCAAAGTCAAGTCCACATATTGCTGTTTGCATGGTGGTTGATAATTTTCTAGCTTTTTCCAGACTTCCAAATATTGCAAAAGCGGAAGGTTTATAAAGCATGTGAGGGTTACAGTACATAGCTGGCATCTGTGTAATGTATGGGTGCCTCATGTTTGACTAGCCTGACTTATCTCATAGGATTATTTATCAAAATGAATAAGTGAAGTGATTACTAGCCTACAAGTTAAAGAGTAATTTATAATGCATAATTTAGCAGCCATAAATAATCATGTGCCATTCATTACTAGGTTTACTTTATATTTTCATTTTAGTTCACTGATTTCATAATATGAGTTAGACTTGATAAATGGTAAGATTTAAAACCATCTTTGGATCTTTAACATGTAAAACATTGCACAGTATCAATAAGAATACAAAGTTAATGGAAGAAAAGTATCAGTTTAAAATATTTTAGTGATAAATCCAACTGAAGACAGACTGTGTGTGGGGGAGAGAGAGAGAGAGAGAGAGAGAGAGAGAGAGAGAGAGAGAATGTGAGAGAGTGAGAGATTGTGTGTATTTACAACTGCAGTTTTATAGCATTTTAAAATTCTATCCTGGCTTCAGTGCAGTAAAAGGCGAAGGACCCAGTCCACAACTCTTCTGAACCCTGCAGCACTGTGGAAGCACTGAGATGATTTCTCTCAGCTCTGGCAAATCTCAGGCATTCCTGGACTCCAAAGACTACACAGCCCAGCTGCCTTGCAACAAACAGCAATAGGAGTACTGCATTGCAGCCTTCTCCAACCTGGTGCCCTCCTGATGTATTGTGTTACAACATTTGTCATTCTTGACCATTGGGCCTGCTGGTTGGGATTCATGAGGTCTGTAATCCTTTCAAAAAGCCTTGTAGACTTACCTATTTCCAGTGGCCTTTGCATGATTCTTATGCACTCTCAGATGTGCTTTTGCTGCATTGTGAAAGTACACTTTCTATATTGGGCAGGAATAGTTTTAAATTACTGGTGGCTTAATAACATTGGGGTTGTTTAAAACTTTTGGGTTTAGATATTATTATATTATGCTTTTTTTATTAAGAAATCTTGTTACACAGAAGTGGAGAGGTCTACAGTTTGCTGAAATACAGCATGATAAAACTTGCATAAGGAATGCCCACCCAACTCTTTTGGTTGCTTCATTTCTTTGAAATAAGAGAGAGTATAATATTATGGCTTGCTAAAACAATCATTAACTGTATTTAATATAAAGCAAGTGGTTCAGCAGATCACCCCTCTATTAAATAGAGCCCCACATACATTTCAAAGCCAGCTTATTCCTATGTAACTTTCTGAATATTTATAAGTACCAAAATTATATATTTAGGTCTGCTAACACACTGGAGGTGAAGAGTGGTATTAATAGTATTTAAGATTAAATAACTATTTTAAAATATTTGGTGATGAAGAAACCCATCTGAAATAAATCCTTGCAGGGAAAATAGCATATTAAAATAAACCTGTTGTAACACTGAGAGTTGTAGCAACAGGTACACCATAACCTGGGCTTAAACTTTCTGCAAGACCCTAGATTGTACCTAGTTGACCAACCTTAAGGGTAAATTGCGTAAAAAAAATGGGTACATTATGTCAGACTGGTTTCTATGCTGCCTTCTTACCGGCCAACCACTTAGTGACTCGTTCTGAACAGACTTGTTTTTAATTTTGATTAATTTTACTTCATTGTCTATATCTTCTATTTATGAGAATATTTCCTGAATATGAAGTATGCTGAAATGTGTATTGTGGGCTTGCTGTTTTGCAAGCGTCCACTTCCTTTTTTTCACCAGAGACATGTTTGTTGGTTATTTTGGACATTAGTTGCACTGCAGAAGGCGGGCTGGGGAGACCACACATTCAAGAAACACAAAAGTAACTGAAACAAAAACTCCTTTTACACTAAATTACATTATATCCATAAGTATGACCCAATCACCAGGGTACTGAGAGAGCTGCATGCTGCTCCCTATATACCATACCCAATTGCTGACACAGCTTAATTACCACAACCTAACAGCATCTGCCATATTGCTTCACAGCCGTAAAACTAGATCATGTTATTTGCTCAGGTCTTTAAAGAGATACACATCTTGTGAAACAATAACGAACCTTAATATTTAAAGAAACCGTTCAACAATGTTTTGTTGTAGCTGGGGCAGAGGAAGGCACCTGGTTGTGTTGCTGCAGATGTGCCATGGTGTTTATTCTCTCAGTGCTCCTCCCTATGGTTATTTCTCCTCTGTTCACTGCTATGGATAGCAGTGCACTGCTATGCACTATGGTCATCTGCAAGGGATATGCCACTGCATTTCTACAATTTACCTTTTCAGCTATGTAACACTTTGATGAGTCTCGTCCATGGGCAATGGTGTTCTCCAGCTCCCTTATTCTAATCTCCAGATCTCCCTTCCTGGCTTCCAATGTAGCATTTTGTGACATCAGAGAATTAACTCATAATTTTCTTTGTCCAAGTTCTTTCTGAGCAGAATTGGCAATATCATTCTGCTTTGCCACAGAAAGCTGAATGTTTTCCATTTTGGCATCGAAGTTTTGCTCCACCTGATATTCATATTCCTGAACCTGTTGTTGTTCCTTTCTGAGCTCTTTGAAAGCATTCAAAAGTTTACTCTCAAATTCCTAGTGATGGTGAAACTGTGTCCTGCTCTTGTAATTTTGCTTCTTGTTCTTTAGCTCATCATCATGAAGGTTCTTTAGAAATGTCATTTTGTTCCTTTTGAGTTTTCATTTTGTTTTCCATATCTGTTCTCCTCATTGTCTTTTGGAATCACTCATCTTTTTCTTGAGAGAGATGTTTTGTTACTCTGACTCTTGAAAATCTTTCTTGAGGCTTTGTTTTCCACACAAGGATGTTACCAATTCAACCTTTTTGGAGTGCAGCTGAGCATCAAGGTCCCTTGCCTGAGCAACTGCCAAGTGTAAATCTCTTTTTTAGAGTTCCTGGTGAACTGCTATTTGCACAGTTTATCTAGCTGTACCTGCAGAGTGGTGTGCTGGGTGGCTTTGTCATGAAGCTCTCTGCTCACCACTGCCAGCCCCCTCATTTCTGGGATTTGAAAGTTTAAAAATTCAACACACCCTACATACTACAGCCATACTAGAAGTTGCTGTATGGGGACTGGTACATTCTGGGTTTCAGCTATGGTCCTCATAAGACAAAAACAAAAAAAACCCCTACAGAACAGCGAATTTATATGGAACATGCTCATTATTCCCATTGTATTGAATACTGAAAGGACTGCAGTATGGGCTCAGTCCCATACACCAGGGATGGGGGGGGGACTTTGAGACCCAAATGCAGCTCTTTAGATCTCTCTATCTCTCTATCTGGCCCTTGGGATCCAGGTCACATTCCCTCTTCCCAGCCCACACCCCATATACGTCCTGATTTGCAGCTTTCTTGAGTATTCTTGCCTCTTGAATGTGTCCTTGAACTCTGATAATGCTTCTCGTTTTCCTGGGTGAAGTATGGAGAGGTAGGTTTGTGTGTGTAGACAGAGATCAACTTACTAAGTAAAGGTAAAATTCACATTCATTGCTTGCCCACTTATGACTCTGACATGTGGCCCTTTGAAGGATGCCCAGAAGGGAAAGTGACCCTCAGGCTGAAAGCTGTTTCTTATCCCTGCCATATACACACTTAACCTGGGAGTAAGCTCCATTGAACCTAGTGTGGAACATTTCTGAGTAGACATGCATAGGATTGCATTGTTAATGGGCTAGTAAGATAAAATGGATTATGGAATAAAACAATTCAGGTATTGGGAAGGTTGCTATTCAAAATCTCTGACGAAAGTAGTTTTCTTCATAAATCAAATTTTCTGTTCATTTTGAACCTTACAATGGAATTTGAATATTATTTCCAAGATTTGAGTCTTGAGTCTATGCCTGCTACATATGTGGTAAGATTAGTAATGGTAGAAAAAATGATAATATTTCATTTGTATTGATTACCTCTATTGTAAAAATGATGTCTGCTAAATTTTATCTCCAGTCACTGATTGCTAATCAGATACAACACTGTACTCATCACTGTAAAAGCAAAATAGTGTGGCCAGTTAGAAAGAAATTATATTGTCATTTTTCATGAAACTATAAAGCCTTAGATATGTTTGAAAATGTACAGATTTAGTGTAGTAGAAGTAGACAGTAGCCAAGTATAGGATAACTGTCACATTAAACTGTTCAATAGGGATTAATAAACCAAAACTGGCAGATTGGTTTAATAGACAAAGTGGGTGGGCAGTTAACCATCTGAGCAAAGATTATGACTTTCTAGTGAAACAAAACAAAGAGGAATGAATCACTGAGTCATTCTGTTAAGACAATTAAAACGCAATTGCTTGATCAATTATCGCTGCATGGATAATAGCTTGATTCAAGCAGAGCAAATAAATCATTAAACATTGAAAAAGAAAACCAACTCAAGTCCCTGAACCTAGTTTTAAATTTATCTCTAACACCTTAACGAAAAAGCCAGTGGGAAGTTCTCTTTTACATTCCCTATTGAAACTAGTGGAAGTTGTCCAAACATTATTGTGCGCATATATATAATTGTGTACTGCGTTTTGTATTCAATGTGAAACCATTTCCTCCAATAATAAAAATATATGTAATGAAAACAAAGACAACACTGGGAATCCAGTAAGACAGAGAATAGGAAGAAGGGTAGCCTGTCCGATCTTTAAAAATCAAATAAAGACAAAAAGTTTGATACTTAATGGTGAACTGATGTTTACAGCAAAGAGCTGTGCTTAATTGAAAATAATCTTAGAAGTGTCTTGTGTCAAGGATCATGCAGAATACCATGCAGCTGTTCAAACTCTTATCAACCCCTGTTCATACATTATGGCTACAGCTAGTAGCAAATTCTGGACATGTTTTTCTTTTCCACTGATGAGGCTCCTACTTCATGCTAGCAGTTCCATTGATAACACTTCTTTGCAGGATTGTTTGCATTTATAATTAAAAGCTGGAGGTTGCATTTTAACTGGCTGAAGATCAATTTGTTTTACAAGTAGAACCTACATAATCAGAAGCCAGCACTACTAAGATTTGTGGTGCTTTCTCTCAAGTAAATGTGCATAGGACATTTGATGTGATGATAAGCCTAATAAACTGGATACTGTGCTATGTACTGCTGCTCTTTCTTGTGTGTGTAACCACAACCACTTAGAAGCCATACTGAAATTAAGTGGTATAAATACAATGAATAATATAAATGCATGAATAAATACAAACATGTTATTGCTCATTTACTAAGGCCAGGGTGTGGCTTTGACCTTCTATACTGTGTAGTGTGGGGCTGATCGCTGGTTCTGTGTATGATGAGTACTGTTTGTTTATGTATGTGGATAAGTGTGTGTGAAAGAGAACGATTGTGTTTGATTGTGTGACGTAAGCTTGGAAGCATGTCCCTATGCCAAACCTCTTTCTTAAGACCACCAATGGGGATCTTTGTTCTTAAACTATTACAAGGGCTCTTTTCAAGTGGTTGTGAGTTCATGGCAACTATACTCTATTGAATTCCCTGAAGTAACATTAGCACTGATCCAGGGACCCCACCGAATATGCAGTGCTGATTCCCATTATGGGAAGGGGGAAAGGGGTTCCTGGAATCAATCCCCACCAAACAGGTGTTAGAGGTACAACCAGTTAGTTGTCCAGTGCTGTATGCACAGAAAAGGAGTATCTCCAGGTTCTATACACACGCCTTCCTTCCATATACTATATTCCTTATCACATGCGCATTCTGAAGCCCCAGAATTTAATATATTTCTGGCACCGTTTAACAGACTAATTAACCCATTTTGAAATACTTCAGTATTTGCAATCTTCTGGAATTTTCTGTTAAAACTCAGTTTTGCATTCAGATTCCTTCCAGCTGTGAGCTCCCCCCCTCCGTCTTTAAGCTTTTGCCCCAACCTCTGTAACTCTCTTTACTCAAGCTCAACCTTTTCTTTCTCTTCAGTTGAAAAAGAAAGCAATGACACTTCCCTGGCCATCATCACATTTAAAAACAGATGAAAGGTGAGATTTTGCACAAATGCAGAACATTCTCTGCTTATACAATCGGTGAAGGGTCTCTTAAAACAGAACTGCATAACATCTAAACATAGCATAGGGCCGCTTCTGCTATGCATCAGGGGAAGTGACCTGCTTCAGGCAGCACCATGCGGGGTAGGAGTGAGGATAGACAAGGCAGAAACTGGTACAGCCAGACTTTTTTTTAAGTGCTTCATGCCCAAACAAAAGGGGTGGGGCAGGGATCCTTTGCTCTCTGCTTCAGGGAGAAAAATGTTTTGGGACAGCATTGATTATCTCATGATAAAATTATATCAATTGGGAACAATAAATCCATCAAACCATGTCTAACAGTATATTATGAGTGCTGGATCTTTGCCACTGTGATAAGTTTGTTCCTGCAGTTTTGCTCACTCTTTTAACAAGAGCACTTAGAGCCATGGAGCTGCTGCTGCTCTGTATCTCTGTCCCAGTCTTCCTAGGAATGGATAGTTTATCGTACACACATTATGTGATGTTATCATGCTGAAAATTTTCCTATTTCAGATCACTGGCTGGTCAAGGCAGGAAGTACAGCAGGCGGAAATCACACCACACATTGTGATAAACTACATGTCACTGGGAAGAGAGGGAAAGAGATGGCTTGGAAGAAGTTCCACGTCTCTCATTTTACCTTTCACTAAAGGGATCAATAAAAGCGATAATAAGTGGGCTAAAACCAACCTTATAACATTGTGATTTATATCTCACAGGCTATGGACATGTCACACAACATTTACAAACATATAAAGTTGTAAGAAAAATATAAGATGCCTCCATATTACTTTTGCTGGAGTGGTAAGCATGTCCATCTGTTGCAGGAAAAACAATATAAGGTCTTGTGGCACTCTAAAGACTAACAAAGTTGTTATGGCACAAGCTTTTATGGACTACAGTCCACTTTATCAGGTGAATGAAATGTTATCCTGAGTTGAACACGCGTATACAAACATACACATGGTTGGAGGATCAGAAACACTGAGGCTAGAAGGGAACGAAATGCAGAAAGTGCAGTGATAATTGCATTAGAATATTAATTATATTATTCTTTTATAATATAATAATTACTTACACTCATTCTCTCTCTCTCTCTCTCTCTCTCTCTCTCTCTCTCACACACACACACACACACTTATTGATAACACATACATTCTGGCATTGATAAACCAATTGATACATGGAAAGTGCAATCCTATGCATACCTTCTCAGAATTAATCACAATTCAATGCAGCTTACTCTCCGGAAGGATTGCAAAAGTAGTGTGATTAAAAAAAAAATCTGTCTTCCTCTATCCAATGATGGCAATTCTAAGATCCCTTACAGAATGTCTTGAGAGGTTGAAATCCTTCCTTCCTTCCCATTTCTAAAGTTAGATTTGTGCAACCTTTTACTGTTGCGCATAGAGACTGATCTTTTGCATTATGTAGAATGCAAAAGGGGATTGCTGGCAGATAATGGCAAATATCACATTGGGAGATAAACAGATGACTGACCCATACATTGTGGATGACATTATTGATTATTGAGTAGAGTAGTCAGAGTAGACATGGATACAGGATAGATACAGTATCTGGATCTGCTGTAGGATCTAGTCCCTGTGTCGCTATCTGTGCTATGTGGCCTGTGGTTGATAGTAAGTAACTGTTTTAGGCTGGGGAGCTGTCTGGAAGCAAGTACTATCATGTGTGAGAGAAGTCCCATTGCACAGGACAGACTGTGGATCCTTAATGATACTGCTACATGCCAGCCCAATCTCTGACTGGTGAGAGTCTCCAGGGGTTTCAGGCACTTACTCAGGGTTTCTTGGAATGAAGGTCAGCAGAGACAGTAGTGTCTTTAAAGATATAGGTTTTATTTACACATACAATATATACAACCTGAGCATAATATGGAGGCGCTCATAGCTTTAATACTCCAATAGATCTTGTTTCTCCACCAGTCACAGCTTTGGATCCAGCATAGAGCAAGTATGCCTTTGTGTCTCCAGCTTCAAGCCTGCTTCCAGCTCAGCTCATCCACACTACTCTGGCTATTGCTCTCTTACCTAGCAACTATGTGGTGGTGTGGAGACCTATTAACCTGGAGGGCATCATCACTTAGTTGTAGATTTTGCAACCTAGTTCATTGGTTTGGGGGGCTGATGAGGACATTTTAGTGGCTGGCTAAGGTCACTGTCTTACAAAGAAACTTGCCCAAGTAGTTCAGCCCAAATAGAATCTTCTATTGGATTTGAACTCTCACTGGGTGCAGGATGCCAAGAACTAGAGGGTACTCAAGGCACCATCCAGGCTGAAGCCCCCCCCATCCCACAGCAGCACATTTGAATTATTTTAAGGTAATTGGGGGCTGTAAAGTAAAACAACTCAAAACAGTTTGCAAAAAAGATAAAACAATAATGTAAATGTTTAAGTTATGAATCTTTGACTAAGGTCTGTGAACACATAAGATGTTTATCTATCCATTAGTTTCCAGAAACTAAACCTGTTGCATGGAATGGTCCAGGCTCACGTTTTTGGTGAGAGGATAGTTACTGAATGAACTGGTGAAACTACTGAAGTTACTCTGTGACTCAGGATAATATATCATGTACCTGATGAAGTACACAATATTCCATATGCATCTGCAGATGAACTGTTCATTGCATTCACAAAGCTGATAAGGAGGTTAGCTTATAACTTGTTCTCATTGGTTATTTGCTCTGATTTGTTTGCAGGGTGCTTATGCATGTTTCTGTTAGTCATTCATCCATCACACACTTTTCAATGCATTTCCCCATCACTTTTGAAACGGCAGAATTCCGGTTCTTTTTTAAAAAGTGGATTTGTTGTGCTGGGGCAACAGAGCCCTTTAATCTGGTTTAACTGTGCAAACCTAAAGTTCCTGTATTTTACTGAATTTATCTCTCAAAATAGCGACTGTCTGGAGGCACCACTCCATAATGATTTTGTAAGTATTTTTTGTGCCACAGAACTATTTGTTGTCCACATTGCTTAACTCACACCTAGAAATGTTTTGCAGACTTGTGCACAAATACTGCCAATTTGCAACTTTTCATAAAGTGCAATGGAAAAATATTTGTGAATGAAGTGGCAGCGTGTTTGTAGTAAGCTTGCAGAAAGAACATTGCTTGCATTAAAAATTGCGCAGCTCTCTTTATTTTCTAGTTCACAGTGAAAAATAAGGCTTTAAAACATGCTTTAAAAACACATAAAATGCTGAAGGCACAAACAGCTGTTTCATCCTACTTTATCATAGAGTCTGCCCACTCTGTGCCAATGTCCTTGCTTACAGGGATATTTTGCATAGATTCTATAGCCACTGAGCTATATTTGAATTGTTCCTTGTAAAAAGAAAGGGAGAAGGGGAAAAATAGGGCACAAAGTCCTTGTTGACAGAGCTGGCATTAAAATGCTGGCAAGAATACAAGAGAAGACTCAATCTATACAAGCCATCAGTTCTGGATGATATGCAGCAGGGGATCTTAAGGGAATTAATTAATGAACATTCTTCATCAACTGACAATTATTTTTTGAGGAGACTTCAAGAATCATCGAGGTATTTCTATGAAAACCAAATGTGATAAAAGTAGTATTCTTAGTACTGTCTAATGGTAAAAAGAGAATCTCTGAAAATGCCTCCTAACATGTAAAGATATATATTTATTATATATTAGATATATATATTATTATCAAATAAAAAGCAGGCATTCTGCTATGCAGTATAGTGAGAATTTATTTTTTATTTAAGATTCTTTATAGATTTCTTGGTTTATGTTTACCTCAGAAATAGAGATCAGTAGTTTCTGAAAAATCTATGGTTATGAACAGTGTCTCTTAATTAAAGAAAATACACTTAAAAATGCCATGAGTAACATAAATATTCAGAAATAAATGCTCAAGTAGTTAAGTTACGTTTTTAAAAAGAGATAAAGAGTGAGAATGCAAAACAATAAAACAAAACCAATCATTCCAGCATCTGGCTGCCATTTAATATTTAAGCTTTAAATCTTTGGCAGAAGATTTTATAAAGAATGTTTTAAAATTGCTGTAAAAGAAACAAGATCATGTTTCTGTTTATTATCTATGTAAACTGAAACTACCCACCCACCCACCCACAATACCACTTATATTTAACTCCCCGAAACTACATTTCACGAGGAATTTTTGTTTGCCTGTAAACATGCATGCTTTTGATTTCTTTGGGGAATTTATACACATCATTGGATAATTTGATTTTAAGATAATTTCCTGTTAGACATGTAGACATGAGCCTGAACACATGGATTTCAGGAGAGGGGTGTGAGGTGGAGCGTAGAGTGCCAGATTCTTGACATGGTAGTCATTTCCTTGAGTCCTCTGAAAGTCCCTCAGCAGCTGCTTTCAACTAGAGTTGGGAAATCCGTTGAAATGTGCGACAACTGCTCTTTTGGGTACTGCATTTCTCTAAATTATTCTGAAGCATGTCAGACATAATACACACATAGACACAAAAAAAGAGAGGAACATTTCTACTTGTAAAATACTTAAGGCAGGTGGTTAGGCTACTTATCCATTATCTTGGAGCTAGGTCAAGGAAATCTAAAATATATTTGGACCAATCCTTTAAAAGTGCTGCACTGATTCTTTCCTGAAAGTGCTTCATATAAATTAATATTTGTTTATTTCATTTATATACCACCTTTACGCCCCCAAGAAGCCATTTTATCTTCATTAACAGCCCTTTGAGGTAGATTAGACTGAGAGACAGTAACTGTACCAAGGTCACCAAGTGAGCTTAATGGCTGAGTGGGAATTTGAACCCTGGACTCCCAAGTCCTAGTCCAACACTCTAACCCCTACACCACAGTTTTTAACTGTTTTTAGATTGTGAAATAGTACCTGTGGTCCAAGGAGCTATTTTTCAGACTTCAAAACAGTAAGTCTTACTCCAATGAAGAAGGAATTTTAAAATGTAAAAAAGTACTTTTCTCTCTATTCTCAAAACAACGCTGTAGGGGAGAGCACTTAAGTAGACTTCATACCCATATCACATCACCCACATTTTTAAAAAATATTAAATGCCCATCTTTTGCCCCTCACTTTTTCCTATTTTCTCCTAAATTTCATTACCTGTTCATAAATTTTCATATTTTATTTTTATATTAAAATATTCCTATATAAAATCAAAAGATTATGATTCCACCAGTTCCCACTTTCTTTGATGGCACGACCCTGTTGTGAGTCCTGAACGACTAGTCAATGCAGCAACAGAGAAACTATTAGCTGAAGTGATAAAAGCTTAAGATGACTGCTGGAGCAGACCCAATTCAAATCCAGCACCACGTTTTCCCCAGTTGCCAACCAGATTCCCCCAGGAAGCCCAGAAGTAGGATATGAAGGCAAGACCCCTCTCATTGTTTCACAGCGATGGATGTTCTGAGGCGTATTGCCCCTGAATCTGGAGATTTCATAAAACTATAATCGATTATATCCAATATTATTCACACTCAGAGTAAACCGATTGATTTTAGTGGACATGATTAACATGGGTACATTAATTTCAGTGGGTCTACTCTGAGTAGCACTTAAAATACAACCCTTGGACAATAGTGATTGATAGGCATACCCTATATGAATTTGTCTCTTAAATCACCAAAAATAAGAGTTATTCAGTTAACAATTTATTTATTGGTGTAACATGTTGTGTTAAGGGTTTTCAATCTTTACCTGACCTCCAAAATGCTTGGAAGTTGCAGCTGTTAATTGCTACATCCTTAACAGATGTGACTATGGCATATGGTTAGTTTCAGCTTCACTACATTCTTGGAGCTAGTTACCTGTCGGTGGGACAGTGTCGAGTTGAAGTCCCATATTTGTCTGTTCACTAGAATAAACATGTGCAACAGAACTATCATGCTTCTGAAGCTACCATTCCACGTTACAAGCACCCCAGCAAGTCCAATTGGGGCAGAGGAAATACACAGTATGTGTCAAAACTCATTCATGCTTAACTCATTCAAAATATGTCGTTTCATATCCTTTCTACTCCAAATTCAGCATGGAGCATCCTCATACTTTCCTTTCTTAACCTGCCAAGTTTCAATTCAATCCAATGGAGCATTTTCTAACAATCAGCCATAGAATCTACTGCCCCCATTTCTCATTATAAGGGCACAGTGCAATTCAGTCAGCTGCAGCTAATCATATAAATCAGAATAAGGCCCAAACTACACATGACCATTTGCAGACAACATGGTGGGTTGGCATTGCTTATTTGACCTCTCACAGGTGAGTCGCCGCTGCTTACCTGGAATGGTGATGAGGTGGTCACAGTGCAAGTGCATCGGCTGAGTCAGGCTTGTACTCCTGCAGTACAAGCCTAACTGGTGGATGTCAGGCTTAATCCTCCCTACCCCCTTACCCCACCCCCTTCTGGTAAATTGCAGCAATTCACCTGCCAGGAGGTCAGGTAAGCATCTCTGCCCATCACACCATCTGCTATGGCATGTTATGCTTAATGCGTGGTATGCAGCTGTTTCTTGTTTTCCTTTAATTAATTACAGTCATTATTTGGTGGATCATAGTGCATAGGGAGAGGAAGTTTATCTCTTCACTTTCCACCTGTGATTCTGCTAAAATCAGGTTCTCACATGCAAATAAGTTAAAAAGTTTCTATTGACGCCAGTGGGAACTTTTCTTCTTTTTCTTTTTAAGCCTTAACACCATAAAGGCAAGTGATTTTCATGGAGGAGGTTTTGGCTGTGAAAGAAAGGCATAATCCTTGTTTCCCAATATGATGGACCCAATAACAATCCTTCCCCTCTCCCAGTGGCTGCAATTAATTAAAGAACAGCACAAGAGGTATGGCTGAATGCAGAGTTTAAAATCTAAAAAAGAGTTTCATGTTACTCTAAGCAGATGCAAGTTTGCTAGCAAGGGCCTTATCAAACTCACAAGAAATTATTTGTTCTGCAGAACAGCTTTTTAAAATACATACATAGTCTCTGCATTGATTTCTGTAAATGAAGGTGTAAGGATTAAAGTGAAATAGAAGGGAATCAAATAACACATGGAGGTGACTTGAAGAAGGTGGGATGGTGACAAAAATAACAGACCTGAGATAATGGATTTTATGCACTCAGTATACATTAAGCCTATATAAAGCAATGTAAGTAGGCAGTGAAATATCAGGAAACAATTCCTAACAACCGTATCTAAGGGGCTGTAGTGTACAATAACCTCTCCTGGGAAAGCATGGAGGGAGATCCTATCACTTGAATTATTCATAACAATAACAAAAACGAACATTTGCAAAAGAGCGTATAAGAAACAATTTTAACTTTATAGAGTGTGCGCACAAATGGATCCAATATGCTTTTCCTGTCTGTGATACGTATGACATTGTGGCCCCGAGGGATTATGTCTGTTTTCCTGAAGGTGACTTGTTATTTCTTTCTTATAATTAAAAAGTTGTGTTTTGTTGCACAGAAATATGGTATGTACTCTGAAAAATAATGAGACACTGGGAACCATTGGATTGCCTGGTAAGTGTGTCCTACAAAAATATTCTCCCAAGTCTATTCCTATTCTACAAGGCAATGTAGAAATATAGAAGATACTCCCAGGTCAGAGCACTTTAACATATATTCTATTCAGATTTATGTCACCACATCTAGGAAAATAGCTAGAAAAGAAGAAGAAAAAATATTCAAGCAAAAAGGAGTATGCCAGGCTATATACTTTATAAAAAACACTAAAAGTATAATGGTGGTGTCTAAATTTAAGAGTGATGAGCAGTGCAAAAACAAATGTAAAATGTAAAAAGGACAGGAAAAAACCCTAATTTCACATGCAAGGTGGGCACGAGCGTAAGGGAAACTGGTCTATATCTGTAACAGTAAAGTAGGTATTTGTGCATCCCTCCAATTTTTAGAGAGAATGATGCAGAGAAAAATATTTTGAATCACTACAAAATCCAGAAATATATCTAGAATACACACAAAATGCTATTTATAAATATATATATACATCTATAGTGCAGCTAGACCAGCCTTTCCCAGCCTGGTGCCCTCCAGGTATTTTGAACCACAACTCCCATCATCCCTGACCATCAGCCATGCTGATGAAACTTGTAGTTCTAACATCTGGAGGGCACCAGGTTGGAGAAGCCTAATCTAGAGTACACAGTTTGTAGTTATAAAAAGGAAGTGTACAAGCAAGCACAGATATGCCCATTTTGTATAATAATTTTTCAGTTCTGCTGTCCTTTGAAAGATGAAAAGTAAAATGCCATTTTGAAGTTATATTTCTGCATTAAAACATCCTTTAATTAGATCGACATATACTTAAAAGAGTTTTCAGATCACACAATTAGGTTCCCCTGTAAAGTTTTCTCCATGCTCCTATTAGTTTACATTTTCCTCACACTCTCAGGCTTGTACTCATAGCAATGTCATATAAAGACAGCTGACCACTTTTGGTGACAGAGGCAATTGTGGGATAGCTGGGCAGCGTCAAGAGTTCCTTTCCATGCAGCCTGTTGACTCCGTCATTGGCCTCAGCTGGTCACAGGGGTCAACAGGATTTCCTGCTGAAATCTAAAATTGAATTGGGCTCTGAAGTGAGTCTTAACTTGGATCTGCCTCTACAGAATTTAAACTTCTGTTGGGAGCAAACAGCACTGTCGGCATCAGATACCCCATTCACCTTCCCTGTGGCAGTGCCTGCTGTGGAATAAATTTGTTGCCATATTTGGAGCCAGGGAGGAATCTGTGCCTGTCTGGGGTTTTTGTTTTCCTCATAGTTTAAACTAGACCCACCCCTTATCTAGGTTCAAATTTCAAGGTGTCTCAGTAAAGGAGTCCAGGGGGAGGCTAACAGGCCATAGAATTCCCCAGATGGTTACCTGGTGGGATTGCCCTATTTGATTTGCATGATAAGGAGATTCTTAATCCGGAATCAACCCTGATGAAATAATCAGCCAGCAGTTGGGCTAGTTGATCCGGAATACATACCCAGTGCCTGTGCCAAAGTCTAGTGATATCTGTAATCAACAATGTTGTGGCCATTTTGATCCGAAGCTGCTGTCATGTCATTTCATGCCTCCTATTCCTGCCCCCCGGTGGCCCCAGGCTTACTGAGCCTGGGCCCATAAATACATGTGAGAGAATAAGACAAACTATAATAATATATCACTATGTCTATAACAGAATTGTAGCTGCATCTGGCTGGTATTGATCACCGCTCAGCGCCACAATTCAACTAATTGGTATACAAATTAAGCCAACACGAATCCATTCAATATTCCAGGCCCCATAAAGGCATGAATATATTTTTCATGTTAGAATTTTCTAGGAAACTGTGATTGATACAGTGTTCTAGTTAAATTCTAGAAATATGGTATTTTAACAAACATTAAGATAATCGGGCTTTGTTTCCTTAGTTAAAAATGAAATTCCACACTGTACAAAGGCCCTCCATGCTGTGACATTGTTTTGATGCCAATATAAGTCAAGGTACATAAAATTTTAATAGAAGATTTTGCTTCAGATATATTGCAGAACTGATGCCTTCAGTGTTATATAATGGCCTATCACATTTCATAATGATGCTCCATGTTTAAGCAGCTTATAAAGGATGTATGAATACTATAAACAGCTTATAAAGAATTAATACATGAATATTAGAATGAATCAATTATAGATTGTTACAGACTCCAACAGGTTGTTCACACTTTGATTTATAACATACTGTACTGATGTGCTTACAACTGCCTATAACTCAATAACACACAGTGGTCATAGCTGTTACATGCTTATAACAGCTATTAATCTTTTCTTGGCCCTTTATAAACTATTTATAAGCAGAACTTTAATATAAAGTGCAACCTAGATGTTCACCTCCATCATTAGTCACTAGTGTACGCTCCTTCTGGCATATGCTGAAACTTCTGGATGTAGGTATGTAGCCCTAACATTTTATTTTAAAAGCTGCTCTTTAATTTTCCAAATCAGTGTTTGACACAGTTGCATTGTAAGCTGGAAGTTCAAGCTTGCACATTGAAAATTTTGCACCCAAATCTTTCCACATTGCTTAATATCTGTATGAATATGTGAAATTGCATTATGCTGTGTCAGGTCACAGGGCCATTTAGCTCAGTGCTATCTACTCAGACTGGCAGCAGCTCTCCAAGGTGCTTAAGCAATAGTCTTCTGTGACATTTTTTTTTAAAAAACCATACAATTCTATTTCAAAATTAAGTTAAAAGTACAAGCAATCAAAAGGGAGCATGAACACAACACAAGGGCACTGATGAAACAAAGAAGGAAACTTCAAAGCACACTAATGATCATGGAGATTGAACATGGTACCTGTTGCATACAAACCATGTTCTACTAGTAAACTATAACTTAATGATGCGAACAAGCTTCCTTTCCCTAAAACACATTTTCAGGTTGGGAGTATACACTGAAATTCTTTTCTGGTGCTGCCATTTTTTCCAGGTGTTGACACAGTGGAATAGTGGAGATGTGCAATCTCATGCTACATAAAAGCTTGTGTACCTACTCCACAAATGCCCGAATATTCATTTCAGGAGAACAGCAGTGTCTGTCAGTCTACCCTTAACCCAATGCAGAGGCAAATAGATGGGAAATTAGGCTGTGGAGTGACGTTGGTGTGTTTTAATATTTGTAATGCTTCCAATATTTCAAGGTTCAGTAGCTATAAAATAGCAATTAAGCATCCTGAGCCCACACTTCGTTATCATACTAAATAACAGTATATTGTCCTAAGATTTTATTTCACAAGCCCTTTCCTTTCTTTCCCTTGTTTTCTGTCTTACTTCCTCTTTTGTGGAAAGCGTAGATTACAACTGAACCAGGCAAACCATACCTTGCGCGAATCATTGCTTGCTTGAAAATTGGAACTGTAGACCACAATTGAACTATAGTTTCCACCTTGGATTTTTAAGCATTTTTTGGTTTGTATAAACAATAGTTTGCCCAGTTTAGATTTACCAGCAAACTATGGTTTGCTATGAAAGGAAAGACAGTATTTGCCTGTGTGATGGGAGAGAGAAAACACAATTAACTTTCCTATGATTCATTCAGGTGGTTGGGTGTTATTTCTAAACTGAAACACATAAAATGAGGTTTTAGTGTTGAAAATAGCCTTTAGGCTCCCTTTAAATCTTCTGTCTAATTTTGGTAGATATCCAACAGTGCTTAATTTCTACCAAAATGTATTCCCTCTGTAATATCATATGCTGATAAGATGTGGTATTAATCTTCCTATACAGCAATTGCTTAAAGATAACATATCTGACGTGGAAAATATTCTCATGATGATTAGATTGCCCTGTATCCAAAACTTCCAGTTTAGTGTATCTAGTTAGCAAATAGTTCCAAGTCAGATTATTAAAGTAACTGCTAAAATGTACTGAATGCAATTATACAGCAGTTAAAATCAATTCCTCAAAACACCACACACACTAGCATTTCTAGGGCTGATCCACTTTGATTGTAGTATAGGATATATATTTATTTAGATTAAGTTGTTATGCTATTGAGAATGACACATGTACTTAGCTAAAGTGTAGCTTTAAAAGGTACTTAATATAATAGCTGATTCCAATACCATTACATTTAGAAATGCCAATACATATTCTTGACTAACTTGACAGTACCAGTCAAACATTTTGAAAGGAATATATAACCCAACAGATACAGATCTATCTCAGCTTGTCCAATATAATCTGTAGCAAAACATAGTTTTTTAATAGTTTAATAGAAAACAGTTGCCCAATATTATTATTGGGGTTTTTGTTTTGTTTGTTATTCTGTTATGTATTTTTTTTAATATTGTAAGCTGTTCTGTGATCCTCGGATGTAGGGCAATATAGAAATATAATAAATAATATTATTACTGATAATAATATGAAGAAAGAAAAACCATTGTGGATTTCACTTAGCTAAGGCCAAATTCCTTAAAGCCAAAATGTTAATACCCCCCCCCCAAAAAAATTGATGGATAATAAATTTAGAATGAAGTAAAAAGTTCAGAATTTAATGTTCCATTCAGAAACAATTCAAATTGCCTGGAAACGTAGCTTGAAATTGTCCATTCCATATCTCAAGTTCTGTATATTTCTTTAATTTATTCTATAAAATTTTGCAAATTGACACAATAAGAATAAAAAAATCTATTGGGGGAAAAATAGTACTGTACCAGAAGATCTGCAAGGAAAAACAATATATAAGGACCTGCTGACACCATAATTGAGGTTATATAATCCCATTTATTGGAAGGGTGGTGCTTTCATCAACTCCCCACTGCATCAGACATCTTCAGTGTCTAGGTCTAAGTGAATTGCAGAAGTCATTTTGGTTTCTTTGACCGATTCCAGGGTCTTGGATACTGCAGAGGATAACTTAGCGCTTCTGCGTATTCTTCAATAACAATACTCCCCTCTCTAATTACAGAGGAGTGGAACACGGCTCAGAACAAACACAAGGTTGCATAGTTTATGCTGTCTTTTAATGACATTGTACTTTCTAGCTACTCTGTGGTTGTCTCTGAAGTTTAATAAACTCAAAACACTTAATTTTATTGCACTGAACTATTGATTATCTGTTTAACACTAAAAAACAAGGCAATCTCCGACTTTTGCCTCACTGACTGAGTGAATTATTTTATAGTTAAAGAAATGTACATTACAACAGAGAATTCTTATCTACTCCAAAGTATTTGTTTTGTGCAAGACTGCTGGCTATTTTACAGAAATACACAAATGTTTAATCTTAGTCTTACAAAGGAAAGGCCTTTTATTGCTTCTCAAGTGAACTGGATATTCCCTTGGGCTTTATACTACCATTTAGGTTTCTATTTCTTGATTTTATTGCCAACATAAGCTTATTTAAAGGAATGACATACAGGCTGTCTCTTTCAAAGCACAAATATTAAAAACAACCTCCTCCCTTTCCTCCCCCACTTTTGTTGTTGTTGTTGCACAGGGCTTCATTTGCTAATATCCAGATTTTCTCAACAGTTAGTGAGCTTCTCCTTATGATGTTTTACTGTAATTGAGGAATGTAATCAGTGACTTTTCCCTTAATTGGTGATCTTGCTGTATTGTTATAGGTGTTCATCCATTTTGCTGCCTATGTTTTATACTTAATTTTGATATAGATTTAATTTTTTAAAATGATATTTAGAATATGAATAAAAACAAATAATTTGGCAAGATGACCTATCTACACAGATTTTTTCTAATTCCCATCTCATTTATTGGTCTCAATAGGAAGTTATCCTTTTACACAAGTTCTGTACTGTATGTACTATATGTGTGTATTATAAATTAGTTGGGCTTTTAAAAAAAACAATGCTCAACAATGCCTGTGGCATTGTGCATACATGGGCGTTTGCTTCAAGAAGTGGCAAAGTTCAGCTGAATTTCCAAATTCCATGTATAAATCAGTTTAAAACAGATTCCTCCTCTACTTCCTTTTAGTCAAAGAGGCAATGGATGGATCTGGATCAGTTTCTGAAGGGAGTGATGGGGTGGATCAGGGCCAATAACCTGAAGCAGAATCTTGACAAGATTAAGGTGGATTGGGGGTGGGGCGGGGTCTAGAAACTGGAGAGTTGGCCTGTTACAAGTTGTTCTCCCTTGAAGGAAAAGGTATGTAGTTCGGAGTATTCTTTCATCCAATATTCTCACTTGAGACCTGAATTCAGTTGGGCATCAATGGGTACAAGATTGTGTCCTTGGTCTGTTTTAGTCTGATATATTCATACTGCGCTTTCAACAGCTGAATTACTGACAAAATATAGTAAAGAAAATGTAGACTGTTGTAAAGGTTAGCGGCTTATTTTAACTGATAAAAGTTTGCTTTGAATACAGTATGGACAGCTGTTAATTAATATTTTATGTGCATCTCTTGTAGCAAGTCATCTGTAAATTCTGTAATGTATATCAGATGCAAATAGCATAAGTGATGCATAACACATGCTGGACTTATTTATTATGACTTTGGTCTCACCTCTTAATTTGTGATATGCCCTATGTTTGTTGTTCATTGAATGGTTCTAGAGATCCACAAACCCCAAATTGCAGAACATGGAAAGCAATGCCTGCTGTTGTGCCACACAGCGCTATGTATGTGCCACATAGCTACTGTGCAGATGTAGCCAAAAATCGGGTTAACAGCCCAGATCATTGAAATCGGATGGCAGATTTTGGGACAGACACACTAATGGAGAGAACAATGATTAGCCAGGGGTTCACCATTTCCCTCAGTAAGCAGCCCTGTCTGCTCCCCAGCCTGCCATTCTCCTTGCCTTTTCTTATACCTGGTGCCAAACCATACATAACACCATGTCTCTAAAAGCACTTCTGTCCCAGCCACAAGTTTTCATACATCCTCTCTCACCCCCTCTTCGATGTGTAATTTAATTTTGAAAGGTAGTATGCAGGTGGGTGAATGCTGAACTCACCTCCACTGTCTAGTTTACACCAACTAATTTCCTCATACCCCATCTAGCTTTCATACTTTGCTTTGCTGCAAGAAAGCAGCTGAGAGAGGAGTTGAAGGAGAGAAAGAGGCCAGGGTTGAGAGGGGGTTAACATCCACACCAACATGTCTCTTTTGCACTTTATAGACCCATTACTCCAAATTGGGGCAGGGAATCAGCTGGAATTTCAGTGCATAGATAGATAGCTCGATCTACTTCACCTCTGTCAACCTGGTGCCCTCCATAAGCTTTTAAGTACAACATCCACCTGCGCCAACCAGCACGGCCATTTTAGGAATTCTAGATATATCATTTTCACTTACGTTCACACTTGCCTTTGCAGGTAAATTATGAGAAAGTCTTCTGTAAGAAAAGTACGATATAATACTGAACATATTTTTTTTTGTGAATGTATGTAGTACTTGCACCGCCACCACTAGTAACTTTCTGGTCGGTCTCACTGCATAACATTCTTCCCCTCAGTCTGCTTATAGCATCCGTTATTAAGAGTTCATTTTGTCATGGAATTAAATTGTAAGCCATGTCTCAATAAATCAACATCAAACTGTAAGAGGTGAGATCTCTTTAATCTGAACAGTTTCACAGTTTAAAGACAGAGTTTTCTTTTCTGTTTGTAGCATTTTAATTCCAAAGGGACAAGTGTGATTGCTTTTCCAGACTCATTTTAAGAATAATTTGGTTTGTGAGACAAACAGGCATGCAAGCGAAATGCTTTTACAGGGAAGGATGACATTTAAATTGCTATTGATCTGTGGAAAGTTCAGTTTGCATAGAAGACTGAGGATAAAGGATAACTTGGATGCTTTGAGTGTGCAAACCTGGGCCTTACCTGTGCTATACATTTAAACCAGTATTATAACACTTTAAACGGTCATGGCTTCTCCCAAATAATACTGGGAACTGTTAAGGGTGCTGAGAGTTTTTAGGAGAGAACTATTACACTCACAGAGCTCCAGTTTTCATAGTTCTCTGGCATGTGGGATTCATTGTTCAACCTCTCTGCTCCAAATCACTCTAAGCCCCCTTTTGACCCTGCTGGTGTTTCAGTTGCTTCTGAATTTGCAGAATGGCAGCTTAAAACAGCCTGCTTTCCATAGGGACCCTCATGTAAATTATACTGTTTCAGACTTAAAGGGAATAATCATAAAAATTTTTTTTTGTTAATAATTGCAAAAGTGAGAAGTGCAGAGTAATCTAATCTGATGATAGTTTATTGCACAATATTTTGCGTCAGACTGATATGCTTTCTTATCTAAACTGTCTAACGGTAACTTAAGTCCTAAAATGTATACTTTAGTTAGATATATTTTCACTGTCCTCTGGTTGTTGAGTCCTTAAGAACAGTTAGCCATTATCACATGGTCCTTTGGAAAAGGGATTCATTTTCTGTATTTAAAAAACCCCAATTTAAATGAGGTGCATAGTTGAGTGTGCATCCACTCATCTGTTGCATCATTACAACATGGCAAACAGCTTGTCAATCCCTTCCCCACATCATCTGTACCTCTTAACATTTGCTGTTCTTTCGGTAAGCATTTAAGTACTAGGCTGCATTTACAAGAGGAAATGTGAAAGGAATAAATCTCAAACGCCAAAAACCTTGCCTTAATATACCCTGAAATACTTGATTCTCCATTAATGAAGGATAAAACAATCACACTACTTTGCCCTGTAAACAACACTGAGGAAATTCTGTGTGACTCATCCATTTTGTCAATGTTATAACAGAACGAAATTGACTAGCTAATGAGATCTTAATAGGTGCAGTGATTCTAAAGTAAAACTCTGTACTGGCAGACACTACATTATTGAGCTAAGTTCAAGGTATTACTGTTACTTTATACAACCCTAAATAGCCTAGGACCAGTTTCCCTGAATGACTACCTTGTGTCTTATACATTGGCCAGATCACTTCGGTCATCTGGAGAAGCCTTCCTGGCTGTCCTACAGTTATCTCATTTTTGGTTAGTTTGTGCAAACTAATTTTAGTGTGTTACTTTGGGGGTGCAATTTGCATGCAAACCAGACTCACACAATTCTGATATTTCTCCATTTCACCAAGCATTTCTAGACATTTCTGTTTTGCCAAGCTTTTTTAGAGAATTGATTTTATTCTTTTGTTCTTTTTGTTCTCTCTTTTATGATTTTATAATGTAATGTATTAATAATATTGCACCTTGCCATGATATACTTTTCAAATGACTTGGTGGTTTAGAAATACTCTTGCAAATAAATAAGGTAAAATAGTATTTGCACATCTGTATTTGGTTCACATCTGGCTCATCCAGAAACACAGGATAACTCTGACATTTCCTTGCTGAGCTCTTCCTAGAACATGAATTGAGATAATCCCCTGCTAGGATGAAGAAGCTATAGGGAGCCATCTAGAAGAAGAAGAAGAAAATTCTCAGCAAATGACACCACTGTTGCAATTCCAATAATAGGTCCTCAGGTGACATACCTTCAATAAACCCATAGCTTTACATTTATACACAGTTACAATTTATGCAATTTGCATGAGAATTTACAATCACAAAGCTGTGTTATCCCAAACACTTTGGATCTGAAACAGCCCTGGCAACTTTCCAGATGCCTGGAGGTTACAACTAATTTGCATATTGATTTACATAACCATTTAAATTTCAGCATGACCCTGTTCTGCCATAGAAATACACTAATAAAAAACAGAAATAGGGGCCTTCAAGCTGTGGGCTGGCTTGATACTTTTGCGAGCTCCTTTCAATTTAATTTAATTTATTTCTCCATCTCAATTTAGTCATTTATGTCCATAGCATTATGTTTATTCCTCCTTTTAGCTGTGAAATACTGCATTTGCCTTTTGTGTGCTCTTTAAAGGTGGTGTCACCAGCCTGTCTCTTGTATTCATCTGCAAGTTCTGTTCAGAACATACCTTGCACATGTTTCACAATATGTATTTATATATCCCGTGGAGAGTATCTTATGTCACTGTGCTAATTGTATGCTTATTGAGCTTTAGAGGGAAATTGGCCCTTTCTTATGTCCACTCATTTATGTAGCAGCTCCCTCTAATTATACTTCTGTTTATAACACTCTCTCACACACAGATGAAGCACATACACCACCCACAGAGGGAAGTGGAAAAAATGGGATCTCTCTCTCTCTCTCTCTCTCTCTCACACACACACACACACAGCATAACTTGGGATCCTTCCAGCTGAATACAATCCAGCCATATATTCTGGCCTGCCAGGTGTTGACAACCCTCTCCTTTTCACAATATTAGATGCAAACAAGAACCACAAAAGGTTTATCAATTCCCATTTAGGCTGGTGAGAGGGCTGCTACCAAAATTTTCCTCCTCTGAATTTCTCTCAGATTTTGCAGTTCTGAATTTCTAGTGGTACACTAGAAATAATCCATTGTTCTGTTCTGTTATTTTTTCCATATCATTTATACACTGTTTGATGGGTTTTAGAACCAAACAAACCCTGAAAAGTGGTTTATTATTTCCAAACTTTATACAGAGTACTGTGCATGCACAGTTTGCTACAGCTTTCACTTATTACATTTGCATTGATTAAACAATGGGAAAGAAGTAATGTTTATTTGCTCATGCCATGCATACAATTGCATTTAGATTCCTTTATGTACTATGTTTAAACTAATATGCACGTTTGATCCGCACTTAAAAGTGTTGGTGAAACACTGCAAAAAACCATCTTGATCAGATTATCTATCTGATTGCATCAATATTCTTTTTCAGTTGCATGTTATTATTTATTAGATTTCTTACCCACCCTTCACCCAGTGCGGGTTACTGCAATATATACATTATTAAGATCAGTTAAAAGAATGATATTAATGCACACATAAGTATAACATTGCACAAAAAGAAAGTTAATCAAAAACACTGCTATATAGCTGAACAAACATTTAGTCAAGAGAAAGAAAGGTGGCATATCCATAATTGACAAGGCAGGTCAAAGAGAGCAAGTACAAAACTGCAACTGCAGGAACATTTCTAATAATCACATTCAGGCTCAGCAACAAGAGCTGTTGGCAATAGCTATCCGTTGTAAAAAGGCAGCGGTTTGGCTATTCATTTATTCCAGACAGATGTCCTGATCTCACCAGGGGGCATACACCTGTGAAAGACAGAAGCAGGTTTCCATGCAAGCATTCTTAGCTGGGAGGACTACATAAAAGTAACAACTACATAAGTAAATGAATGCTGCATTTGCAACTCATCCAACTCAGTTGCTAGAGTTACAGTTACATAGCACCATTCAGAAAACCAACAGAAGCACCATCCAGCTGATGGAATGGGGCTGGGGAGTTAGCCTTTACCACACTGTCTTGACCTGAAACAGCTGATTGTGCTGTCATTTATTATATGGCTCATCTACTCTATGCACACAGAGGGGGCAGATATGGAAATGTCATCGTGCTTTTTAGATCAACCTGCAGCCTAAGACAAAGAAATGTAGAAAGATAATAGAGGGACAAAACTTATGTCCATTTGGCTAGATGTCTCTTGCAGCATAGCACCAGTTGCATATTGAAATTGCATTATGAATATGTTGCATTATGAATATGTTTTTTAAGCATATGATCCCTCCCCCCAAAAAGTGTCTTGCTCAAGTAGTCATCATTGCATATAGATAAATAAAAGGGAGATTTCCTGTAAAGGATCAGTCCAAATGAAGTATCCTGGTAGGCAGTTATGTAAAAGTAATAGTGTTGGGAATGGGAAAATGGGAATGAAATTGATAAAAGAGCAGGAAAAGTGAAAAGAATGGGAGTGCTTTTATGGAATGCAGGATAATACTGTGTGTTGTGAAAATAGGCATGAATTCCACATATTCATTGAAATATATAGTTAAGATGAATAAGCAGGACATATTTCAGGGAGGAAAAAACCAGCACATAAATTTTCCCCCCTAGAAGTGACTGAATCAACGGAATCTTTATATTGCTCCCTAGCCAGCTGTGATGACTTACAGTTAACATTCCAGGATAACACTGCCATGTTCTAAAGGCTTACTCAGCAGAAGTATCCTCAGGCAAATACATGGTACTTGTTCTTATGGGGTCAGTGTGAGCTGAAAATGCTTCCTACTATATTATCATCAATATTACTAGGTAGGGAATACAACCAAATTAAAACAGGGCTAGAATGACCTTGGGGTAAATGACAAACACCTTTACTACAACTGTTCACAAGTGGCAATAAGTAATGGGACCTGCAGAGGTAGCCATCAAACGTAAGTAATTAGCTGAAGCAAGGCAGAGACAAAGATACATCAGGCTGGGAAGTGGGCCAAAAAAAGAGGAATCAAATCAGCAAAGGCCTAGTTGAAGAGGCTAATAAAAGCATTCTTGTTTATGGCATTAGACTTAGGAAGAATTATAGCCACCCCATAGAGGTGGGTGGGTGGATTTCCTCACTTTATTTTCAGAATTTTTAACCATTGTCTTAGGCCGTATACATAGAAAAAGCAGCCAGAACATTCTTTTTATTGAATTGCAGCTACCATATTTTTCTCTCTATAAGACGCAGCAGACCACAAGACTCACTTAGATTTTGGAGGAGGAAAACGAGAAAACAAAATATTCTGAATCTCAGAAGCCAGAACAGCAAGAGGGATCTCTGCACAGTGAAAGCAGCAATCCCTCTTGCTGTTCTGGCTTCTGGGATAGCTGTGCAGCCTGCATTCGCTCCATAAGATGCACATACATTTCCCCTTACTTTTTAGGAGGGAAAAAGTGAGTCTTATAGAGCAAAAAATACGGTATTTTGTGAGAAATGCATTGAAATGTAGTACAGTGGTACCTCTACTTATGTTCACTTCTGGTTACATATCCTTCGGGATACGTACGTGGCAAACCCGGAAGTATTTTTCTGGGTTTTGCCACGCGTGCATGCGCAGAAGCACTCTACTGCCATGCGCACATGCACGGAAGCTGTCTACTACCACACGTGCATGTGCAGAAGCGGTCCCTCTGGTTGCAGAAACCTCGGGATCCGACCGGAGCTCTGGAACGGATCCCATACGCAACCGGAAGTACCACTGTATTCTGTAAGAAACAACAGAATAGATGGAGGATAGATATGGATTGCGTACATTACTTCCCAAACCATTGGTGCGAGCGTACTGGATGCTGAGTAAACAATAGTGTGTGTACAGTCTCAGTTCCACAGTCTACTTCTGTCTTTCAAATCTTTCAGATATATATAATTGTCTCTTTCAAATATATATAATCTTTCAAATCCTTCAAATACATATCTCATTTCGGAAATGGCCCATGCACAGTTTGTCATACCTTTCTTTCCCATCAGTGTGATTTTTTCCATTTTCAAAGCAATTGTGAGCTTTAAAACCAGGCATTTGGGCTTGTTTCCTCCCACATGCTCTATGATAATGCTGCACCTAATCTAATCATATCAGCATTCCCTTTAGTTTATGGAAAGGTCACAGTTTGTTAGTCTGTATGTTATTGTTGATCCTGGTGTGCATTGTTTTACATTCATTTAAAGGCAGTTTAATCCGTCTCTTTGCCTTCATAAAGCTCATGACCCTTATTCAAGGTGTTGCTTTTTTCCACAGAACCCTGAATTTCCAAAAAATTCTTTGTGTTCTGGGTTTTTTTTGTTTTTTGGGTAGTGTCAACTGCCTGAACAATGGCCTACAGACTTGTTGCAGCTTTTTGAACCTGCTTTCAGTAATGAACACCTAAAATCTGGGTCCTGGGTCATAAAATGATGGAGACTCTGATCAAAGGCTGCCTGATAGGTTACCTAACTGGGGAGGGAAAATAAGCATACAACAGCAAGAGTGAACCACATACACAGTGATTCCAGAAGGAGGCAACCATTTCATATGGACCTGTTCCCATAGCTACTATGTTTTGTGTTATTGTAGCATCCTTTATTTGAACCATGGCAACAGAATAAATTGTCTTATGGATAAGTCTTTGGATTTCCTGGTATAGCGTTACCCTCAAATATGTTGGAGAGGCAAGTAAATTGTTCACTACTTCTATATCTGGCAAGAGCCAATTGTTACTTCACTTGAGCAAGTTCAGTTCAGGACTGGGTGTGCAGAAGCAAGTTGGTTCCACTCTAGGCTCAGAATGATGGAGAAGCTATGTTGGCAGTGAGGAAGCCAGGGGATCAACTCAATGGCTTCTGTACAAAACTAGCTAAAGCTAAAAGTCTACAAAAGGCTGGGAGAGCAAAAGGGCGAAGATGCTGAATGGAAATGGGTGAGAAATTGTGAAGTGGGTGTCTTGGGTGGAGAAGCGAAAGGTATGTAGGGTAAAGGCCTGAGACTCCACCCTAAACACCATCCTAACACTTCATAACAATTTTTAAACTAATTACTATACATATAATTAATATATCCTTTTAAATGTGTTTGGGGGTTATGGTTTTGTTTTGTTTTGGTTATTGTTTTATTAGGCATTTTGTGTTTTTATCTTGTATTTTTTATGCTGTGGACCACCCTAACGTCTACAGATGAAGGGGGGTATACTAATTTAATAAATAATAATATTTGAACTGACTATATAAATTTTCTTGGTACATATATCTCTTCAGTTGTTAACAATTTCTCTCTAGCTCTCGTCCCTTAAGAGCTCAGGATCATTTTGTTCAATAAATTACAAGAACTAATGCTCTAAAGAAACTCCTCTGCATCTGCAGATGGTTTAATCCTTCAAAGCCATGCCAGCTTCATTGACTGACCCTTTGAAAAACAGCCTGCAGAAACTGCAAGGACAATCTCATGTTTTTCTTATTAGGCACAACTCCAAGACTGCGGAAAAGACAAAGACAAAAATCTATCCTCTTGTGTGGGTTGCATTGACCTAGAGACAGCAGATTTTAACCAAATGCACTATATTTCCTGTGCCTGCACACTTTACATACTAAATTATTAAATGTGCTGTGTACCTTCTAATATAATGTTATTTATTTTCTCCTATTTTTACACAAATTGGGCAATAAACAAATTAAACCTTGGAATATACTAAAGCAAGTAAGAAAATTCTACATACAGAGTTTTAACCCTTTTTACTCACAAATAGCCCTCTTCACACATTGGTGAGTCTCTTCTCAGTATTTACTCTCAAATTTCAGTTGTAATAAGTAGTAAATTCTCCCTCCCTACCCACATTGCATCTCTTGGTTTGTAGAATCCCGAGAATGTGGAGGGAGGAGAGATCCCTTCGTCAAAAAACAGAGAAAAGTATATAGAAGAATAAGGGTTTTCAGCTCAAATTCTTTTGAATAATACTGCACACGCCTGCTCAGAAGTAAGTCCCACTGAGTTTGGTAGAATTTTTTTAGGTGGCCCACAGCTGCTTGTATCATTCCCTTTTAATTTGTAACAGAATGATGCTGAGTCATGATGTGCGACAGGCATGTCCAACTCCCAAGATAAATAAAAAAAAATCCTTCCAGTAGCACCTTAAAGGTAAAGAGACCCCTGACCATTAGGTCCAGTCGTGGATGACTCTGGGGTTGTGGCGCTCATCTCGCTTTACTGGCCGAGGGAGCTGGCGTACAGCGTCCGGGTCATGTGGCCAGCATGACTAAGCTGCTTTCTGGCGAACCAGAGCAGCGCACGGAAACGCTGTTTACCTTCCTGCCGGAGCAGTACCTATTTATCTACTTGCACTTTGATGCACTTTCAAACTGCTAGGTGGGCAGGAACAGGGACCAAGCAACGGGAGCTCACCCCGTCGTGGGGATTCGAACCTCCGACATTCTGATCAGAAAGTCGTAGGCTCAGTGGTTTAACCCACAGCGCCACCCTCGTCCCCTTGTAGCACCTTAGAGACCAACTAAGTTTGTTATGAGCTTTCGTGTGCATGCACACTTCTTCAGATACTACAACTCCCAAGAGACTGCCATCTACTCCCAGTATAAAGAAACTGACTGTGATCTACCCATTGTCATTGGAGGCAGGATGAACGTGCGTGGGGTGGATGGATTGTCCAGAGTTGTTGAGCTATTTTTGGGGAAGAATTGCACAGAGTTTTAAAGCTCCCCCCAACTTTTTGTACACAATAAGGATCCCACGATCTACCAGATCGCAATCTACTGGTTCGACACCCCTGATGTAGGACAAGGGTGGACTTTGGTAATACAGTGCCCTGAGGGAGGACAAAATTTACCTCCCTTAACTTCTGCAAATGCTCTCAAGTGCACTACATAATAGTTTTGCACTCCCTTGGCTTGGCGCCCTGTGCAGGAGAAACACTTCTACAGCCCTAAATCCAGCACTGATATAGGCTAGTTCCCAGGACCATTCTCGTTGGGAACAATTGTTAACCCAATTGGCTCCTCAAGAATTTATCTGGAAACAGCTCTAAATAATGATATAAAAAATTCGTCGCAATGCAGAATATAGAAAAGAAAAACCAAAACAACAACATTAAAAGCAATAATAGATTAATTCTAAAAGCAGCGGGCAGAAATCTAGTCTCATCTCAACTACATTCAAATGATTGTAATCAGTAAGAAATTAGCCAGCCAGAACACCCACAAAGATAGCAGAGATGCTCACAATCAAATGCCTGGGGAGAAAAGGAAAGTATTCACCGGCTCCACAAAGATATTAAAGTAGGTGCCAGGTGAGTCTCTGTAACAAGTAGATTAGATTTTCCATTTTAAAAGACGAACAAGCAGCGTGATCATTTCTGTAGTTCCGTCTGGCGATTAGGGGTGCATGGAACTGTCTCGATCCTTTTAATGTCCTTTTTGCAGTGTCAACCGACAGGTTTTGTCCTGTTTCTGGGTGCATCTTTTAAAATAGAAAACAATTAAAAGGGAATTTCCAAGGGATGTCCCCTGCCCTGCTCTCTCTCATTATTATTATTATTATTATTATTATTATTATTATTATTATTATTAATTATTATTATTATTTACCAAGCATTATGCACAATGGCAGGGTTAAAACTTTTTGGGATGCAATGGAGTACCAAGGCCAAGGAAAGGCCCTGTTACTGCCACCTACTGGCAACAATATGATCACGCTTCATTCATAGCCTCTCATAGAGGCTCATGACTTTCACAAACCTACCATAAATACTGAGCCCCAGAGATTTTGGTCCTGAACGGCAGTCCCTGCAGACAAATTTCTAAGACCCAAAACACTAAACCTATGACGGAGAGGCTCTCTGTCTTCTGTGTGACGCAAACAATCCTATATAACATAATCAACCATTTCCTTTGCCCCACAAACCTCACATCCGCCCAGCCCTGCACAAACCACTCTGAAGAGTAGTCAGAACAAACTAACTTATCTCTGTTGTCCTCTCAGTTCACAATTCAAAAATTGTCCAATGATAGGCACATTAAAACATCATTGGATTCCTGGAATGTATTTACAAGTATGGAAAAGAAGTGGAATCAGTCAAACCGCTTGTTCAATGGGCAAATCAAAGAACTGGATCTACTGAACCCTTTGTTCACCTAACACTACCTTTCTCTGTGTTATTTGGTATAACTGGGAATTTGACATCCTATATTATAAATAAATAGACTAATGTAGTACTAGATGCTTAATTCAACACATGCTTAATTCATTTTTTTAAATGAATAGCTTTATTAAATGTTCCATGAAAGGTACCATACGCTTTTTAAAAAATCTGAAAATGAGTTGCAGAGTCACAGCTAATTTAATTACATGGCTTCACTGTCTTGGGATAATAACGCTGACAGAAAATTAAAATACAGTTATTCCATGAATGCAACCTTCTCCATTGCCAAAAAAGAAAAAGAAAAAAGAAAAAAAGAAAAGAAATAGAAAAATAGCATGATTAACTAGATTGAAATTATTGCTTATTTTTTGAGGGTTATTATTTTAAAAAATAACGTACACTGAGTTGATAATAGAGTAAAACAAACTTAAGCAGTCCACTGAACTGTATTTCTGTTGCTTTGTTGTGCTTCCTTAAGTTAGCATCTAGGCTCATACAAATATGCATCTAATATACCACTAAGAAAAATTTAGACACAATAAGTTTAACTCTTAACTTCATAAAATTCATAAAATTGGATGTTGGGCTCTTGTGGGCATTTCTGTTACACTCGAAGTGAATTTTCCTCTCAGGTGTCTACCTGACTTCAATAGGTAAGACAGCTACAGCCATTCCTAGACTGAGATAGTTTGGCTGCTGTGTTCTTGGTACTGGTAATCTCAAGATGCATTTACTGCAAGACATTCTAGGTGAGACTTCTCATGGGCTTAACCTGACATGTCATGCTACATGTGTGGGTCTGACAGAGCAGCACAACCTGCATTAGGCTTGGGGAAGAGCAAGGCAGACTGGATTCTCGCTTTGTCCCTCTTCCTTATTATCTGCCTAGATATCTCAGAAATCACTCCTATGTTGGGGGCCTGTGACATAGCAGTCTGTTTGATAGCTTCTGGCAAGAATGGCCTGTCCAGACTAGCAGTTGTGGAAGGGTGTGCAAGTTCTTTCCCCTGTTCCATTATACCTGTGTAATATTAATAATAAAATTCCTGTGTACAGTTTTATACAGTATACAGTGTATACATTTTATAAAAGTAAACCTGGACTGACAAAATGAAATATTTTAAAAAAGAATTAGCTATCTATCAGGGAAGCTGAGCCTGCCCCCCCTGCCCACCCAAAATTGAACCACCTCCTTATTAGAAAGCAGAGAGATAGCCTTTGCACCGTGGAGCAATGACCAGAATCTTTAATAAGCATGCTCTGTGGTTCATTTGATGGAAGTAAAAGAAAGAAAGGTTAGACATTCAGCCTTGTTATAGGACTTATGATAAGGAATAAAAAACTGACAAGAGACAACACTGCAAATTTGGAAAACTGAATGCAATGAAAATGCAGAGGAGGGAATTCTATGTACCAGTTTATTCGAGACAAAATTACATATATTATACATCTTATATCTTCATTCAAGCAGGAAAAATGATGTCTCGGTAGCTCTATGATACTGTAGTTTATAATGTATTCCATGGAGAGCTGTTTACCTCCACAAAAAGTGAGAATATCCCCCAAAAAACTTAAATTATCCCTTTATTTTATTCTTACCAGGATTGCTAATTATTTTCTATATCTTTATAGGTTTTCTAACAGTGCTTCCTATTTCATGTGAATATGACTTTAAACAAAGAATGGAAGATGTGTCTTACATGTTGCAGAAAACTGCATCCCCACAATTCATAAATCAATTGCTCTTAATAATACATCGCTGAAAAAGAAATTCTGTATGTAGAAAGGATTGGAGCATTATACATTAGCAAGTGATTTTGATTTCTGGCATTCATGCCCTATTTTGCAAGGAACTGTCCATCTTTTACAAATGGGCTACATGCAGTTAGAATGATAGCTGAAAAGTGATCTATTATACTCCACTCTAGGATTATGAAGATTATTCCTATTTAGCAATTCTGCATTTCAGTCCTTTAAAGGACTACTGTATTAACAGGCGGTGGGATCTTAAGGAGAGAAATGCAAGCAGAGAGATCAACATCTTCAGAACTTGTTCATGTTGAGGCTGTCCATCTGGATGCAACTCACAAAGTGGGGGAATGGCATATTTGACTGTTCAGATTGTTCAGACTAATGACTCAATGTCAGAAGGATGAAAGTTACAGGTCTCATACATCATATGATTCCTGCTGAGCTAGTAACTGCAATATTACCCTCTAGTAATTTGTAGTGGCGGTGGGCCTGTGAGCGCAGCCAATTTTAGGCCCATACAAGTACAGATCAGCCTTCAAATAGCTTTGCCCTAAACTGTTTAGAGCTTCAAAGGTAATCACTAGCAATTTTAATTGGGCCTGGGATCTTAATGGAAAACAAATACAACTGATATAAAATATGTGTTGTTTTTTCTACCAGCTGGACCCCACAAGCGACTAGTTAGAACTTTTCTGTACCAACTGTCTTTAAAGGCAGGTCTACACTGAGGTGAACTTCTGATTTTAACTAGGACAGGTATAACTGCCAACTATTAAGGACCCCAAGATCTCTTTTGTGGCCAGTCATCTCCAGTTCAGACCCCTTACTCTATATGTTAAGTAAGGGTTTTTAAAATCCCAAATGTATAACTTAACACTGCTGACATCATAACACCATTATATAAACCAATGATGTAACCATACTTGGAGTACAGTTTTAGTTGCCTCACCTCAAAAAATGATGTTGTGATAAGGGCAACCAAAATGATCATGGAGATGAAGCAACTCCCCATGAGGAAAGGTTTCAGCATTCAGAGCTCAAACTCAGGACCCCGAGATTAAGAGTCTCATGCTCTACCAAATTCCAGTTGCTGGAAACTGCAGGAAGGGAGACTGCTGTTGTGCTCAATTCCTGCATGTGGGCTTCTCATAGGCAACTGGTTGGCCAATGAGAGAACAGGGTGTTGGACAAGATGGGCCACTGGCCTGATTCAGCGAACTCTTCTAAAAGTCTGGTGTTTATTTTCTAACCTTGTCAGACTTATTTTTCTACAAGCTTTGTATTTTTATATTTAATAATGCTTTCCACCTGGAAAAGATGTCAAGCTAACCAGCATACAATTTCTCAGACTCCCCCTCCTCTCAAAGGTCCCTTTTAAAGAATTAGTATTACAAGTTTGGCCACTTTCCAGTTCTCACATACAGATAATTGGGATGTTACAACTTTCTGTTAGAATAGCAGTATGTTTCTATACTAGAATTGCAGCCTTAATGTGCAAGAAACTAGATACAACTGCTCTGTCTCCCTCCTCTCAATGCCTTTGATTATTTTAAAGTTTTAAATTGTAATAATAATGTGTTAATGTTATACATTATTGTGCATTTATTGGAGATGGTGCTATGTGTTGCTTGAGGATATGCCGTGAACCAGTCTGAGGGCCTCGTCATGTCATGAGATTGATCTATTGTATGAGGCGTTTATATCCAGTCATTCAGTCATGTTATGTCTGTGAAAATATTTCAGCAGATTGATGTGTATATATCCAAAGTACTGTATATTCTGATCATGTCAGATATGAAGAGGTAGCATAATAAGAACTGGGCCATTAGAAGAGCATCATCAATAGTGTTAGTAAGCAGAGGAAGCTTTTCTATGCATTTTCAATTAACCTCAGCAGGCTGTGTTTGCATCTATACAAGGTGCATAATCTAAGTTGTGCTGTCTACTGTAGAAATGGAAAATACAAAAGACCAAACCAGGCATTGCATGGAGTTACATCTCCTGCTGGTTTTTTTTAAACAAAACAAAACAAAAGCAGCCTCTGCAGACTGCCAGTGGTAGTAGGGCAGGTGGATGGAAGCTTCTTAACCTTTGTACTTTCCACCATTAGTCCACTCAAAAGCCACCCTCCCTATTCTAATCTTCTGCCTGACCCCACATCTTTTTCACTCTTGATTTTCAGTAAAACCAAAACCAATTCCCAAACACCAGACTATTGAGGAAAGAAGCACAGGAGTTCATGTCATGTCTAATTTGGTCCAGACTTCTATCCTAATCCTGAACTTGTTTACTCAAAGGGTATATTAAGTTCAGTGAAGCTTACTTGCAGTCTGAAGCTTGGAATTCTACACACTTACTCAGGAGTGAACTTCACTGGTCCTTTAATTCTGAATAGACATATATAGGGTTGCAGCTGTTGAATCTGTATTTCTGACAGGAAATATGATGTGCCTTTATATAATTTGCATTTTGGGGCGATGTGTCATGAAAAGTAAATTATATATCAGTAAATGAAAACATTTAAGTAAATGAATCCAAATATATAAGTAAGCAGCTATTATGTTTTTGCTTTCTCATGTATCTAACCCTAATAAACACCTCATCTGCATGACTATATTTTTCTGTGAACTATGCCAAAGCATAGATGCTTTTAGGTGAAGTACGTTTTTTCATTTCACACACTAAATGAAAATATGATTTTCTATCACCGCAGCTGCAATGTGTGAGGTTCTATAAACAGATTCAGCTGAGAAATTCCTGTAAATCATTAATGATTTATCAGAATTGGAATTTCTTCTCAAGCACAAGAATTTATTCATCAAAAGCCCCCATCAAAGCATACAGGCATTGTAGGACAGATTGTTTATTATAATAAACTGTATTTCTTACAGAGTGATGCCATTATTGCGACATTTTTGAATTGCAAATGAATAGAGCTCATCTTCTGGGGTTGTTAATGCCTGACAGATCAGAATCAAATAGCCACTAGCAACACAAGCAAAATGAGATGTTTCCTTCATCCTTGCCCCCGCCACCTTGTGATCATATTTACAAAAGCAAAGTTGTAACGTTCCCATACAGTTCTGAAATGGTTCAACAAGCCATACCTACATTTTGAATATTTTAAGAAAAAAAACACAAAACTACAAGTAACACATAAACAGCATTTCCCTTTACCTGTTGTCCCAGATAACTAAGCTGTTATTTATAATCTCTTTCTTCATCAAGCCAGCCAGTTTCCCTCCATCCCAAGGGATTATGTATCTCCTGCAAAACAATGGCTCCAGTCTTATAGTGTCTGGTCATGGCAAGATTCCTCAACTTCAATAGGATAAGATTGTGCTTTCAGAAATGGACTGCCTTCAATAAAAAAAGACGTCATTTACACAACACAGTTATGCAAGAACTGAGATGCAATGTGTTATTTGAGGGTATTATTATTTTAATGGAATTATTATTATGATGAAAGCATTTGTATACTGCTTTTCATTCACCGAATACCAAAGCAGTTCACAACCATCAAAATTACAATAATAAAATATTTCAATAAAACATTCAATAAACATTTACACCAGCCACAATCTGAAGAACTGGCTTAGGCAGATTTGTTGGGTCAACTTATTTTTAAAAATAGCTTAATCTTTTTCCAGATACTGTCATTGTCTTCCAATTGTCCACACACCTTCAGAGGTATGTAGTGGAGTCTGGAAAAATAAACACACTCACAAGTGTGTTCAGGGAATAACTGTATCCTTCTCACTTGGTATATTAGGTAGATGTGTGTGTTTTGTGAAATGTGGTGCTATGTGGAGCATGACTTGAACATATGCTGCAAACTGACTCCTGTGGTGGAAGGTGTGATCTGTGGACCCAGCTTTCCCTTTGCATTGTTTGCAGCTTCACAATTTCTGAAGATCATGGCATGACATGGCACAGTTCTGCTATTTCCAAAAAGACAAAAGACATGGTCTTGACATCATTATTTCAGCTCTGTGCTGTTCTTTCTGGTTTTAAGTCTTCCCTAAATGCCATGGAATCATAGAATTGTAGAGTTGGAAGGGACCACGAGGATCATCTAGTCCAACCTCTTGCAATGCAGGAATCTTTCACTCGAAGTGGGGCTTGAACCCACAATCCTGAGATGAAGTCTCATTCCCTGACATATCCTGTTGATCTGTGGATCAGGCACATATTATTTTGTGTATCGAAACAGTGACTTTAACCCATGTCTAGGACACTTATAAGTGAACTTTTCAATTGTAATATTACTCAGTTACAAGACAAATTAATTTTTTTTTGTAATGGTGGTTTAGCTACTATCTATTATGTAATTCTGAGGTAAAGGAAAAACTTCAAGATTTTACTTTCTACACATTTGCATTGATTAGTACTATAAATGATTTCAGAATTATTATTTAAACCAAAATAGCCCCTCTGTCTCTAAGGCACATCAAGAAAAAAAATTCTTTGTATTTGCATAATAATTGCTTTGAAACAAGTGATCTACTAAGCAATACTATGTAGACATAGTGTAATGAATGCAGTAGACACAGTCTCTTAGATCAATATCAGAAATACAATGAAAGTTGAATATTTGAAGTCTCTAGATTATTTCAAATCTCTATAATGAGTAATGAGCTCATTTAGATAAGCATTAAGCACAAATTTAATTATATTACTGGTAATTATTAGCAGGTTGTACAATGTGAAGTCCCTTTCATTTTCTTCAAAAGTTGTTATCCATATTAATAATAATAAAATATACATTATTTGACCTCATGAACTGCACAAAAATAAGAAACATGGTTAGTTAGGGATGACTCTGCCCATAAGTCATTTTATTTATTTGCACTTTCACACCAAGTGCACACATCTCATTTGTTCTATACAGTGGTACCTCGGGTTAAGAACTTAATTCGTTCTGGGGGTCTGTTCTTAACCTGAAACTGTTCTTAACCTGAGGTACCACTTTAGCTAATGGGGCCTCCCACTGCCACCGCAGTGCAGCCATGTGATTTCTGTTCTCATCCTGAGGTAAAGTTCTTAACCTGAGGTACTATTACTGGGTTAGTGGAGTCTGTAACCTGAAGCATTTGTAACCCGAGGTACCACTGCGTATGATGTTAATCAACACACAGTTCTGCTGTGAAATGAAAGGATGTGAAAATCAAAATGATACTTTTTGTGTAGCATAAGATGTTAACATGTTAAAATATTATTTGTGGTTTTTTGATTTAAATAAATACAAGGTGTTATTGTTCAGTTGATAAACATTTGAGAAAGAGAAAGTTGAATGATCATTTTGAAGTCAGAAAGTCAGTAAGAGAACACTTTTTGGATTCAGTTCTATGCAGTGCTCTCTTTTTTGCTTTTGCTTTTTTTAAATAAAAGATACTATGTAGTTGTTATAGTAAGTGCCACACATTTAATGTTTTTTGGGCGGCGGGAAGGTGCCGGTACTGTGTAGCCTTGAGTAGCACCAGAAAAAGAACTGGTTCTATACCTATTCAGTGCAGTAAACTACATAGTACCGTAGTTATTTTTGGATAGAAATATTTAGGAGGGTCTTGTTAAGGGGCACTGATGTCAACAGGTAAGTTAAGCACATACTGATTTATCTTTTCCTGAGCCTTGTTGTTGTTGTTTAGTCGTTTAGTCGTGTCCGACTCTTCGTGACCCCATGGACCAGAGCACGCCAGGCACTTCTGTCTTCCACTGCCTCCCGCAGTTTGGTCAGACTCATGTTTGTAGCTTCGAAGACACTATCCAACCATCTCGTCCTCTGTCGTTCCCTTCTCCTTGTGCCCTCCATCTTTCCCAGCATCAGGGTCTTTTCCAGGGAGTCTTCTCTTCTCATGAGGTGGCCAAAGGATTGGAGCCTCAGCTTCACGATCTGTCCTTCCAGTGAGCACTCAGGGCTGATTTCCTTAAGAATAGATCGGTTTGTTCTTCTTGCAGTCCATGGGACTCTCAAGAGTCTCCTCCAGCACCATAATTCAAAAGCATCAATTCTTTATGGTCCAGCTCTCACTTCCATACATCACTACTGGGAAAACCATAGCTTTTACTATACGGACCTTTGTTGGCAAGGTGATGTCTCTACTTTTTAAGATTCCTGAGCCTAGTGGTTTTAAAATTGCTTAATATTGGCTTGATCATGCCCATGTTTTGACATGGACTTGTGCTTCACACAAGCCTGCTAGAGGAAAAAACAGTAACAACTGTGGTAAGTAGCTTGTTCTTTTTCCTAATAGTGTATTTAGGCTTTGTTTTGTTTCAAGTGTCATTTTTAATAAAATATGAGTGTGTAGCATTGGAAGGGGCACATATTTCTCATGAAATTAAAAATTATGGAATTACATAGGATTGTCCAAAGGAATTACATTGGCAGTGTAAAAATATGGTAGAATCTCTAGATGCAGCTTGTATGTGTTGTTGCTTCCTGGAGGGAATCAGGAACTAATTAAGAGCAACACCCAATTTCCTGTTGCCTGAAAAGAGACAAGCTAGGACAAAGAAAACTCTGTAGAAACATTTGCTTAAATACAACTGACAGTTGGCTGACAAAGCAAATAATCTGTCTGATGCTGTATTCAGTTCCATGAGTGTGTGGATGTTCCACATTCATGACATGAGGACAAACTTGCTTAGACTCATAAAGCATCCATGGTGTTACATGCAAACTAGATGTGACTTTAAACGCCTGTTTGAATTAGGGATGTGTGTGTGTGTGTATGTGTGTGTGTGTGTGTGTGTAACTGGCCAATTTTTCTCTTAAAAAAAATCCAAAGCAGACACAAGTTTTCAAACCCCTGCCACCATAGCATGGACCCGTATCAACAAAATCTAATACAGTGGTACCTCAGGTTAAGTACTTAATTTGTTCCGGAGGTCCGTACTTAACCTGAAACTGTTCTTAACCTGAAGCACCACTTTAGCTAATGGGGCCTCCTGCTGCTGCCGCACCGCTGGAGCCTGATTTCTGTTCTCATCCTGAAGCAAAGTTCTTAACCTGAAGCACTATTTCTGGGTTAGCGGAGTCTGTAACCTGAGGTACCACTGTAGTTTTTGCCCTTTTTGACACTCAAATCTAAGTGCCTGAGACAGAAGGTTTGCAATGCCCAATAGTAGGGCTGGACTTCTTACAGGAGCATTCAACCCACTTGAACTGATGCACAATTTCTCCTGTTCTCAGCCATCTAGTATTTAGAACACAAAAGCAAACAAAACGTTGCATATTTTAAGTTATAATCATGCCTGACTAGAATGTGATGCACAGGCTTTGAATTACGGCAGATTAGAAGTTTGTATAGCTGTTGGCCTCAGCCTGCTAGCAAGGTCATTTTCGGCTCCTACACGAGTTTCCTCTCTGAACCCATGAGCACAATATCCTTCATGCAGTGGCAGGAGAGCTTCTAATAATGATGCCTTGAAGTACAGCCAGCCAACTACAACTGATATCATGCTCATCATAGTAAAAGATATGCTGGGCTGGCCATATATTGAGGATGGATGATCCCAGGGTGCCAACAACATTTGGTACCTAGTGAGTTACAGGAGGGTACTGCTGAACACAAGATGGAGAGGAAACAAATGCTTCAAGGACATTTTGAGGCAACACGAACACTCATGTTTTTATGGTAACAGCTGGAAACTGATGGCAACAGAAAAGGATTGCTAACATGCTGCAGTTAGAGATTGAAGAGCTCAGTTGGAGAATAAATCTGTCATATATATATATAGGCAAAGACAGTTTCAAACAGTGAAAGGCTTATGAAGGAGGTTACTTTTTTTAATAGAGAACATGCCGTAAGTAATCTTCATCTGCATGCACCTTCAGCTGCTGCATCACCTTGGATTTTTATGAAAGCTTAAAATGGCTAGATATCAACTCCATATCTAAGTTAGTATGTTAGTAATTAGATATGATTCTCTATAAAGTCAAAGAATTTTAGCTGTGAGACTAAAATTGCATATACATAGGCTACATTCCTATGTGCAATTCCTTGAGAGTAATTCCTATTGAACTCACTGGGACTATTTTTGAGTAGATATGCACAGACATACATTGTGTAATGTGTTTAGTTTCAAAACCTTACAGGACCTGATGCTGCATAGATATCCCTTGGCAGCCAGAAATATTTTATTTGATAAGAAAAGCAAACACATTATTTTGATAAAGTCCCACTGAATTGGGATATAAACGTGCCTGTTAAATATTACCTTCCAGTTTATGATATATACCCAACTGATGCACAGGCTGAGTTATTGATATAATATATAATGCAGAGAGAGATTTGCAAATTAATATTTACTTGCCATCAATTTTACTCCTCAAGGAAATTATTGCTCTCTGCATAGCACCACAAAATATGAGGAAAAGAGAAAACAGATGGGAAACAAATGCTAACAGTAAAAAAATGCACCGGCAAATTTGGATTTAACTAGGAAATTTAAAGTGACAAATATTTCACTTTTCAAAACTCAACTTTTGTAAGATTAACATATGAGTTTGACCACGATTGTAAACATCTACAATTAGTGCTATCAAAATACTTCATCAGTCCTACTTATAGGAAGACCCTACAGAAAAATAAAAAAAAAGATTACTGCACTTCAACACCTCATGCATAGAGATGATTTTACAGAACACTGCAAAGATTCATTTATTTGCAGGATAACACAATCATTTGGTGATGCTTCCTGGATGTCTGGAGTTGAAAATAATTTGTTTTGTTCATAAGCCTGTTGCATGAAACTAGATATCATCACAGTTATTTCATGCAGGCACCCAAGGGAAAAGTTTGCCTCTTTCCATATTCTTTTGCAGAAACACTGCATATTTTTTGTGTGTAGCATGAGTGAGCTGAAAAGGCACATTTTCAACCTCTAGATCTGTAGTATGTCAACCAACACATACACTTCTTTTAGTAATTATATTGACTGAATTTCTTACATTATGCAAAGCTTCATGGTTACTAACGATATGAGTAATGCTTATACCACATTTTGAAGTGGAATGAAACCATAGGTGGTTCGTACTGGCATGGATGATTTGCTGTAGCAATTACTGATTTGATTGTGTGACCTTATACTTTTAAAGCTTTGTTTCTGTAAGCCTATAAGCTTCAGATCATCAGCCAAAGTTGTCTGTGGAGCTTAGGTGATTTATAACAGCTGAATAGCTGGTTCTCTTATTCTGTACAGGGCAAACATTGTTTGATAGGAAAGCTACTCTACAAGTCATTTTGCTCATCAAAATGAATCAGCCTGAACTACTGAAATAGTCACACAGTGCACACTTCTGGTCCTTGATAACTTGCACATAATCACGTCCTCAGGGTGGACTATGACCTCTGCAGTCAGCATGCTTTGCCAAAATTCAAAGCAAACGGGTAGAAAAACAATTTGCTTCAATATCTGTAGAAGCAGCCGGTTTGAGTGGCAACTTGGTCTTTCAGTGAGTTTTTGTGACCCCTGGATGAGTGGAAAGTTGTGCATGAATAAGCAGGCAAGTCCCAGCAAGGCAGATGTTGCACTCAGTGACCTTCACTTGCTGGAGCTGATAATAAGTTTGGCTGTCATTCACTGCCCTTTTGAGGGTTTCACACAGAGGATCAATGCCAAGGAGGCACATTTGATCCTATAGGCCCTGCCAGAAATTAGGTTTGGATTTAGATTTTCTGGCACTAATCTGACCCTAGTTTGACAACAAAGGATCTGTTGTAATAACATGTGCAGAAGGCATGTCTCTCATATGCTTGTTTCCTCAAAGGGACAAGATGGTCTTGTCCTTGACTACCTTTCATTCACTACATAAATGTGAAGGTAAACAGGTATATTATATGTTATATAATACATAAAATGATTAATGTTTGTGACCTTTTTTATTTAAAAAGTGAGTAAATACACAGAGATGTCACTAAAATCCTGTTTTTCAGTGGCTACTCTTAGCTTCCCACTCATTGTCAGCAATGCTCCTGGGGTAGTGATAACTCTGCCACACAACCTAAGTATGTCAGTTATCCTTATATGCAGTTCATAGTCTTTGAGAGAGAATGACATCCTAGCCAACTGCTTCTGTATGTTTTTCTAAAGCTTCATCCCTTCATTAATGTTTTAAAATCAGGGGCAGTCAACATGACACCTTCCAGATTCTATAGACTATGATTCCCATTATTCCTAACCCTTGGCCATGTTAGCCAAGGATGATGGGACTTATAGTCCAAAACATATGGAGGGCATTATATTGTCTACTCATGTTTTGAACTCTGCGTAGTCCTTTTTCTCAAGAATACACTATAAAGCACCCTTTGCTTCTGACATCTTTAATCACTCACACCTACCTGGCCGGAACCACTTAGCCTCTTGTCCTTTCTCCCTGCCGCATTCACATAGCTTGGTAAATAATAATATTCCATCAGCTAAGCAGTTTTATCTGCCTTATTTACATAAAATTTAGCATTAACTTAAGAATGCACCCACTACCCTTCATATTCCTGGAGGAATTTCGAAAGTCTTGAAATTCCACAGAAGTTTTGGCCAACAAAAATCCCCTAGATTTGCTTTTGAATATCACTTTGGGTGAAATTCAGTGAAAAATCTCATTGTTTTTGGAAAAGTCTTCCTTACCATCCCTAGTCATAAGTAATGCACATAGGTATGTGTCTCTGTATGCCGAAGTCTGTTGAGAAGGTGTTTGAATTCAGCTACAGCTGAGAGCTACCTCTAGTTTTTAAAGGAAAAGCAATAAACTGGCAGCCAGACAATAAACAGATCTTTTGTGAGTTCAAAAAGGAGTGAATAGTATCTGGAGGCTGATGCAAGCAAGGTCTGCATTCCGGCACTGTTCATTGATTGAGCTCTCAGATGTCTGCTCTGAAGTTCACTAGGGCTTGCATAAGACATGGATCTGCCTTGCAGCCATTTCAAAGTTCAGTTCAAGGAGGGGAAAAAAACTATGTTGTGGTTTTAAGTCAGCAGGGGAAAACCGATACATGGAAGGCAAAGAATGAAAAACTAGTGGTGGATGATAACAAAAGAAAACCCTCCATTACCTACATGCATCCTACAACAACTGCAGGACAAGTGGTTCATGTGGTATGGATAAAGTAGTGCTTTGTGGGGCTTCATTGAGAAATGTAGTGACAGGGAAGGTCAGGGCTTTATACTTAAAAAACAAAACAAAAAACAAAAAACCCTCCTTACCCCTTCTCCTCCCACGTGGCCAGCATCATAACTATAGTGGCCTTCCTCACCACTCTAGATGCCCATTTATCACAACACACAGGCTATAGACAAGATATTTGGTTCAGGGATCTACATCAAGTCCTAGCAGAATGAAATAATTTCAGTTGCCATGCATTCTAATTCCATTTGTGATAGGGAGAGGCTGTCAACAGCTAGTCACTGTGAGCAGTAATCCTTGATAGCTAGACTAGTGCTTCTGTGTAGCCTGATGTAGTCACTCTGGGATGATTCAGGCATTGAGTAGGCACAGCAGTACAAGCCTCTGGGGACTCTACTACTTCAGGCATGTACTAGGGAGAATCATCTGTTCGAAAGTGTCTTTGCATTAACAGTTCCTTCTGCATACAAAAGTGACCATTCACGTGAAAGGCATGCCAAATAAGCTTTCTTCCTGACATGCCAGCTTTGTGAGCGCAAAGAGAGATTTTGACATAGAAGTACTTCCCAACATCTAAGAATTTCTTTTATGAATTTCTTGAACATTTGAATTACCTTGAATTATAGCCACTTCTCATAGTAATTTTGTCCTTAGGTGCATGAGTATAAACTGGCATACACTGCATCAAAAGTTAAGTATTGTATGTACGCATGTGTTTACATACATACTGTAAACTGGAATTGTAAATAGGAATGCTGTATTCACTGCTATTTTTCTAGAAAAAAGGTGCCAGAACTCACCACAAATGCCTCCATTCTCCTATAATGGCAATGGCACCCACCTGAGAAGTTCCCAAATTGAGTTCCTGTGAGTTCTGGCTGGAAAGAAGCCCTGGCTATAATGAAATGGTTTTTAATATGTTTTAAAGATCTTGTTATTGTTTCATTGCTTGTTGCTGCCCTTTGGGAGGAAGAGATAGATATAAATGTAATAGATAAATGAACAATGAAATACATAGGGGCAGACTTTTTCTTCCTGTGGAGAAAACCATCAAGTCCAGTAATTTCCTGGGGAATTTACTATATGCTTTCAAAGTACATGGCAGCAAAGGTTCTGGGCAGCTGGATTAACATTGTTCTAAAAGACCAAAACACAGCTTGCAGGAATAGAGGAGGCAACGATGCAGCTCTTACGGTAGATTTTGAAGTGTACTCATGATTCAATCTAATAAGGTGATTGAGGATATGACTTGGTTAGAATGTTCCCCATTCTTTCCTTTAATCAGATGAGTCCACACCTGTGTGAAATACTATTGCTTGGATAGGGAAGCCCTCACCCAACATTTTTGAGGGAGCATGCATGGTGAGCCTGCCCCTAGAAGCCACTGGATGAAGAACCTTTTAAGAGGTAAATCGACTTATTCCTTTGGAGGATCCTGAGAGGTGGGAACAGGCATCCAAGTTGAATCGTTCATTGGAGGGGGAACATCTCCGCATACTTCCCTTCAGTAGTGTTTTGCTAATATATTTTGTATACCATAATTTTACAAGCACAGATGCAATGGTGATAGGTTGACCTTCCCTTCACCACTGAAAGAACTGGTTTTCTAGAGGGTATGCATCCTGAGGTCCCAATTCCTGCTTCCCAGCAAACATTTTGGCACCACAGAGCCTCCTTAAGTATTGTAAAAATTGTCAACCTCCCTGCATTTTTGTTTTGGTTTGCCAAAAATATTAATGTGAAAACATCAGTGAATAAGGAATAAAACTATTTGAAATAAGAGCTAGCACTAATGATGATGATGATTCAGCTGGAAATGTATTTTTCTTCACTGGTTTCCAAGCAAAATGTTCTTAAAAACGAGGAAATGAATGATATCCTTATTTTCTCTCTCCATCCCAGATGTTTTGAATAAAATGGGGATGAACAGTTCTAGCAAGTATAGAAAATGGTTGCATGGACTATTGTGTTATTAATTCCATATCCCACAAGAGACTATCAGACAGTGTTTAATTACTACTTTCCTGGACTCAGAAGGCATGAGATTAAGATAAAGCAAACAGATTACTTTTCAGAGCAAGGTCCTAAAGCAAACATTTTACATAGTAAACTACAGTGGGAAAAGGTTCGTGACTATGATATTTAATTTAGTTGAAAAGGAAACACTTTTTTATACAGTGGATAAAAGTTTGTCAAACATTGTGAATAAATTGAATTGATGGTGCCTGCAGAATTTGGTAGCACCGATACTAAAATAAAATGAAGTTATAAAAATGCAAGCATGAGTAAAGACTGGAGTATATTAATACATGATAGTATTAAGTAATCAATCATTTATGGCAGAAATACATCTGACATGTTAAAAAACTTATGTTATTTCCCAACATTTCCTAACTTTGTAGGGCTGTGGGAAGGGCTATCTAGCTAGAATAAAAACAATGGGGTTGTGTGAACCAGTGGCATCTGCTCTCACATGGCAGGGCAGTCCATGTGCACACTACATCCCCCACCCCCAAAGGAAGCCTGAAAGCATCAGTTTGTTCATATATGAGGCATGAATACCCTCAAGTGTTTTGGCTACTTGAATAATCATTCTTAGGTATCTTGGGGTCATGAGCCTCTCCCCTCCCTCCACTTCAGTCATGTTAACCACGGTGAATATCTTAGGTGTAAAAGGAGTCCATGCAATAGCAATGTACCATATCCTGATATAACCAGCTGCAGTGTCCCTTCCTTTGTCACCGTGATAAAGGATGTGTCAAGCATCACAAGCATCTCCCCTTTCCTCACATACGATGCTGCAATTAGGATCTCACTGTATTATATTCAGAGTTCAGCAACTGTTAAATGTGCTATGCCAGCATCACACTAACTACTATATCAGTCATGTTAGATGACCCCCTTGAAAATTGCTGCCAAAAGTTTATGTGTCAGAAATCACTTTCCAAAATGCTTATGAAGTGAAGAATTTTTCACAGCCCTGTAGACATGGAGAACTGTCACTCAATGCAACCAAGCGGAGCAGTTTATATTCGAAGACATGCAATTCAAAAGCCTTGCTTGGACAATTGCTACCTGTCATCTGTCAGCCATTGCGTACCATGTTTAGGCAGATGTTAACCCTAATACAGTCAAATAACCCCTGGAAATCTCTACAAGAGATCCAATGAGTGCCTCTGCTTTATTTTCAATATGGATGATCCATAAAGGTTGTAGTCCAACGTAATTGCTCTCAAATGCCATCTATTGTGAAATGAAAACTTCCTATAAAATCTAGACCTCCATTTGTTCTGTATTTTATATGGGATTAATTTTTACTTTAACATTTATCCTGTTCCCAGAACACATCATTAAGTGAGATGGCTGTATGAATCCCACCCCGTGCCTCTAAATATCCTGCTAGGTGCATGTATACTGGAAAACGTGTGTGTGTGTGATGTAGAATGAAATTCCACACAGTAATTCATAAATGGAATAGGTTTTTTCAGACAGAATTTTGTAGCACATGAAGGAACCTTGTGTGTTAGAATACAGATAATGTGCATGTTCCCATATTAAATCAGGTCCCATGCAATGCACCCTGATGTTCTTGAAGATACATATTTTTAGAATACTATATCTATTCCAGATATAGCTGTATTATTACCATTTATGTGGATGCGGTGGCTGAAAACTATGTCACTCAAATTGTTCACTAATCATCCAAACAGCACAGACTTATGAATCTTGAAAGCTGATTGGTCTTATTCACTGACTTGTGAGTTCAGTCAATTATGAGATGAATTACTTCACATGAGTAAAGTAAAACATGTAGGGATTTTATATCATTAAATCCAGCAGAGTAAGTTAGAGATAAATTAGGTAAATCAGCTGGTTAGTTCACATTCACAATATGCTTTTGAAGAACAATTTTTCCTTTGAGTGAAGAAGATTACAGGACAAGCTACCAGCAGGACCTTCACTTCGAATGGGATTGCTCTTCAAGCATACAAGCTACTTAACTCCTGAAAATGCAGGTTCAGCTTCATGCAAAATTAAATATCAATAGGGCAATAGCACCAAGGAAGTTGGCTTTGTGGGCAGGTAAGCAAATGGAAAAAGGTTCAGGTCAGGTAAACTTTCTAAAATGGTTATTTATATAGCACAGTAAAAGTATCTGACATTTCAGGAAACCTCTGTTCAAGGAAGATCGCTTCCCTAAACAGTTGGAAAACAAATACAGATGTCATGAGATAAGCAAACACCACTGTTCGAAAGCTTCACCATTATGTTAAGGAAGCAATAACATCAGCACAGCAACCCCAAACTCAATGGCATAGAGCTTATTAATGCAGCCAGTATAACTTATTTAGGTTTATTTTTATTGAAACCATAAGCCAATATAACTTATTTAGGTTTATTTTTATTGAAACCATTTATTTAAAACTTTTGAAGACAGGGGGTGATTATTTGATTTCCATGATCTCCTTGAAAATGCTTGACAGCGCCACCAGCAACCATAGCACAGCATGTGAATTTATTCCCTAGCCAATCCCTACTAAGATTTACAAGACTTAAGTTTAATCATGAAACCGTCAAGACAATCCTACAAATTAAAGGATTATCTGAGCTACTGCTGTAACTATGACTCTGGGTACTTGTTATGTTGTCCCCATATTTTTAAAACCAAGTTTTAGTGAACTGTGACTATGATGTTCCTAGTATTTTACAATATTCTTAGCTGTGGGGGAATGTGCACTTTTTATTCATAATGTTAGAATCCTTTTGTGTCATTTAAAATGCTGCAGCTGTTATTATAGGAAATATTATAATATAGGATATACTGCAATGAAACTTTTTGGTATATAAAAAGTACAGTATTATACTAAGGTTCTTGGTAGTACTAGGGTTCTCAAATGTTCAGACTCTTGTAGAAACCAACAAGATTCTAATAGAAATTCTAATAGTGAAATTGTATATTGATGCTACAAAGGATAGTGGAGAATGTTGAGAGATTTCCCCCTCCTGTTTAAAACTTAAAAATTGAAATCTGACTTAAATGTATTTAAAGCTTTTTTAAATAGATTTTTCTTTTTCTTTTTTACTGCAGCAGCAGGTAATGAGTTTTATCCTACTCTGATTTTAAATATATTACCAAAATGTTTCTAAATGTAGTTTTCTGCCCTGTTAAATGCTGAGGATTCAGACTTGGGTGTTAGTGTTGTTCCATATAAAAACACCTCCATGTCCTAAACATTCAGAGAGCATCAACTGGTCTCTTATCAAATAAATGTGTTATCAGTGTCCTCAGTGTGCAAAGGTATCTTTGTTGATTCACTCTGTATTTTTAATCTATAATGCAATTATGAAAGTGTTATGTACTGAGGTTCTCACCTTGGGCCAGCAGGGGGATATTGTAGATAGTTTTCACTCAGGTCCACATATGCAAATAAGGGATTGAAAGTGACGTTCAGTGATTGGATAGTTACAGAAAGTGGTTACTGTTGCGTTGTAGTGGAGCTCTATATAAGCAGGCTGGCTGAACCCTTCAGTTCAGTTCTGTTCTGGCCTGTGAATAAACAAGAGCTGTTTGAAGAATCACTGTGTTGTCTGATATGTTCACCCACAACTTAACAGAAAGTGTGCAAACAAGAAGAAGTTTCTGCACTATAGACTGATCCTTTTTAAAAGTGAAAGTTAAATTTATTAAAACCATACATTAATGGCCTGAAGGCATTTAATTATTGGAGAAGCAATAAAACCTCTATAGAGACATTTCTTTACATTATTACTGCCACATCTCATTTTAGCAGATAAGCTATTTTGTGCAGTTTTTTTTTGCCTCCCCCCCTTTTTTTGAATGACAAGAACTTTCGCCTAAAAAAAAAAAGACAATGCAATTGGAGTAGCGGAGAGAGTGAGACAGACTGGGAAGTTATTTTCTTCATAAAAACCCATTGAATTGTTTATTCTGAAGGGTAGCATTTTTAGGGGAGGGGACTCAGCTCACTGCTAGTGCAGATTCTATGCATGTAGAAGGTTCCAGGTTCTGTCTCTGGGTTCTTCTAGTTAGGGCTATAAAGGCCCTAGAGAGTTAGTGTGAACCATTACAAACAATACAGAACTAGTTAAGCTAAGGCTACCAGACGTCCCCGGTTTCTGGGGACAGTCCCAAGATTTGCAAATCTGTCCCCAGGAAACGTGGCAGCGGCAGCCTCAGCAGGCCGGAGCGCAATTGGCTCTGGCTGGCTTCAGGAGCTGCTCGCTGCTTGCTGCCACTGCCAAAGGGGAACTGAGGACGTCCAGTGGTACAGATCTCCTGCCCCCTTTGTTCTGACAGATTCGGGAGGCTCGGGAGGCTCAGGCGGGCGGGCGTTGCTTAGTTTTTTAGAAAACTCTATGCATTTATGCTTCACAGGGTGCGAAAGAAGGGCTTTGCACCTTGCCTGGCAGAGAAACCACATTCCTTGTGCCCCTCCTGGGCAACAGCCACCCACCCATGACTCCCGAGCCTCCCCCAATCTGTCAAAACAAAGGGGGAAGGGGGCAGGAGATTGGGGAAGGCTTAGGAGTCATGGGCAGGCGGCACGCTGTTGCTCCGTTTTTTAAAAACTGTGTATTTATGTTTCACACAGTGCTAAAGAAGGGCTTTGCACCTTTAGACAATATGCATATGTGCTTGGGCCCAGGGCCTTTTGCCTCACCATCTACACTACTGACTCATTGATCCCTGGATTCATTGAAAAAAATCTGGTAACCATAAGTTAAGCTAATTGTTTCAGTAACTGGTATAAGGTAGTTTGTTCTGTAGCTATATTTTAAAGGCAGCTTGGTACTTGAAATAGCATATTTGGAACATTCAGTAATGTTCCAAATGAAGGAAAAAAGAAAGAAGAAATCCTCCATAGTGCTGAGGGAGCAGGAATTTTATAAACTGCCCTGCTAGCTGAACTGTTGCTTGTGACGTTTCTTAATGCTATATTTCAAATGCTATTAGAAGCTTCTCTTCCTTCGACTGAATGATCCCTGAGCCCCCTGAAAATGGAAACTAAGCATGCTTGAATTGTTTTTGGTCTATTACAGCAGACATGGCACAAATGAAACTGACTTCCAAAGTATGATTTGTGCAGCGCTATATAACATGCACGCATAGGAAATTTATAGCATGCCACGAACTGCTTAACACTCAGCACTCAAACGACTCTCTTTCCACCGCATGCTCTAATAACTGGAGATTTAATACAGAACCTAATATTTGGACAGTTATTAACATTGTTTTCCTTCTGTTTTACTGCCTTCTTGTAAACAGCAGCTTATTTAAATATAGTAGTAGATCCACGGGTATACAATATTCGATTGCTGTCCCCAAGACAGGCACTAGAGATCAAAAAGAAAATATATCTGAACTACAACAATGAAGCACTCACTTTTTACATAAAATAAAAAGGAGTGGAAGGGAGAGATCTAAACAGGCTATTGATCTTATATATTTTTTCTATGTAATTTGGAAAAGCATTCTTATATTAATAAATAAAAGACAGAAATGCATGGAAGATATGAGATCTTTTTCACAGTGACACCTTAAGGCATTGAGTGACTGAATCTGCCGAACAAGCTGGTGAACTGTCACAGTTAGTTTGGTGGAGCTGAGGCAGCAGTTAGAGCATCCCATTCTAAGCACTTGTTTTATGACTGCATTCAGGTAGTCAGTTTCTTTTATGTGGTTTTTGTATAGCACCACATTTTCGAGGAAAAATTGCTTCTCTCTTGTCTTTTTGAAGGATTATTTTATCTTAGGGCTCAGCAAGATGGCACCCACAGATACCAGTATGCGCATCACTACCTCCTATGCAAATATTCCTGCTTTTACTGGCTCTCTAGTTTGGACCCCCACCCCATTAAACATGCCCACATTTCATGAGTTGCTAGGATTCTGAAGAGAGGAGCTTTTCTCTGTGAGTGAGTGCAGTTGTGGCCAATTTAGCTGCCACATTCACACTGTTGTTGTGGCTCTCTCTCTTTTTCTGCTCTTTCAGGTATAGCATCCATTTTATGTTATGCCATATGGGTATGGCAGCCATTTTGTGACTGACATCCACACAACTTCCTAAAAATCCAAATGTGCCCAGTGGTCCAAAAATGTTGAGAAATAATTCTTGCTTTGTTGTAGGGGAAACACCTTAAGACTTCATATTCAAGGAAACATTGAATGGGTCATTGTGTCTGTTTGTTAACCAGAAGGTTGGTGGTTTGAGCCCATTCAGGGATGGCTGTGGACTAGATGACTCTTGAGGTACCTTACAACTCTTCAATACAATGATTCTATGAATCTCAGATCTACACCAATGAGTTGGATAAGAGCAGGCAGAAGGGGAAGACAGACATGAACCTGATGATTCCAAAACTTGAGGGAAAGGATAAACTGAGCTATGCCATTATCCCCCCTCCCCAAGACTTTGACTACTTCTATCTTACTTCCATCAGAGGGCAGAACTGCCTCAGACAGTCTCCTGAAGAGTCAGGCGCCATTGATTATTAGGACCCCTGCAGCTGAGACAGTGATGTCCTTGTGAGCTTTGGCTTTCTATCACTTGTTCTGTTGAATGGACAGTTGATTATGTAGGAGGCAAGTGTGCAGTACATCTCAATATAATTTGTGTGCAATGATTTCTTGGGCAGAAAAGAGAGGACAACAACAAGGGAACAGATATGCTTAAATCGCACTCAGTCTCCCTTTCAGCTATGCTGACAGGATACTTTGTTCCTTTCAGTCTCTGAATCCCTACTGTTGTATGTGACCAACAACCATATTATTTTTCATGAAGTTTTTCTCTGCTCCAGTGACACCGAGTCTGGCTGCAACAGCTGTAGCATAGGGAATGATTGTCACAGCATAGCCTGTTAACGATGAGTGTTTGTTCCAGGTCATGTGAAGCAGAGATTTGGATTCTTGCCAGTGGCTGTGGAAAGGCAGCATTTATTGGTTGGATAAATGTTTAGGACATAGGGGTGTCACAGGGTGTGTCACAGCAGGCTGCCCTATGCAAGGAACAAATTGTACTTGCCTCCCCAAGGTAGCTGGAAGAAACCAATGACAGCTCAGCTACTGGGCTTACTCTTATTCTTTGTCTGTGAGCAGGCATCTTTTAATGGCTCAGAGACAGTAAACAACAGGGAAGTTAAAAATCACAGGGTGGGGGGCATAGGTGGCTTCCCTCTGGTGCTAGAAATATAAATTAGGATAACATAAATGGTATGCTTTATCTGTGTGCACAGAACAGGTATCTTTAAGGGGAAAATCCAGTTAGGAATATTCCATTAGCTTATATTTTTAATTGAACCAACCTAATTTGTACTTCCAGAACTGTTATGCAGATTAGAAAGAGTCATCATTTGCTTTTTGCACTTTTCTGAATGTTGTCATGCATTTCTTGGTTTAAAAATGTATTTAAAAAAAAGAGTTTAAAGCACATAGAAAGCACATTAAAGTACATATAAAATATTTATTTTATGAATATTGTGAGTAAAAACACACAAATGTGTATTTATCTCATTTAAGAGAAATATTCTCTTTCTCTAAGTAATCCAACAGAACTACAAATGGGTTCAAGGGGATTATATACTCTGTGTCACAGATAATCCTGGGGACCCAGATTCCTCAGAGTTTAGGGCTTTCTTCTGTTTTCCTGTCAGATTAGAGAAGCCCTGCTCATCATAGGAAGTAGTGTAGCAGTGAGAGGATAAGTAACCCAGCCAACCACTCCCTGCCAGTTTCTTTATCCTATGGCAAGAGGCAACCCCTCTTTTCTTCAAATCTCTTATTTCCATGAAGAGAAGAGCTTTTGCAACACCTTACCAGTCCCACCATTACCCACTTGCTGTCCATTCAGGCTGATTACTGATCAGCCTACCCATGATTAAGCAGTTTGTTCCCCACATGTTATAATGGACTTTATGTGGCCAAGCAACCCTGCCCTGAATCAGATGATCTTAGGGCAGTCACCCCCAGCTTTCTACCTTCCAGATGTTTTGACTACAACTTCAAAAATTCCAAGCCAGCATGGCCAATGGGAGAGAAGGTCCAAAATATCTGGAGGGCACCATGTTAGAAAATACAGCCTTTGGGCAATACCACTAAGTAGGTAGATATGTTCCTCTGTTGCCACATCTCTTGCAACATTTATGAGGACATTTTTGGTCAATATAATGCATATTTACCTCAGTTTGATAGGCATCTTGTCTCCTGATGGAAAAAAGAGAGGGTTTAATAACCTCATTATCTTCTGATTCTCTGCTTCCACCATTTCTTTGTCCCGTTTCATTACAAATGAAGTTTTCTTATCCCAAGAACATGAATTGAGAGGTTTGTGCAGAAATGAGACAGCACCTTTGGAGTTTGCTTCACTGAACAGGCAAAAGCTAGGAACAGAAACTTTATTATCTGTAGGAATTGTATTTATCCATTAAGGTGTTTTTATGTGTTGAAAGGAGTGTCTATGATGAGTCAGTGGCTACTCATCATGATGCATATATATTACTTGAGGTATCAAGGCAGCATGACTCTGAGTACAAGTCACTGGGGAACCACAGCAGGAGAGGGGCATTGTGCCCAACCCTGCTTGCAAGTTTCCCACTTCCATCTGATTGGTCACTCTGAGAAACAAGATGCTGAACTAGATAGGCTTTTTGTCAGATTCAGCAGGGCTCCTTTTATAGGAGATTCTGGAACAGGCTTATCTAGAGAACTTCTTTATGTAAAATGGGCATGCAAAAGCTGAAAAGCCTGGAAAGTTCAGGAATTAATGCACGTATGGTAACAATGTCTTAATAATTCATCTGGAAGCCCAAAGGCTGCTGCTAAAACTTCTGAAGAGGTTCCTGGCTAACAATCTTTTCCTTTAGGAAGTCAGAAACAAGACAAACAATTATAAATCAAATGTTTTCTGCATGGTAGATTGAGGAAACTCTTTGATCTTTTGATCTTGGAACTGCATTAATTCATAACCCGAATGCTTTTACTTCCTGGCCTGAATCCCAGATTCCAGATGCCATTCAGAGGATATATTTTCATGATCTATTGTTTGATAGTCTACATCCATTTTTTAAATCTGTATTTGCTATTATCAGGATTACAAGGTTTTCCTTGTGGGACTAGAGACCATTTATTAGGCAAAACTAATTAAAATAACCTTTCCTAAGAAACTATTTCTCATGCAGGAATGTCAGGTGCTTTCTTTAAAAACAACATAGAAGTATTTATTTGTCTGCTTGTATGGCTTGCTCAATATGCAGGATTTGCCCCTGTCCCTGGACACAATGTCACTACACTATATCACAGAACGGATCATGAATACTTGATAAATCCACAGCAGCAGCAATGATGGTAAGATAATAGCTCCATTGTTATTTAAACAAACAGAATGTTTCATGGATTTATATTGCCAGGTACCTTTTCTCACAGAGCTCAGTGCAAAGAAAATTCATATTGTCCATTACAAAATATTAGCAACCCCAAGTTTAATGAGGCTTTATCCTTTTTTTTTTTTTTTTGGCAGAATAAGTTACCTAGTTGATTAAAAAATCCAAAACCCCAAAGTTCATGTTAAAGCCTTTTCTGTCTTTTTCTGCACATCTGTTTTTAGCTTCCATGGCTGACAGCAAGTTCTGCAGATAAGATAACATGGATTTATTCAGCCAATCTGATATCACACAGTAAACAGACTGATGTTGCACAATGGCAGTTGGCTTCGTGACATCTCCATGCTTCGGAAAATCAAACCATGTAAATCAATGGAACTAATCTTTCCATTCCTTCTGTTCTCCTGTGTCTTTTTGTCCTGTCTAACTTACTGATCAACAGAAGTGCATGTGCACATTGCTGATGCACAGCTCAAAAAGGAACCTTGTTGTGATTGTGCACACCATTGCATCAGCATTCCTGAAGACTTAGCAGACAGCCCCCCCCAAAAAAATTGCACATGTGCTACTGTCTTTATAAAGCCCAGAGAACAAAAATGGGAGGTTTATAAAGATACTGCCTCTAAGCAAGAGCAGGTGATTCAGAACTCCCAAATTAGTGATGTTGTGTGCACTCAAACACGAGCACTTACAAAAACTAGTATACCTATGTGAATGTTTGCAAGCAGCATTGAGGCCAGAAGGGCCTGCAAGTTCCATTTCCATCCTTGGGGAGAAAAAAAATACACTTTATGAGTTAGTACGGAACAGGAACTACCAGCTATGCGCATTATTTCTGCTAGGGAGAAGCACAGAAATAATGCACCAGTGAAAATGATGCACACAGCATCAATTTCATGCTGGGAATTCTGAAACAGACAGTTCATATCCTATTGCCAGTAGGAAGGGCCTGGCACTGCTGCTTGTCTTCTCCCCAAGGTTACTAGGCTTTTGGATGTTTTGAGTTTTAATATAATAGTTGCAAAAACCTTGTCCCTTTTTGGGAATTGGGGTACTTTAGTTCTAATAAATGTGATTCTATGATTCTATGATTTTCTCTCACAGTGATCCAATAAATCATAGGTGCAAGATGGCTGTGTGGGAGGCAGGGCATCTGTTTGCATTTGAGATAGCTATATTGTCTGCAGTATGTGGTGTAATTCCCCCCCCCAATTTTTTCCCCAGTGATTAGTAGACCCACATAGTTCTGCCAAAAATATATCCTGCCAATGCTTTCCCTTTGTTAGAATCAGTTCACATCTTAGTGAATTGAAGGGATTCTAATATGATTTCAGCAAAGTGTTTGTCCAAATTCCTAATGGTATTTTGGTTGTCCAACTCGTTTAATACAAGTTACACGAAAATACCACCCCGTGGATTCATAGCTGGTTGGACAACTGTATTCAAAGAATGCTCATCAAACAGGAGGGATGTTTTGAGTCTGCTCTTGAACCCAGCAGTCTGCAACGTTTTTATCTTCTTTGCCATTCTTGCTCTCATATGACACCAAGAAGATAGATCTACTTAGGAAAGTGATTTATACAAAGACAGGCCATTCTAGCTCAGAAGTTTCTATGCAGATACGCAGCGGCTCTCCAGGATCTCCTGGAAGGAGTCAATCTGGATTTCTTAAACGGTTCATTCCCGTAGATCATGCTATCAGTGCAGTTGGCATAACTTGATATAAGAAGATATCCCCATTATGAACTGTCTTAACCCTACTCTACTCTTTATCTGAAGCGTATCCTATAGACTGTACTGTATGGCTGCCTTGACCTCCTAACACTTAATCCTGTGTTCCAACGTTCCTCCTGTAAGATGGAATTGGGTTCCACATAGACAATAAATTCTTCCTCCAAGGTAGACTCACGATACAGGAAGTATATGGATAACCAGTTAATCATTTTTTGCTAGGATCATGTCCTTTCAAGTTCAAACTTAGCAAACAGAATAATAATCAGATAGGAACTTGTAGGAAATAAACAGGGGTACAATGGTTGGGTAGCTCACAGGTTCTAATGGGACCCCTCTCTTTACTCCTCAACAGTCTCATGGATCAGCCTTATGCTTTGCTGAACCATGGACCAAAGAATGGGTGAGAGGTTTCTGTTGCTTACAGTAGCTGGTATAGGATTTTAAAGGAAGAGCTCAAATCTTGCAGAAGGCACAGCTCCGTGACTCTGTGTTGTATTGGGCTTCAAGATCAGGGATACCCCAATATATTTTCTTCTTTGCTTTTAGTGTGGGTACTGGAGCAAATTGGCATGCTCACTCCTCAGGCTTGGCTAATTGGAGACTGTTTTACTCTTTAAGATCAGTATGTGTTTGTGGTGTATGATTTGGTGCCTGCAATATGTTGGCTACCCTACTCAGTTCTTGGTGGATCTAGAGCACTCCTACACACTTTCTAAGGTAATGGTCACAATTGAGCCACTTCGTATTGTAGTCATCTGTTTTCCATGGTGGTACAATGTTGGCATTACATACTCCAATGCAGGTCTGGTGCCACTTGGGCACTGGTTGAAAGCTGCAGGAACTGAGGAAGCCCCTGACCAGCCTGACCTAACTACATGGCCACTCATCAGCTTCCTTGCCTGGTTTCTAGATGGCTGTTTTATCAATAGACCAGTGTCAGTGATGCTTTAGACGGGTAAAGAATCTTGGCTGCCATCCATAGCGGCTACTTTCTATATTAAAAGGTAAAAGTAAAGAGACCCATGACCATTAGGTCCAGTTGTGGATGTCTCTGGGGTTGGTGTGCTCATATAGGCCGGGGGAGCCGGCGTTTGTCCGCAGACAGCTTCCGGGTCATGTGGCCAGCATGACTAAGCTGCTTCTGGTGAACCAGAGCAGCACACGAAAATGCTGTTTACCTTCCCACTAGAGCGGTACCTATTTATCTACTTGCACTTGACGTGCTTTTGAACTGCTAGGTTGGCAGGAGCAGGGACCGAACAACAGGAGTTCACCCCATTGCGGGGATTCGAACTGCCGACCTTCTGATCGGCAAGTCCTAGGCTCTGTGGTTTAGACCACAGCACCACCCGCGTTCCTTACTTTCTATCTTAATTTACTCCAAATGCATTGCCTGGGGCTATTGATCTGTGGATAGTTCGATAAAAGCTAAGCACTTCATAGATATATATACCAGGGCATTGTACTTTTGGTAAATTAAGATGATGGGCAGTTACCATGAATGGAAGCTGAGTTGGTTCCCATTTTTTAAAAAGGTAACCACCACCTGCCCACTACTAAAATACTTCCAGGGAGGGTGGTCAGTTCTGATGCTGCCACTGTGGAGACAGCAGCAGAAAAAATAATGCAGCTATGGCTGTGTGGTGGGCCTATCAGTGGCACTGTGCCAAAGGCCTCCTGCACTCTGGTACTGCCCCTGCCCCGGTATCACAGTGTTCCTTTTAAGCCCCGTTCTGTGCCCAGTAAGGACGGGATGCTTTTGCCCAGTGGCACTGTGGCCCATAGATGGCAGCAAAATACTGGGCAAGGTTTTGCTCAGAATCTTCTCTGTGTGATGGGCTCATGGGAAAAAGCTGTCCCATGAGTCCTTGCTGTAGAGGGGAGGAGAAAGCCTATATAAGGCTGCTTCCCTGTTTTGACAGCTTCCCACCTGCCTACCCTTGGGTTTGACCCTTCACTGAGCAATTTTGGGTCATTGGTTGACAGGGCTGGAAATAGTTCCTCTCCCCCTCTCAACCTGGTTGGCACTTTGTTGGGTTTTTTTTCCGCCTTTCCCTCAGTGAAATTATGGCATTCCTTAGTTAGGTGGAAGAACAATGCATGTAAGAGGGTGGAAATGGCATTGGTCAGGATCAGCATAGTATAGGGGGGGGGCATAAGGAGCTTGAGGGGAAGACTGACCATGGCAAATCCAAGTGTGAGTTCAGTATCTGCCTGGTTGGGATCTGCACCCTGGTCCCCCAGTGAGACTTTGCTTGCTTGGCATCTACCATGGCAAGGTTCAACACTGGCCAACTCCCGTCATACAGGTTTGGAGCAATCCAAACCCAGCGGATCCATTCCATCAACATGGGACTTGAGGAATGAGGAACTGATCCTGAGACCCAAAGCCATGCCAACCCTTGCCCTGCCTGCTGCTGCCAAAAAAGATTTGGCCTGATCTTATCCCATCACTGTTGTACAGTCTGCTTATTTTGCTGCTCTCATGGGTCAAATAATGTGCTTGCCTGGGCAAGTGAAGTACACAGTATCTCAAATTTTGCATTACTCTTTCCTACTATGATAAAGCTATAGGAAACTTTTAGATATGCAACCTTTTTATTACCCCAAGGAATTCCAAAGTGGAGAAATGTCTTTAAAAGGGCTGCAGAATTAGAAACACAATTCCTGGGCTAGATAAAGCCCATGCATAAAGTGTTCTCTTTACAGATAGTGGTCAGCATTGAGCATGCTTTCCCCCACTTATAAATCCTGGGATTCTCTGCATAAATTTGGTAGATATTAGCATATAGAGGAAACTTTAAAATTGCATTAGAAGTGATGTGACTCAAACTTCTAATTTACTGTTTTTATGTAATATCTGAAATGGGTAAAAATCACAGATCTCATGTAGGATATGATTTATGAGTTCCAGATGGCCTCTGGAAAAGAAAATACATGCTTGAACTCTTAACTGTTCCACTTTGACATTGCATCAGGAGAGGGGAGCCAGAAACACTGATCATTTTCACTTCAACCATACCCCTCATATAGTCTAAAATGCAATCTCACCCACAACTTCAGGCTCTCATACCAGAAAAAATACCTTGGAAAGATCCAAGTGCACAAGCATCCAAACAGTATAAATGGTGACCTGAATGTTTTGTTATTAAAGGTGTTGTACTGTAACCATCTATTTATGCAGCAGTATTGGGTATTTGCAGCAAGACATTTTCCAGCATTTTATGCTATATCTACAAGTTATGATAAATTGGAAGTGATTAGCAATGGAATCCAGGAACTAGATTTTTCTGATGCAAGTCACAAATAATCTAATTCAACTCCTGCTTAGATGCCAGTGAGGCTTATAATAATGGTCTCCCCAAGATAAGTTGAAAATTGGCTATTTTTCAAAGAAAATGGATCAGCTGTAATGATAATATACAGAATGCTACCGTGATGATGACAACTAGAAATGCAAAGAAATTATACTCATCTGACAGAATGAGATTTAAATAGGATCCAAAGATTGGACAAGGGGAGCTACTAAAATGTCATTTCACTCACACTTGCATTATCAATTTAGAATAATATGGGGGGAATTCTAAGAATATTTGTCTTAATAAAGAGAAAATGGAGATTGTTGTCACCATCATTTTTAACACTCCAGACCTTGGAGCTTTTCTGTCATTGATTAATTGATTGTAGAAGTTCAAGTTCAATTTTTCAAGTGGCAATTTTAGGCACCAGAATCCTGGCAGAAATGGGAAATAGATTTTTGTGATGTTTTTCTGCCTTGCATTAGGTAGGGATCACTGTGGACAAAACACTGAATGAACAATGGATCCCACAACGATTCCATTCTTTCATAAATATAAATATAGAGTACGTCAGATGCAAACAAAGAAAATATTGATAAAACAGAAGCTATTAATTCAGAATGCTTATTAAGTCCCCGGAAAGGGACTTAATTTGAAGGAAAATAAAAAATTCCTTCCATTAGCACTTTAGAGACCAACTAAGTTAGTTATTGGTGTGCGCTTTCCTGTGCATGCACACTTCTTCACAAGAAGTGTGCATGCACACGAAAGTTCATACCAATAACTAACTTAGTTGGTCTCTAAGGTGCTACTGGAAGGAATTTCTTTATTTTGTTTCAGCTATGGCAGACCAACACGGCTACCTACCTTTAATTTGAAGGGACATTAATTTGTCCTGAGAAAAGCAGTTTCATTTGTTAAGTTACATTTCACACTTAACATGCTTACATGTATATTAACTCACAGGAATGATGTTGAGGGACTCCTGTTTAGTTATAGGAAACAGCCTTATACCAGGTTAGAGCCCTTGTCTGTGTAACCCCGTATTATCATTTCTGCAACCTGAGATCCTTTTAAATGAGATCCTTGAAGATGCCATGGATTGAATCTAGAAATTTGTTTAATGTTCTCTTTAACTGAGAGATGGCCCCATACTGTGTGTGTATGTGCTTACTTCTAATCCACTTTGAAATACTTTTGCAGCGGCTCCCAGAACAATATATATAAAAAACACATTAGCATTACACTAAATATAAAATACATAAAAGCCATTCATCAATCAATCCAGGTAAGGTAATACATTTTGCTTACATGTACAAGAAACAGAAGAGGAGACAACCGGAGCAGGTGCTGGCAAATAATTTATTATGATAAAATTTAGTAGCTTGACGCATTTTGCTTTAAATACCCCTTATATCAGTATGCTCAAATATTTGTACTCTCAGTTGGCTTTGCTTGTCACTAGAGATATTGCCAGGCAGCACATTGGCTACATAACACCCTGATTCTATGTGACAGTCTCTAAGTCATGGAATTCTCTCGCTGTAGAGGTGCACCTGGCTCCCTCATTGTATGCATGGTGAAAACACTTCTCTTTACCACAAGCAGTTGGCAGGGAGGCACAGGTAGGGCAGCACTAATCACCTCACTGCCCAGTGCTGAGCATCACTGCCTGTTACTGAGTAGGGCCAAGGCAATGGGCGGGGGGGGGGGGGCTTGGGGCAGTGTGGGTGCAGGTGTTGGATTGGCTCCACATCTGTGCCCACACAGCAGCTGCACTACACCAAGCTTCTTGCTGCCTCACACCTCACCCTCTCCTCCTTGTTTACCAGCAGTGATGCTTAGTGTTGGGAAGCCAGGGGAACAAGGGTGCCCTCCCCATGCTGCCCCACCTCTGCCACTCCACCAACTGCTACTGCTCTTTACCCTCACCTTTGACACCTGTGATCTGTTTTTTAGGGTCTAAAGCTCCCTGGGCTTCATCATTACAGTGCCGAGCCTCACCCTCACCTTAGCAAATGCAAATACTGCTGCTAGGAGAATGCCCCTGCTGCTCTGTTCCCCACTGCTATAAACTAATGCAATCTACCTTTTCCTCTTCTTGGCTAATTTGGAGGTTTTATCCCTGAGGAAAACTTGTTTATTTGGCATGCAAAAGACTGCCAAATAGCAAGAATACATCACCTTTCCTGCTGTGAAATAAGTTGTCTTTATCTCTCTCTGCTACACTAGACCTCTGTCACCCTTTAAAAAGGAGAGCTGGAGGAAAGGAGATGGGGTGTGGGGCTCAGAGGAAGACTTGGGGAAGGAGATAAGCCCATCATGGTCTCGGTGAGTATGTGACAACAACAGTTTTTGGTTCATAACTGACTTAAATAATTGACTATTTGGGGTGTGGGTGGGGTGTAGTTTACTTTGCTATTGATTTTGCTATTGAAGCAAAAGACCCTGTATCTTCAGTCCACTCCCCCCCACCTGCTTGCATGTGGGAGAGCATGTGGGCATGTTTGAGTATGTGTGCAGGAGCAGTGTGTATTCGTGTAAGTGGTTGCAGCGGTTATGCGGTGCCTACAGCAGTTTCTCTGGTTTGCAAATGCATCTACAGACCCCAAAAGGTTGTCAATTCCTGCCCTACACACTAGATGAAAGTTTGTAAGGCTTAGTTTCTCCTAAGGACACTAAAATGTACAGTGGTACCTCGGGTTAAGTACTTAATTCGTTCTGGAGGTCCGTACTTAACCTGAAACTGTTCTTAACCTGAAGCACCACTTTAGCTAATGGAGCCTCCTGCTGCTGCCGCGCCACCGGAGCACGATTTCTGTTCTCATCCTGATGCAAAGTTCTTAACCTGAAGCACTATTTCTGGGTTAGCGGAGTCTGTAACCTGAAGCGTATGTAACCTGAAGCGTATGTAACCCGAGGTACCACTGTACTTGGGAGAATAACATACCACACCTAAGCAACTGTGAACTGATGGGAGTGTTGTCTTCTGGTATAAATGTGCAGAATTCCTCTTTGTTCTGTTCAGTTGTAGAAAAGAAATGTATTGGATCCTGTAATTACTGTATGCTGCAGGAAGCAAAATCCTGATGAACATTAGCTCCAAATAATACGTTCAAGACAAAATATTTCTAAAGATTGGCTATATGTTTTAGAAGACTGAAGGGTGGTATACAATATAGAAACACTGCTTTTGGCAAGCTTAGCTGTCATAAGTTGCAATTCAGTGGAAAACAACAGAACGGGAAATTTGCAAGAACACTAATATATAAGTCCATATTGTTTTGGCACTGCATTGCCTTTGCATTAAAATGATAAGCAGATGCATCTGATAGCAATTTGAGTCTAGGAGACAGATCTGGTGTTCCCTCCCATCCCTTGTTGACTGCTACCCCTCCCCTTTTTGGAACTTGCTAACTACATATGGTATGCCTGGGGTTATAACTTTCTTCCTTGACAACACTACACTGTAAATTACAGAAAAATATGGGTATATGTTTGATCTAAATGCAAGGTGGGGGAGGAGAATCAAAGCTCTATTTTATTATCAACATAGCTGAAGTATTCATGCAACCTTTGAAATGGGCCATTACCAAGGTTAAACTAAACATAAACAGGAAATGTAGCTATTTTTTGTGGCCCCACTTTCTGTTTTTCAGACAAAAGCACTATTCAAGTCAAGCATCTGCTATGTTAATTTTCAAGATATTGCTGAGAACTCAATTTCCTTGCTGAAGTTGCTTTTCTGTTAGAAAGCTATGTCATGCCATGGATTCAGGAATATATCATGTGGGTAGCTGAATTTATACTCCATCTAAGATACATCACACTATCCAGATGGGGTTCATAAAAAAGCTGTAAAGAAGGAAGCAAATTAAGACCCACAAGTATTGAGAAAATACAAAATATCTGAGGGAAAGGGTCAAGGTTTTACTCACCTGAAGACCTGCATGCAATATGGCTGGAGCATATGAGCAGTTGAGCTGGCACAGTGGTAAAAGTACTGAGTAATTGGAGTAATGCCATGTGTGCAGCTGTGCTGGTAGAGAAATTAAACCCCAGCTGAGCAATAAATATTAGCAACCATTGCCATTATTTCTTTCCATATAACATGATGCGGAATCAAGAGGCTTATTCAACGTGGCAATGATACCAGGTGACGTAGAGGAATGAGCTATGAAAAGCAGGGATGGGAGAATCTGTTGATTTAGGTCATCCCAAGTTCAGTTCTCTACATTTACACATCAGTTTGCATTTTTTAAAGAATCCTCCTGAAAATGCACCAACATTTTTGGTGCAAATGTCTCACAATTTTGCCCTCACCCCCCCCCACCTTGACATATGCATGGGAGCTAAATAAGCATATCCTCCCTTCCCAGCTAGGACTTTCCCACATTGTTGTAGATAATGGATTAGAGCCAATGTCTGCTTGGATTACTTTTGGCCATTCAAGCACATGGAGCAGAGAAGAAACTGAAAATCAAAAGGGAATCTTCTGCTCAGCTATAGCCTGTGTCCTAGGATAGCTGGAAAGTCTGGTGCCCACTCCAAAGGAAAGAAAAACTCCACATTTTCTGACATCTAGCAGGGAAGAGAGAATATAAACTAAATCTTTCCCCCAAAGGCTTGTTGCATTAATCCTTATTCACAGTTGTCAAATAGTTTAAGTGTGCTTAGTCTGCACCTCCACATTTTTGTTTGTTGCTTTTAAGCTCATGGTGGCAGGGACCTGACAAATGTTAAAAATAAATATCAGTCAGGATATTGGACTCCATTGTCCAAATTCACGGTCATGCAATTTTAGTAGTAATATAACAAGCTCCCAGCTTTTAAGAATTCCCTATACTGCACTGCTTTCCAGTGTAATTTACTGCTATCCTACTGGGGCACTATCTTCATTTTGACTCCTAAACATGCAAGGCAAGCTTCCTTGATAATTCAGGTGCTTGAATTTCCAGATTTTTCAAAAATATACATAATGTGGCTTCAATCAAGATAGGTTCTATGGAAGTTACAACGATAGAAGCAGCATAGCCAGACACAAAATTTCAGCCTGTCAAATCTAACTAGGCTCAAAGAGCCAGGTTTAACTTCCTTGGCTCTTGGCTTATGTTTCTCTGCTAAACAGAATTAATACTTTGATGTAACTAAGAAAATTAGGAGTAATTACCGTAATAACATGTATGCAACATGTATATCAAAGCTATGTACTTCAGGAATGTTACCTTTTTTCTAAAAAAAAGAAAGAAATAGCGAATTTAGACTCATTAGTTTTGATGAGAGTGGTTTGATGTGCCTGTGAAAAGTATGTGCTGTGTGCATATTAAAAAACTGAATTAAAAAGAATTGCTTCCAGGCTAAGTCCTTGTATGCCAAAACCCAGCCTTCCACTGTTTTATAGCCAAGATATATATCCCTGGGAATGCACAGCTATAATTTGTTATGTGCTATGACATTTTGCAATCAGTGAATCATAGTCTACAGATTAGGGTTTAGTGCTTCCAATCAGTACAATCACGCTGCATTGGCTAAAACTTCAGCTGAGACCCTCATAGGTTGACCTTCTTTTCTAAATTCCCTTTGCTGATAATGGAAGTTTTGAATGTGCCGTGAATGGGTAATCATTGTAAATAATAGAAATTTTACGAACTGAGATAAACTTTAGTATCTCTCTGTACTTCTACCTGTCTTGGTACTCCTGAAAATTACTTCGGGCAGAGTTTTCATTTTTCTAAGATTACAAAAGAAGGAAACAAGGTGTCAAATTATAGCCCAGATATGTTTTGACAGTCTGATAAAAAGGCCACATGATTGCTTTTATGTGGGTAAGTGCAATAGTAAGTGTAGCTTTTATACATTTCATCTTGGTAAGTGAATGATGAGAGAACATGGGATGTGCATATGGTTATGTAATAGAGGGTTATAACAGGCGGAAGTTACAGCAATTGTGCTGGTCACCAAAACTTGTTCACCTCTTCTACATGAGACATTGTGTGCATGTAAACATTGCATGTGCACATTTTCATTCTTTAAAAAGCAAAGGAAGAGGAGCAGGATTAGGATCATAATGAATGAGGAGCTCCCCCCCCTCTGTGCACCACAGTGATGCCAAAAATTAAACAAAAGCTAGTAGAGGGTCCCCTTCCAGGACTAATATTCATGTTGGAAGGGTAGGGAGTTTTGGTGCACAAAACAGGGTTACAGTACAGTCCCTGCATGCTGCAATACTAATTCAATCCAGTTGCTGTTTACGGAATGAAAACCATGCACAATAAATGCTTACATGCTAACTCTTAGCCAAAGATAGAGTGGAGTCAACATCTGTTCATGTATTTTGGATATAGTAGTCTAGTCAACTGCTTGACTGGAAGGCAAACTGACTTCATTCAAACAAAGCTGCTTAAGTGCTTCAGTTCTATGGCTAAGGTTGGTGCCAGACATACCTAGCTTCTCAGTTCCTGGTTCAAGTGCCACTATTGAGTTTCATGTTGCTTCTAGTGTGTAGCCTACAACCACCAATAACATTGTAGTTGTCCTTCACTGTTGTAGCTGGTGCCCTTATTCCTTTTCAATTTCACCTTCACATTTTACAAAATTCTTGTATGTTCAAAACCCACAGGAGATATGCTTAACAAATGTAAAAATACACATGCATGTCACAGTGCGTGTGGTATTATTTTCCAAGCCACATTATTTTGACATCCGAATCAGGGACCACAAGGGTCATCTAGTCCAACCCCCTGCAATGCAGGAAACATTTGCCCAACATGGGGCTCGAATCCATGACCCTGAGATTAAGAGCGTCATACTCTACCAACTGACATAGGGCATTCAAAATGTTAAATTTTCAACACGATATGCTGCTGTTATATGTTGCAGTATGTCCATGACTTTGTCACAACATGTACACAACTGAATAAGCAAACTGAAAGGTGGTTTGAAAGAGAGAATTTGGCACAGTAAGAGAAAACACTAATTTTATATCATTTCCAGTGGTCCTACTGATTATAGATGGATCAAACAGCTATAGTTTTCTGCTAAAAATGTTTCCTTTTTTATCATGTCATTTTAAAAGCAGATATAACAGTAGTCTACAGCTGTAAGAGTATGAAGTTAAAGAAAGAATGAGTAAACATTATATATATATATATATATATATATATATATATATATATATATATATATGCAGGTTTTGGTGTCCTCGGGTGTCTTCCCGTGTAAAAGTTGGGGTGTCTAGGCGACGTTTCGACGAGGTCTCAGTCGTCATCTTCAGGCTGGTGCTTTCGGCTTCTTGTTACTGGAACAGAGCGGGATCTCAATGTTTGAGTTCCTATAAATACTGTAGAGGGGGTGTGGTGTCTAGCCTCCAATGTTCTGGGCAGAGAGGAAGTTCCCAGGCTAGTGTGCCTTTTCCTCTCTGCCCAGAACATTGGAGGCTAGACACCACACCCCCTCTACAGTATTTATAGGAACTCAAACATTGAGATCCCGCTCTGTTCCAGTAACAAGAAGCCGAAAGCACCAGCCTGAAGATGACGAGTGAGACCTCGTCGAAACGTCGCCTAGACACCCCAACTTTTACACGGGAAGACACCCGAGGACACCAAAACCTGCATTCCTGTACCCGTGAAAATCTACGAAAGCATATATATATATATATATATATATATATATATATATATATATATTCCTAGCTAAAAACTGCTGAAGAATTTCATCTTTTTCTTATCGTGATTTGATATTTAATGGTATTCCAACACTATTGATTGTAATACTAAAATTATATTGAATGCATTCCTTGAGTTAGTCAAGTCATAAAGATTCATAGGGCAGTGCCCCAGAGGCATATGTTATCTTATGGCAACACAGAGCTCTTATCTAACTCAGTATTAGCACTGTCCATTTGGAATGTACCATATCTGTTTAAAAGTAAGATTGGCAAGGCTTGTAATTTGATGCGATGAATGGTGCCAGAAGCAAAAACTTTGTTGATATTGTGATTATAATGTTGCATTTTTTACTTTGAGGATTATTCTCTCTGTTTACTTATACAATTCAGACTGGTTTGTGTACATACAGCTTAAATAATTGTGGTGTGTGTACACAAGGATTCCTGAGATTTCTATACACATATTTAATTTTGATGCACTGAAATGTGTTTGGGTATATGGTTTTTATTAGGAGAAAATTGTGTTGTTTGCTCGATATGCAGGAGCAAGGGCAAATGATTCCTGTCCCCAAAAATTTTACCTTCTCTAAATAAGTGTTTTATGGCTCTGGGTGTCTAGAAACTGCCAAGCACACTTCATCTGTCACCACAGGCACAAATATTGTCTGAGTTCTACATTCTACATTCTACATTGGAACTTTTCATTGTGGTAGAAAATATACCCCAAAAACATTCTGTGTGTTGTTTTTCAGATTGTATGAAGGTGAATATATTTGTTACATGCTAAAATCAATAAAAATTGATAAAATTCTCACAGATGAACAGTTATAGAAAAGTTAAAAAACAAATGTCTCTGAAAAACTGCATGAAAATACCCTCATTTCTGTTCCTTTAATGAACTATTTTTGAATTTTCAATTGCAAACAACAAAAACTATCTTTTAAAATAAAATATTCTAAAAAGATTTAAAAATGTATAGAAAAAACCTCATTGCAACTAAGAACTAATGATTGCTAACATTAATCTCCCCCCCCCCCCCGTGTGTGTGTGTCTCAAACCTCAAGAAACCTACAAGAAAACTGTCCTTGGTTAGTGAAATGTCCTCACATAACATGATGCGTGCCAACCTGCTAACACTTTATTGCTCTTTTCTGAAGGAAAATGCTAATTGGTACTGGTTACAATTTAGGGATACTGTCACAAATTGTTTCCCATACAATGTACTGTACTAGAGGGACTACCCTGTAGATCTACCTATGTGTAAACTGCACAATGAAAAGTGCACCTGGAATGTATTACTCTACAAAGTTGGATGAGGGTTAAACATGAAAATAAAGAGAACGAAAACTTTAAAGAGAAAATGAGAAATGATTGCTGATCCAAATGTTCACAGCCTAGGGACCGTTATCTCTAGTAGCTGAAGGAGAAGTTGAAGAGCTATGGAATCTATAATCTAGTCTTTGTAGGGATATTGGAGTGACTGGTCATATGCATAAATCTATACTGTAAAACATTAAGGCACTGCTTTGTCTTTTTCATCTAAGTATAACTGTGTTATGTTTTCAGAAATGCTGGGCAAACAAACAGCTAAAGAAATTATACTTCACAATGGCATACAGTACTTTATTCTTGTCTTAACTGCCCAGCTATTCTACATAGCAATTAAAACCTAAAACACAAAACAACATGGGAATGCAGTAAAATGTTAAATAGTGGTAAACGGCATGTCAAATAGAAAACTAAGGCAGACATGTGCAAACATCAAGTATCAGCTTTATATATTAAAGTGTTTTTAATACTGACAGCTGGGGTGGAGGTTAAATGTCAAGGGGCTCTCATTGCACTACTTAAAGAAGAGTTTCAATTTAAAAATACAGAGGACTGTAAAGATTTTTTTTACTGATCCTAGGTGATATCTTGTCCTTTCCTGCTAAGTGCTTTTCCTCCTGTATTTGGCACAGAGATCAATCTATCATGAGATGCAATGAAATTTCATAATCAGCCCACTATTGTATGTGGATTTGTAGTCTGATGAAAGAAAGCACTTCTTTGTTCTCAGAAACTTCCTAGGAAGTGCAATCACGTGCCTCAGATGGTATTTGGCCATTGCTTTTATTCTGAAAATGTTCTATTAATTCTAAAATCTAGCTTGGAGCACCATATTGTAGAAAATAAGAAAAACACATGATATATTAACTTGTAATGAGATTATTTTTTGTTTGGCATGGAGTTTGAATTGACTTGCTTTCTCCCCTAACTTACTGTGCTGATTTCAAGATGTGATGAATGGGCCATATCTAACACTGGGAGCATGGGGTTCTGTTTGTGTAACAGTACTGCTTCTACCTTTTTATTTCTCTTGTGACCTCAAAATTTGCTCTGGGGAAGCCGCAGGTGAGAGGAGATGAAGGGAGATTCCCATTGGGCAAGAAGAAGTCTGTTGTGCAAGTGGAATGATAGTGTTGGATACAACCCAATACCTATACATATAAAGTTAGGGCTGATACAAAAGTTTGAGTTGATGATGGGGGGAGGGGCAGGGATGTTAAATAAAAGTGAGAGAGAAAGAGAGAAAGAACTCAGGCTGCTACCCTACTGCCAACATCAAGAACTCTCTGCAACAGAAATTGCTCCCACAGGTTTTGGATATCCATATAATAGAATCATAGAATTGTAGAGTTGGAAGGGATTTCGAGGGTCATCTAGTCCAACCCCTGATATGCAGGAATCTCTATGCAGTTGATGAAGGAGTCAGAGGTGCCCTTCCTTATCATTTTGTATATGCTTATATAGTTGCAGAAGTGTGTGTGTGGGGGTGTTAGGGTAGGCGTAGTAGCTCTGGCAGAGGAACCGTCATGCTCCTTCTTGGGTAGTTTTTTCACCTTTAGTTCCCACCCTGGACTCAGCTCTCACCAATGGTTCCTAGAAGGTGTCAGCATGCCACAGCAGCCACACCCCAGGAAACGGCTTCGGTTGGCTGGCTATACCAGGTAAGGGTAGCTGATGGGTCTCAAGCCCTTGCACCCGCTTGGCTGCAGGAGTTGCTGGAAGGAAGCATATAAGATGTTGTGAACCGCCCTGTTATCTATTGATGAAGGGCAGTACACAAATTTAATTAGCACAATAAATAAATGAACAAATAAATATGCCACCCAGCCATCTTAGGGACTCCACTCCAGATTTGTGTAGGGTTAGCGTTTTCTTCTCCCAAAGATGTCCCACAAGGCAGCAGGTACATATTTTAGCTTGGGGTTTATTCCCAAAGACTTTCTCATAAAAGAGTATAACTGCAATACAGTGGAGGTTTAGGACCATTATCTATGGTGGCTGATGCTGATAGGAGCTGGAGTCCAACAATATGTGTCATGAACACTTCTGCCCAAGGTATAAGAGCTCCAGAGGAGTCGGGAAGCAGCCAACAAGAGAGAGGCTCACATTCTTCCCAGACAGCTGCAAACGGTAGTTTATCAACTCCCTGTGAGAAAGACAGGAATGCAGAGAGTGTGCTAGACAGCAATCGACTCTCTCAAGTGACAGGAATGCAGAGAGTATGCTAGACAGCAACCAGCTCTCTCAAATGACACAGGCCATTTCAGAAGTCAGGAGGGAAAGCAGTTCCACACTGGAAGGGGAGTTAAGTCATCCAAGGAGCAGATGTATGGGAAAGGTCTTAGATAGAAAACAAAGCCGGAAACGGAAAGGGCATAGGTTCCGGCTATTCTGCCGTACGCAGAATCACTCCTCAGAAGGGTCAACTGATCCATAAGTCATGGACATACGGATAGGTGTCCAAGGCTGAGTGTTTGTATTGCAATAAATCTTCAAGCTAATTACAACTTGTGTGCTGTGTTATCAAGACGGCAGTGTTGCGCCTGATCTATGCATTACAAGTACGTAGCAACAAATTCCAAACAATGAGCTCACTGGCTGTCAGGTTTATTATTTTATTTTAAGACACTTAGTGTTTTTTCCAAGATGCTGTTTTGGATTTGCTTTAGTCTAGCAAATTCTGCAATCCATAACTGTTCCATAATCAATATAATTGCAACATATAATTAGTTTTAAAGTTACAGGGTGTTGATGGTATTGATTTCAAACAGATTTACTTTCCTTTTTCTCTCGATGAAGTGTGCTCCTTAAATGTGTCAATTCATATTCATGAGGCCTTGTTGTCTTTTCTTCTTTTATGTCCTTTAATGAAAAAACAAACCGACTTTACAATAAGTGAAACAATGTTATTTATGCAGATGACACCCAGCTCTACCTCTCCTTTAAATCAGAACCAGTGAAGGCGATGAAGGTCCTGTGTGAGTGCCTGGAGGCTGTTGGAGGATGGATGGCGGCTAACAGATTGAGGTTGAATCCTGACAAGACAGAAGTACTGTTTTGGGGGGACAGGGGGCGGGCGGGTGTGGGGGATTCCCTGGTCCTGAATGGGGTAACTATGCCCCTGAAGGACCAGGTGCGCAGCCTGGGAGTCATTTTGGATTCACAGCTGTCCATGGAGGCACAGGTTAATTCTGTGTCCAGGGCAGCTGTCTACCAGCTCCACCTGGTATGCAGGCTAAGACCCTACCTGCCCGCGGACTGTCTTGCCAGAGTGGTGCATGCTCTAGTTATCTCCCGCTTGAACTACTGCAACGCGCTCTACATGGGGCTACCTTTGAAGGTGACCCAGAAACTGCAATTAATCCAGAATGCGGCAGCTAGACTGGTGACTGGGAGTGGCCACATAACACCGGTTCTGAGAGATCTGCATTGGCTCCCAGTACATTGCCGAGCACAATTCAAAGTGTTGGTGCTGACCTATAAAGCCCTAAACAGCCTCGGTCCTATATACCTGAAGGAGCGTCTCCACCCCTATCATTCAGCCCGGACACTGAGATCCAGCGCCGAGGGCCTTCTGGCGGTTCCCTCATTGCAAGAAGTAAGGTTACAGGGAACCAGGCAGAGGGCCTTCTCGGTAGTGGCGCCCGCCCTGTGGAACGCTCTCCCAGCAGATGTCAAAGCAATAAACAACTATTTTACTTTTAAAAGACAACTGAAGGCAGCCCTCTTTAGGGAAGTTTTTAATGTCTGATGCTGTACTGTTTTTAATATTCAGTTGGAAGCCGGCCAGAGTGGCTGGGGAAACCCAGCCAGGTGGGTGGGGTATAAATAATAAATTATTATTATTATTAATTATTAATTATTATTATTATTATTTAAACACAATATTGTGCAATACTGTAGGGTCCACATTGTTCTGGATTCAAGTAAGGTATGCTTCATCCCCACTCTTCATCCCCAGAGACCAAGGAGTTGAGATCGGCTTTTATTTGGTTCTTAACACTCTGTGATCCTCCTGGAGTTTTTGCCTGAAAAGATGCAGAGGGATGGACTGCAGAAACACTTGACAGTAAACCGCTCAAGACATATATTACACTCAAAGCTTTTCAAGGTGCACATCAGAAAGATTAATAACTCTAAATTAACCGCAGTTCAGGTCCTTCTGCTTTGAGTCACTTTTTGAAATGTTGATAAACGGTTCTGTTCAAACACTGCTTCTGCACTACTGCTGGTCGGCTCCCTTTGCCCTTTAGGAGAGTAGTTACTGTTAATATTAGTGTATCCTGCTGTGACCATGATACTGTTTAGTCTATGACAGGCTTTAAAAATTGTGGTTGGAGGCTGTGCAACATTTTGCTTTAGCATCCCTCTCTATTGCTATTATAGTGTCTCACTCGCACAGACCTTTAAAAAATAAATATTTTTTTGGACTTACTTTTTGAGTTGCATTTTACATGCAGAGCTGGAGTGATTAATATTTCATCCCATTCCTCTGCACAGCCTGATATGGGTCTGCTACTGTTCAGCTCTTCTGCCACTATGATGCCAGTGAATGGTGACGAATAGCTGGAGCTGGCCCTCTGATGGTTTTGTGAGATCTATTGTGAGAACAGAAACAAACAGTGGCTTGCTACATCATCAATCTAGACCGAGTTAATTAAATGCATTCCCTTGCATTTGAAATGCACTTCCTGCTGTACTATAATATCTTGGCACAGTTAGCAAATGGGTTGCACTTGATGTTAGATGAGCATTTTAATTTAAGGGAGATCCACGAAAGGCAAAAATTATACTTGGTGCTTCAAAATGTAGAAAAAGAGGCAGAATATTATATACCAGATTACCACCCACTTTGTTAATTTTGAGTGGTAAAGATGCATACTTAGCAGTAGCCCCAATGCTTCATGTGTTTATTATGTTCTCATGAATTATATAAATGTTTGTTCTGATGGATTAAACTGATCACTAGTTAGCATATTTAAAGAAAAGCATAATAAAAATATATATGTTGCAATACTGGTTTTATTCTCCATTATCTACACAGATCTGCTTATGAATATGTGTCTTTGTGGTGAATGTAGTAATTTACTTTTAATATACTGGGAAAGAGTCTGTCCATTTATTTTGTAGGAAATTAATTTGAGTGCAAAAGTATTTCTAGAAAGAAAATAAAGACTAGTTGAAAACCAGTGTAGTTAAATCTGTAAAGAAAGGAGACTGTGTTGATTATATTTGTTAGATAACCTATTTGAGCTAGTGTTTAATGGATAATCAATTTAAATGCTCTTATCAGCAGCCCTTTGGCTGTATGTAGTGTTCTCAAGAGGCTACAGTTATCCTACTGAAAATTCAATTATCAGATTTATTATAGGAGCAAAAAATAAGACATTTTTAGTAATAGGTTAAATATTTAAATATTCAACTTCACCCATTAAAAATAAGCATGACTGTCTGATCCTCTCATCCTCAGAATAACTGAACTGAAAACACAATGACAATTTGTTATTTACATTATTTTATTAATAATGCATATGGCATCAAAAATGCCAAAAGTACTGGTAATTTGAAATCCCTTAATTCAGCTTCAGAATACTCTCGTGTGAGAGAGGCTGCTATTAGTCCCATTTTATAGGTTGTCAACCTATGAGTCCATTTTCACAGAGAGATGTAAACCAAAGGTGTGAAAAAATGAACCTAATAGGAGCAAAGGCCTGTAATTTCTGTGTTATGTGTTCACAGTCTGGCTCAGTCTGTGTTCACATGTGTTCATAAGTTCATCCTGTAGCATACCCACATTAATCTTATGCATGAGGGGACAAGCCTGCTAACCTAGAAAATCAAGTTCATCACGTAAGGCAACACGCAGCACATGCTGTGGATCTAGCAAGAGGGCTTTAGTTTAGTGAGCTTTCCTTCCTGTTAACAGTGTCTAGGATTGCAGCCTTATCCTTTCACTACTTGAGAGCCTGCTTCAGTTAGAAGTGGAAGACACTAACTTTGTTTTCAGTAGTTCCACCAAGCTAGTCACCCTTACTGCAGCTGTTCCTCTAAATATGCAGAGGGATTAAAATGAAAATTTGTTTGCGTGCTGAGGTCCCCAAGACACCCCAAACCCAATAACTCAAACTTCACACATTATTTTTGTTTAAGGTTTTTGGCATAATTTTGGCCACAACTTTATTATCAATACAAATTGTGAGTGGTTGCTTAGGCATTGGTTAGACTATCTGTCCTCCCCGCCTGGGGACAGCCCTGACTCCGTAGTCAGTGCGGAAGAGCAAGATCAGGGTCAACTGGAGCTGCGAAACAGACCCTCAGCTAATCCCCGCATGCTCCTTGGAACTTACACGGCCCGCACCCTGCACCAAGGGTTTGGACGAAGGGGATGGTAAGTTCCAGAATTCCTTTAACGGAATACCCGTGCAGCATTGGAGGGGCAGGCCCAGCCTATCCATACCCCTCCACCAACCAATTTTAACCAATGCCTAACCGCCAACCTTACAAGTTGTGACGATTTGCTACGCAGTAGGCAAAACCCAATTGGCACACACTAATCAGCCAAGAGGTAAATTCCTACTGGGCCCCCGCACCAAGGCGAACGACCCCATGACAGGCATAGCAAGGTCAAGCGAAGCCCAACAAGGGAGGGCGGGCGGGAGATCCGATGTCCACAGCAAAAGAGAAAGAGAAAGCTGTGGACCTTGCTTAAATAGCCACTGACCCCACCCCTAAGTTTGCAACATCAACTTTCCCCAGATAACCAGATCCTCCCATCTAAACAAGCCCTGGCTTTAACTTGCCTAGCAATCATGGGGTGCCTTGTATAGCCCCATCCGCAACCCGTGCTCTCCTTTTAGTGAGAACACGCTTTGCGTGCTGAGGTCCCCAAGACACCCCAAACCCAATAACTCAAACTTCACACATTATTTTTGTTTAAGGTTTTTGGCATAATTTTGGCCACAACTTTATTATCAATACAAATTGTGAGTGGTTGCTTAGGCATTGGTTAGACTATCTGTCCTCCCCGCCTGGGGACAGCCCTGACTCCGTAGTCAGTGCGGAAGAGCAAGATCAGGGTCAACTGGAGCTGCGAAACAGACCCTCAGCTAATCCCCGCATGCTCCTTGGAACTTACACGGCCCGCACCCTGCACCAAGGGTTTGGACGAAGGGGATGGTAAGTTCCAGAATTCCTTTAACGGAATACCCATGCAGCATTGGAGGGGCAGGCCCAGCCTATCCATACCCCTCCACCAACCAATTTTAACCAATGCCTAACCGCCACCCGAGCCCTTTACGCTCGCCGCCAACCACTCACAGACTAAACCACACCCTCAACTTGGACACCACTGCATCCAACCAGACATCATTCCCCAACGGGGAAAGATGCACCCCATCATCCCTGAATAATTCAGAGGCCTTGAACGAAATCAGAGGGTGAGGAATCACAAATCCGCCCAAACCAACCACCAATTTGCTTGCCGCGGAATTAATCCGCTTCCTAACTCTTTCGGTGGCCGCCGGGCAAGGGCTACCCCTCCAAATGCGGCGTTTCAGCAGCTGCGACCAAATTAGTGTGGTTGAAGGCACCAAGGCCGCCAAATCCCTCAAGTCCAGTAATATGGCAGCACGCAGCCCAAAGCAGAAGAGGAAACCATATCATTCTCCCCCAGCTGCACCACTATCGCTGTAGGGGGGCCAGCGTGGAGGACCCGTCTGTGCATGAGAGGCAATAATTCTCTCCACTGCATCCCTCGTCTGGAAATCCAGGACACCTGCACGTGCTGCGGAAGGCCCAAGCCAGCTCCCAGACCAGATTGACGAGCTCTGACAGCGGCCCAGTGCACAATGCTGTGTCCCACTATCCAAATACGGATAGCGGCCAGACCTAGGGTTAAAACACAAAAATGTCAGTACACACACCACCATTATTTCCTCACATATACTTTGAATGCATCCGATCTCCAACGACCCAGGTCCTTTATCCTCCTTGCAGACAAACCCCAATGGGCAGCTGTCGTTGCGGCACCAATACGGAAGGAGTGAGGAGCAAATTCCGATGCTTTGCGGCCGCAGGCCACTACCACCTTGCGCATCACCTTAGTGAACTGATGCCGGACTAAAGGGTGCCCATTTTCATGAATAAACAAAGGCCCCTCGCCTGCCGGCCGCAAGGACAAGTATCTCTTAAGATCCTTTACGGGGCAAGGACCCTTCTCTCCCGTTGCCGAGAGCCGAATGACGGCTCCCCTACCCACCTGGTCGGTCTTCGAATTCCTGATATGCACCCTCAGGTCCGACTGTGACATGCTCACGTCCTGCAACAGCAAACCCCTGGAACCTCCATCCCGTTTTTGCTCCAGGACCACCTCGCCTACCCTCAGTGCCCCAAAGAATGCCAAGGAAAAGGCTGCTGAAAATAGACGGGCCTCAAACTTGGACCAACAGATGCTCCGCAGTTTACTGCGCATCTGTATCAGCAACTCAAAAGTGATGGGACTTCTGGGAACAGTCCTCGATGGGGTGAGCCGTCCCCATCCCTCCAATGCCCGGCGCACCACAAACTTCCTACATGGGTCCTTGTCAAAAGTGGCCCTGCTAAAGAAAGAAATTGCTGCCGAGTGAAGTCGCAGGGTCCTAGCCGCCCGGCGCATCTGGAACAAATGTGCCAGATACTTAAGCACCTGGGCAGTAGAATGAGGGGTGATGACCGCCCCCGGCGATTGGCCATTAAAGGACAGAAAATCAGCCCAGGCCTTCTTATAGGACCTTAGCGTGGAAGGGGCGACTGATGCTGCTACTCCCTGTGAAACTAAGTGTTGCCAAGGTTCCAGAGATGATCCGGGAAAATCTCCGGACGGTCTCGAGCCTCTGGCGCCAATGACCTGAATCGTTCCATCTGAAAACGGGACAGAGCATCAGCAATCTCGTTAGAAATACCCGGAACGAAGCGAGCAGAAAATACAATATTAAAACGCAGACAGTGCAAAACAAACACCCGAAGCAAGGCCGAAACCCTAGACGACCGGGATGACTGCTTAGCTAAAACAGTCACTACTGCCTGGTTATCGGACCAAAAACAAACCCGATGGTCCTTAAAATGCTCGACCCACAAGTGTACCGCAACAACTATGGGGAAAAACTCAAGAAATGTCAGGTCTCGAGTTATCGCTTCCCCACACCAAGCCTGGGGCCAAGGTTCAGCACACCACCTGCCGTCCCAAAACAAACCAAACCCCAGTGACCCTGCCGCGTCCGAATGCACTTGAAAATCATTGTGGAGGTTCAAAGTGTCCTGCCACAGTGATACGCCATTAAATTCTTCCAGGAATTCCAGCCACACACGGAGGTCGGCTTGCACTTGGGCGGACAAACGAACCCTATGATGCGGTGCCTGCAGCCCCGAGGTAAGTTTGGCCAGGCGAGAGCAGAACGGGCGCCCCGGCGCCACCACCCTGCAAGCAAAGTTTAAATGACCTAGCAACGACTGAAGCTGTCGCAAGGTAACCTTCCTCAATGGGAGCAGTTCTTCAATGACCTTCCTTAAAGCAACTAACTTATCTGGCGGCAAACTAGAGGTTTGGGCCACGGTATCCAACAAGATACCCAAATAGGTAAGTTGCGTAGTGGGACCCTCAGTTTTCTCTGCCGCTAATGGAACCCCCAGGTCTTCAGCCAGGGACGCAAAGGCACGCAGCAGAACCACGCAATTCCCCGTGTCCCTCGCGGAGGCCAGTAAAAAGTCATCCAAATAATGCGTAACCCCGCCCAAACCGGTTCTGTCGCGCAAGGCCCATTCCAGGAATGAGCTGAAACACTCAAAAGCCGCACAAGCTACCGAGCAGCCCATGGGCATAGCCTTATCAAAATAGAATCCCCCGTCAAACTGAAAACCCAGCAGCCAGAAATCCTCAGGATGAATTGGCAACAAACGAAAAGCCGACTCAATGTCGCACTTGGCCAATAGGGCACCAGGCCCAAACTTCCTTATCATCTTGATCGCATGATCAAGAGAGGCATACTTCACCGAACAGAGCTCCGGGGGAATTACGTCGTTAACCGACGTACCATTAGGATGAGAGAGGTTATGAATTAGGCGAAACTCCCCCGGGGCCTTCTTGGGAACTATTCCCAAGGGTGAAATGTGCAAATTAGGAAAGGGGGGGGTGGCGAAAGGACCAGCCATACAACGTAAAGCCAGCTCCTTTTCAATTTTCTTACGCGCCACACCAGGCATGTCCTTAACGGATTTCTGGTTCCTAGGATTCTGGGCTACAGGGGCCACGACCACTGGGATCCTAAATCCCAGCGAAAAACCATTACTCAAATACGACGCTGACTCTCTGTCTGGGTAAGATTCCAGTAACGCCAGTAACGGCTGTAGCCGAACCGGAGTATAGGCCAAAGAAAAGATATCACTTTCCTGCTCCGGGAACAGGAGGCTGGGCAGGGACCTTGGGGGGCTGCTGGGAGCCCCCTCCCTTGCGAAAGGGCCGCCTGGCCGCGGAGCAAGCAGAAGCCGAGTGGCTCCCAGAGCATTTGTCACAAAGGTGTGCGAATTTACAGGCTTGACGTTGGCAAATGCCCTTATTAAAGTCCCAGCAGAACCACTTGCGCCCAACTTTTTGGGTGGCAGGCTTGAATTTTTGCAACTCAGAAGCCTTCTTCTCAATACGTGGTGCCACATAAGTGGTCCACACATCCAAGTCCTTCCTGTCCCAGCGGGACGTCGGTATCTTGGCCGCCCTACGCCTAAAGTTCTGGTCATATGATAATGCAGCAGTCTCGCCAGCCATCGTTGATGGAGGAAGTACCTGAAGTGGAGGACGATGTGTCCCTCCGTCTCTTCTTAGAGTGCCTCCTGGAGCCCCTTTTTCGGCGACGATGCCCACCGGAAGAGGACCTTGGAGGAAGAGGAAGACTGTCTTCAATCGAAGAATCTGACGCTTCACCCTGTTGCACTGCACCTGGGGCTGACTGAACAGAGACAACTTGTGAATGAACTGGATTAGAATGCCCCAGCGCTGGGGCCGTACAGGTGAGCCCCGTACAGCACGGCCCCGGGTCGATGCGCTTCTTCTGGCGCCGACCCTGGCACGACCACGGCCCCTAGGCACTGCATCCTGCGATACAGGCAGCACCGAAGGTTGGACCTGCGGAGCATCAGGTAAGCCAACTCCGGCTAACAGTGGCTCCCCTTCTTCACTAGATGATGATGCAGGAGAGGAAACATCCACCGGGGGAGGCGGGAATGCTGATGACGTTGACGGGGTCGAGCAACGGTGTAGCAGGCCATCCATCTCCGCCTCTACCCTTGCCAGTGTCACCGGGTCGCCAGACAAACTTGAAACCATAGCCTGGATGCGTTTCAAGGACTGACCAGGCTGCGGAGATCGCAAGGCCTGGGATGGGCCTTTTATAGGCCGCTTCGAGGAGCGGGCTGGAACAGGCCTTCCTGCTGCCTTCTTAGGAGCCATTCCTACTACTTGGTGAGAAAAGAAAAGAAAATAAAATTAAGTAGAGGAGGAAAAAAAAAAAAAAAAAAAAACTAAGTTCTTTAAGACGCTAGAATCTGCAAGAAAATGAAGCAGAATGAATTAAATAGTTAATTAAAACTAAGAGCTAGACTATAAAATGATGCACCAGTAGACAGGAGGCAACCACTTGCTTACAGATTATGCAACAGATCGGTAACCCAGGAGCAGCTGGGAAGAGCACCAGCCACCAAATCAGAAGCTGTCCAATACGGAAACAAACCACAACCTTGTGCTCTTTACCAGCACACACACCTACACTAGCCGTCCATGCTGCGTGCAATTGAAGAAATTAATTGCCTGCAAACATATCAACTGCCACAAGAGGTCGCAGTAGTACCAATTATACTCAGCCTAGGATAAAGCAACCACCAGGCCCTGCAATTACTAGGCCTGAACGCTAGAGGCCGCCACGTGGCCGAGAGGAATCAAAATGGCGCTCCCGCCTAATGAGGCTGCAAAATGGAGGCCTCACAGCTCTCCGCTCAAATCAATGCACCTCTGGGGACAACCAGCGGCACCCAGCCCCCCAGCAACACCAGGCCGGCCTCCCAGGGCCTGCTACAGGGCAAGGTAAGCCACCCCTAGCCAGGCAGCCAGCCGCAGGGAAGCTACCAACAGAAGCCTGTGGGGAAGGGAGAAGCAAGGACAAACTGAGAAGAAATGTTCCCTTGACTGGGGATCGACCCTGCAAGAGGGCAGGGGAATTGAGGGAAGCCCTCCCCACATGGCCCCTGGGCCCAGGCCGAGCACCCCCCCCCCGACTAAATTAAAGGGAATCAAAACAAACAGGAAAATTAAATAAAGTGGGGAAGGATCTTTCAGCAACAAATTAAAGAAAGAGGAGAAAATGGAGGAAGAAAAACAAAGGGAAAAGGTATACGACCCAAACTTCTGCTGTAGTCACTCAGAGATCCGATGAGATCCGATGTCCACAAGATCCGATGTCCACAGCAAAAGAGAAAGAGAAAGCTGTGGACCTTGCTTAAATAGCCACTGACCCCACCCCTAAGTTTGCAACATCAACTTTCCCCAGATAACCAGATCCTCCCATCTAAACAAGCCCTGGCTTTAACTTGCCTAGCAATCATGGGGTGCCTTGTATAGCCCCATCCGCAACCCGTGCTCTCCTTTTAGTGAGAACACGCTATGCTGAAACACATCCATATTTTAGAAATCTTACTATCATAGTAAGGCATCAGAACTTGATTCCCTCAGCAGCGAATGGCTGTATAAAAAAATAAGCCTTTGTATATTTAACAGTATACGACAGTAAATGCATAAATAGGTTTTTAAAACATGGAAACTGTATAAATATTTCCATACTTCATAACTCTCAAATGAAATAATTAACATAAACAGAGATGGGAATCTATTCCAAGTTATCAATTATGCATTGATATCCATTACATTATTTAATATTCTGTAACAAGCACTGTTGCCATTGCATTATTATTTTTTGCAGCTGTATTTTTTGCCTTTCCTGTGCATTAGCTTACCTTTCTAGTATGATCAACATCAAGGGGGAACATAATATTTGATTCTCTACTTTTAATTAATAAATTCCACCCTGTTTAGTGCAGTCTCAGTGAATGAGCCAGATTGGCACTGGCTAAAGCAACAATAACAGTGAATCATGATATCGAAGCTTAAGCCCATTTCTGTGTCTTGAAGCCCGGGAAGAAGCAGTTAAGGCTGCAGTTGGGGAACCCAGAGCCCTCCAGGTGTTGTTGGACACCAGCTTTCATCAGACCAGCCTGTACCTGTTGATGATAATGGTAGTTGTAGCCCAAAACATCCAGAGGAACACAGGTTTCCATCCCTGAGCTAAGAGGCCCCTGGAACACTGTGTAATGGGATGGGTCCTACTTATTCCACTCTTAATACTGATTGCCTTGGAAAGGGTTTTCATAACCACTGCCCCATGAAAGAGCATGGTTAACAGTCTTTGCATGGCCCAGTTATACTTTGGCAGTTATACTTTGGTAGCCACCAGACCATGTCCCAGCTGTTGCTCATCTGCCAGGGTCAAGGATGGGGTCGGATCTCTGCTCAAGGACACTAATTCTGTCCTCATGCCATTGCCAATATTGTAACATTAGCATACGATCCCAGGAGTAACTTCCTCAATGTCAAACTCAAAACATTAGGTCAGGACTCATTAGGGTATGTATATATCAAAACTAACAAAGAGTCCCATGGCACTTTATCAAGCAACAAATGTATAGTGGCACAAGCTTTTTCTAAAGCTACAACCTGCTTCTTAGGGCTCATAGCTCGCATGCTTTGAATGTGAAAAGTCCTAATTTCGACCCCCAGCATCTCCCCAGGTACTGGGAAAGGCTCCTATCTGAAAGCCCCGGAGAGTGGCCGCCAGTCAGCATAGACAATACTGAGATAGATGGACCAATTAAATGGTCTGACTTGGTTTATGGTAGCTTCCTCTGTTCATGCCACAACTCATTTGTTCACCTTTAAGGTGCAATCTTAAACAGTGTGCTACACTGAAATGGGCGCATTTTGGCTACTCTTCTGAGATTCACCCCGTCTATTGTATGTCTTGTGATGCACTAAATAACTTCTTATATATGAGGATTTTTGCTAACAAAATTATACAGAATTGCCTGAGATTAAAAAAAAATCTAAGAACACAAAATTGCATTTTGTCCCAGTCTCCCTGCACCACAAAATTTCTGCTTGTCATTTTATTTTCTGTATGTGTGAAGGAGAAAGAGACTCAAGAATGCTGGAGTCTCAAGCCCAGAACTGTTACCTGGATTCCTGGATTCTTAGAGATGTAAAAAATGAGGAAGTTTGTAGGAGACGGAACTAGGAGCTGGATCTTCTGCAGAAAGAATACTGGGAGATGAATGGATCACTTTTTTTACTTTTTATTATTTTATTGTTTGGTTTATGTTTTTGTATTGTGGTAAACTGCTGTGATTTTTTAATGATACAGTGGTATATAAATATGTTTTAAAAGCAAATAAATATGGAAAGAGAACCCATGTTATGAGTTCCACCTCATGCTAGTGTTAACTCCATTTAACTAGGCAGATAGCATGGCAAGGAGCTCCTCTTCTGTAGTGTTCAAGAATATGTATATTACAAAGGCTGTAATTATACATACATACAGACAGACAGACAGACCACAAGCAGACATTAACATCACATCAACCCAAACACAATGTGTTCCGTTATACTACAGATCAGGTCAAACATGAATGCAAACATATAATAGAATCCCTATTTGACATATAAGTGGCTATGAATTAAATTCCAGCATTTTGCCATTCTTTATCATGATTCCAGTTACAGATAGGTAGCCGTGTTGGTCTGCCATAGTCAAAACAAAAAAAATTCCTTCCAGTAGCACCTTAAAGACCAACTAAGTCAGTTCTTGGTATGAGCTTTCGTGTGCATGCATGTGTATCTGAAGAAGTGTGCATGCACACGAAAGCTCATACCAAGAACTGACTTAGTTGGTCTTTAAGGTGCTACTGGAAGGAATTTTTTTTGTTTTTATCATGATTGTAAGTAATGTACGTTGTCTAATCCTGACTATACATAGCTTGATTCTGAACATGATTTTTCAAAAGTAAATTCCATTGCTTACAGGTGGACTTAGTTGAAGGCACGTGTCTTAAGGACCAAAGCCTAAGACTATTTTCCCCACCCCTAAGTTATTACTATGGTCTCAAAAGAGATTTTGGCATCTTTTCATGCTCCACTTTAGTATTCATGATAGATACTATAAAATTGCATTTGCTTTGGTAACAATTTCCAGAGGGGTAGTTTTGCTTTAGTAAATCAGTAGTGATTAACCTGCAGCTTTCTGAGGGCAAGTGGGATACAGGAGTATCTTTATGCCTACATAGTATTTCCCCAAAGTAATTTGAAACACAATCCATTCACTGACTGAATAGTAATATGGGGTCTTGTTAGCAAGCTTCAACTCCTAAAGTAATATTAAAATAATTACTTTAAAATGTGCATCAGTCTGTATGCCAAATATTTGTAACATTCTTTCTAGATAGCAGAGGGCCAAAGTAGACATATGCACCTTGTTTTTCCTTAGTTAATGAAAGGCAATTTCCTTAGTAAATTACTGGAACACAGCATGGGAAGAGGAGGCTTCTCTCCTAACTTCCCCACTTGTGATTATATGGAGATCACTCTCTCTGATAGGGAGATGTGCTTCAGTAATAATTTAGTTGGTGAAAGGGTGAAATGCTTATCTAATACTTACACACACACACACACACACACACACACACACACACGTCCCACTAATAAAATCATTACGGCCCACAGCTGCTTCAAATATTGGGAGATCCAGTCCCAGATCTCTTGCAGACCAAGACTTTCGGCTTTCTGAAGCAGAGCACAAGATGATGCCCCTGCTCCCTCCCTGCAGTCAAAATACAGTACCCACAGCCAGCTATGCTACTTTGACATCTAAGGCAGAAAGCCCCACAAGTGCCCTTCCTCTTTCCTGGCATTTTAAGTATGTTGATAAATTGAAATAGTGCTCTCTAGATACTCAATTAGCTGCCTGAGGGGGTTGCCTCATGCTGCTCAGTGATAGGATCAGCTGTGTGGTGAATGCTGTAGCGTCTGGTGAGGTGGGACGGGTGAGGCTGTGTTGTTTTCCTGGCTTCTAAATGACACATGCTGCTACTGGTTATCCAGAGGGAGATGGGCAAAATAGCTGGACCTTGGCATGGTGTGAGCACACCCAACCCCATCCCTCATTTTGTGTTGCTACACTGGCCATCGAATCAGTTAACCTTTGTTAACTATATCCCCGCAGAGCATGTGTTGTGTGATTGAGAGTGCCCGAGGAGGTGATTTTTTAATTTTAATTTTTAAGGAAAACAGTTGCATTGGTCTCTGTGCTTTCCTCCTCTGATCGCAGAGTTGCATTCATGACAACTACAGAAAGTGGATGTCAAGTGTCCTGCTTCAGGGTGTCGGTGAAGGTCCACTGTTTAGTTCAATCAAGAACTGGGGTTACAACAGCAGGGTGCAGGAGCTCACTTCCAGAGTAAACCTGGGAAGCTGGATTACTTAGTGGTCTAGGTCAGCAGCAGCAGCTGGTGATTTAATATCGACATCTTAAATATATGCTACTCTGTGAGCCCGCTGGCCTCTCCATGAGACTTGGAATACTTTGGCCTTGTCTCTTTTACCACCCACTGATAGATGTTGAAGACATATTTAATTGACATCCAGGCTACAATTCAATACTCCTTCTTTCACTGAGTCACTGGAGATGGAACTGAATGAGTTGGATGAACTGCTTTCCTTTGGAACACAGGTCTGCTGTGGGCAGCCCAGGACTTACATACATACTTCCCAGACTTGGGTCCCAGCAAAAACAATGTGGGAAGCAGCAGTTAAAAGATACCAGTCATTCCAGCTGCAGTAGGCGCTGTGATTTTCCAGCTGTTTGACTTCACCCCCAGAGGTGCACTCCATTGTTTCTCAAGACAGATTGATGCCAACAACATTGTATGTATGTATAACACTCAAATGGACCAGACATTCTTTAAAAGTATCTGTCTTTTGCTGCTGCTTGGGACTGAAGAATCAAGTACATTAATAAAGATTGTACTCTTCTTACAACTTTTAGTTCTACATTCTACTAGGCTGCAGCAAGCTTTCATTGAAATAATGTTAAAAGAAACCGATCACCCCCTGTTCCATTGGGGCTCAGTTCTAAAAAATTATTTTGGGCTTAAATTCAGTGGTATTTTCATTGAAAGAAATATATGGTCCTTAAATTGTGTGGACAAACCATATCTCTTTAAAATATTTTTTAATATTCTCCTTTTGAGAAGTGCTGAACAATTTTTAAAAGTAACCCCAATGACTTAATACCACAAAAATTAATACAATATATTTTTAAAAGAATATTTCAGAGGTGGAACAGAGACCCAGATGCTCTCTTTTGAATTACATATCCCTTAAAAAAAGAAAGGAATATCAAGTCATGAATAGAATAATTGCAGAGAAAGGCTTCATAAATATATTTTTGGCAGAACTGCTTCATGAATACTGCAGAGTGGATATAATCATTCTTAAGAGGCTATTTAAAAATTATTCTCTGTAATGATAGTTCTATTCATTTCCACTCCTTATCTAGATCAGAGCAGTATCTTTCTCCTAAGTCTATTTTTCTCCACGGTGGTATTTTATTACCAGTATTTTTCAATTGCTTTTTACTTTGTCTTGGCTCATTCTCAATTTTGAAGCAGGCAATAGTAGAATTCCGGCTTGCATAGCCTATTGTAATACATGAATCTTCTATCACTGACCCTGAAGTGCATTCATGTAGTACAGATACATGACTGAAAATGCGTTAACCTTTGGGTGGCTGCTTTGAACTGCACCCCCCAATGAGGAAGAGAAGGACAAGATAGAAAAGCACAAGCAGTCAGATGGTTAATGACTCCAAGACACTTTTTCATGTTGCTCTAATTTTGAGCAAAAGTACATTGGCTTCCTGTGAAGCAGGGGATTGATTTTTAAACCTGGTATTTGCAGACCAAGCACTCTTATGGCTCAGGTCCAGGTTTTTAGAAAGACTGATTTTTTTAAAAAAAGTCCCAAACAATCTCTTTGTTCATCTGAAAGCCATCAACTACCACAACCTCCTGTGGCAACTTCCTAGGGCTCATCAGCTGCTGTTTCTTTTATGTTCACATCTCTCTCCTTCTTTTAATCAAGCAATTTATCATTTAATTGGTAAATAAAAATGCATTAAAATAAATTAAAGATATATTTAATTTGTATTTTTAGACAAATGTAAAGATAAAATTATAGGTGACTTCTTCATTTAGCTTAGATGCATGCAGTCCCCTGTATATATTGCAGCCATTCCAGAATTGCCTCTCAAAAGTTCAAAATGGTAAGCCTGAATTGATTAGCTGTTTTGTGGTGCTCTAATTTTAAGTAAGAATTTTGACAAATAGGAAATAAGTTAGGATAGACTCTGAGAATGTGGGGTTACCTTTTCCATGTGGCAATCAACATTATTCTGTTGGTTTTTTTAAAAAAGAAATCAGCTTAGGACCACTGGGCATGTGCAGAGTGCCTTTCCTCAAAGACAGATTTGGAGAAATAAGCAAAGCGTAGGTACACACAAGATGCAACGGTGTGCATTTTAGAGCAGTGGGGGAGAACCTGGCATCTCATGTACTACATTAGCTAGAATGACTGTGAAAGCATGCATTCACAAAATGCTGATTTGGGGGGCATTGAGTTCCCATACTGCAAAAGCCAAGATACACTGAGATTCACTGCAAAAATGCAAATCTGCAAAATGTCAAGTTTGGAATCAAGTTGGAATGACAATGGAAACCATTTAAAACTCCGCCCCTCTCAGATAGCTCAGTTATCATTATCATTATCATTATCATTATCATCATTATTAGATTAAATGTTCATACCGCCCTTCAGATCACTGGGCAGTTTACAATATAAAAATTCAAAAATACATACCATAATAGCAAACAAAAACAATAACGCCTCCCCTTTAAAAGGCCATAGATTTTAAAAGAGGACTGGATGAATTCATGGAAGAGAGGGCTATCAGTGGCTACTAGACATGAAGGCTATGCTTTGCTTCCATTAAACTTAAGTAGTACCGGTATACTACTTTCAAAGTATAAAGGGCCTCTAACTGCAAGCAACCTGTGGTATTGCATGTTGCCTATTCTGTTCTAAAAGAAGTAACTTCAACCTTTTTTTCATGCATCCATTCTATTTAGCTTCAGAATGACTCTTTGTTTCTTTTATTTATGTGTTTTAAAATCTTGCTTATCTATTGAAAGTGTTTCCAGTCAAGCCTGTCTACACTGCGGATCAGAAGTGTTTATACAAGATAAAATTGCTTTAGACATTCGTTTAGACTGAGTGCCAGAGCCTGTCCAGGTCTCTTATGATGGCCTCAGAGAAACTAATTTTCTGGATGTCTTTCAGAAGGCAACTTTTCTCCTACTCTGTCTTTTAGAAGTCAACCAGTGAGATCGATTTCATTTGGAGGATGATTTAAGGTAGGTCACTCACAGTTGCAGGTACACCGGGCTCTGGATTCAGTTTGCGGCATTTGCATCAACAGCTTAATTTCAAACTTTTCAAGCTTACCAGTGAGAAAAAGCCGCACTTATTAATTTTAAATAATTTTCACCTTAAAGATAAGTATACACATTTTCAAGCACTCACAATTAAAGGCTGAAATACCACTGTTTTGCCATCCATTCCATGAGTTTGCCACTTTATAAGACAGAACACAATGGAATTGCAAATATGGGAAACTATTCTAAATGTTTCTACCTATATAATTAGCTGTTATCTGCCTTTATCTTTTGCAGAGCTATTATATACTTTACATAATTTATAATAGTACAACTAAGGGTCGCCTGGCAAGCTTTTACTCAATTTACTTATATTATATGAGGGAAGCAGGGCTATGAATTAGACAGTGGCAGAGGAATAAATAAATATCAGGGAGTCCTCTTACAAATCAAAACTGTTATGTTTCCATTTATGCTGAAGTGGATGTATGGGGTGGAGGAAGCAATTCCCATTCAGCTCACAAGCATTTCTAGTGATAACTAACGATTAAAATGAATAGATTATACATCATTTTAATTCTTCTGCCATTTAAACAGCCACCACTCTGAGAAAATCACAGTTGTACTGGGTAGCTTCATAATGAAGAATAGGGCATCCATCCAGGCAGGCAAGCAAGCAAGCCTCTAAACATTAGATTGCCTGCATGAAGGTATGGGTAATGTACACTTTAAATAATATTCACCTTTAGAATAGGCAAATTGATTTTCAAGCACCCACAATTAAATGCTACAAGTGAAGATGTATTTTAAGTAATGGGCTTCCTTTCTGAAATTGCATCTGCATTGTGAAATAATCAGCTCTGGCCTCTTTTCTCAAATGATTTGGAAAGGAAATTTTACATCTCTCATTTTTATCGTATCCCCTCATTTTTTCCCTGCATTTTCCCCAGCAGAATTTTTGTCCCATTTCTTAGTTAAATCACTCAGACCTTAGGGTGAGGGTGAGGAAGCTCCAGTCCACTGGCCTAAATTAGCCCTGCAGGACTTCCCCATTTTGCCTATGACCCCACTTTGGCCTGGCCACACCCACATGCCCTATGCCTGTGTAGGTGTGGTAATGTTGGCGCTTGGATGAAAGGTTCTTTGCATCAGCCATCAGTGGATTTTTGGTGCTTGGAAAGTGCTGTGGACAGGGCTTGCCCAGTGCTAACCACCAGCTGATTCTTGGGTAGTACAGCACTTAGGGCTTCCTCAATCGTGAACACACTCTTTTGTCTGCTCAGTTTGATTTCAAATCATGCAGAGGGGAAAACAAACAGGTCATCTGATGGCACTGTGACATCAGATAATTGAGAGGTGGGAGGTCTTGTCCATCTGTCAAATTTGGCTAGTGGGGGCAAGTGGAGATAATGATTTCTCCCACTAGGAAGATCCGGTTTCCTGTGTTTGCCTGCTTCTTAGCAGCACACTTGCTAGCAGAATTAATGCTTGGATAGCCTTCATTTTAATGTTCAGCCAAAATGGCCCCCCTAATTTTGCTGCTCCATTTGCAGGTGGCAAAGTTGTGCGATTGTGAGTATGGTGGTTTTCATAATTTTAGGGTGGAGAAAAATCAAGAAAAAAACTAGCTGACAAAATGAAAACACTGGCTACTTTATTTTAATAATAATCATAATAATAAATAAGCGACCATGTTCTCATAGGATTTGTGATAATGAGGAAAGAAAAACCTGAATGTGGTCTGACTTGCTTCCTGGAGCTTGGGAAAGCTAATTTCAACAAGTATAAAGGCATGCTGATCCAATATACTCGAGGGGAAGGGACCTCAGGATTGATGTGGATTTCTAAAAATGAGATTTTGAAGGCTCATTGGAAGTCATTGGAATGCTCACTGAAAATGGGAGACTTTTAAAGAAACTGGGAAAGTTGCATAAAGAACTTTCTGATAAGTTCACATTTAAAAGGGAGATGTATAGTAATATAGAAGAGATGGTAAAAACATAAAAACAAGTATCTTTTGGGCTGTTATTGAAGGCATAGCTCCTCTCCACTGAGAGAATAAGATAGTGAAATGTTAGCAGGTGATAAAGAGAAGTCAGAACCTACTTTGACCCAGTCTTCTCCCACAAGAAAAAATGTACTCAATGTGGCAAAAATAGATCAAATGATGAAGTGAAGGAGCTGCAGCCCAAGGCAAAGAGGTGGTACCAAGAGGTGGGCAAAAGTCTTCATATTCACAAAGGTTGGGGAGAATCCAGAGACCTACCAATCAATCAACCAACCAACCAACTTGCTTTTGATGTCTGGCAAAGTTGAAGAACAGACTATTCATTTATATGCACTTACAGATAAAAAGGCAGTGAGCACTAAGAGAGCTTGAGTTTCTCAAGAGCACGTGATTCCAGTCTAACCTTATCTGCTTTTGTGAGTATTAACTAGGTAGATCAGGGGAATGCAGATCAAGAGAATGCTGTGGATTTAGTGTACTGTATTTTGGTTTCAGCAAGGCCTGTAACAAGACCCCACATTCTTCTCCTTCCTGGCAAACTGGTAAAACGTGGACTAGATGATGCTGTTGTTAGATGAATTTGTAGCTGGTTGCAGAGTGCTAATCAATATTTCCTGCCTGTTTCCACCTGGCTGATCCTTGTTGCCCTTTTGAATGAGGTGTCCCATTCATCCAGGAAAGCCGGTCTGACAATGCCTTCCAAGAAACAGTCTAACAGATAAGTAAAAAAATAAATCTTAGTACCCAGCTGAGCAGTTCTGAAGCTTATTAATGAAAACAATCTTGTAATATTTTTGGATGCTAATTAAATACTGCAATTAAGTTAAATGTCATAATTTCTGCTGCAAGCACTTTTTTCATTTCCATTAGTGGCTGCATTTTATTTTTGTTGATATGTTTGTCATCATGAGAATGTTATAATTACATTCCATTAAGGATGTCAATGAAAGACTAAAAAACAACAACCAATGCACGGGGATAGAATCCATTATCATCTACATTCTCAATTAATCACCTTGGCAAAGAACTGAATTGAATGCTTTGCTGAAATGTGCCATACTGAAAGAGATTGTGAACCTGAGATCTGCCAGACAAAGGTTTCACATACCTTGGGCATTATCACTGTTATGCTTGTCATGTTAAAGATAAGCAAAAGGCCTTCTTGGCCTAGCTGTTGGGGGGGGGGGGGAGAGAAAAAAGATCCAGAAGCAAAGCCTTTGTTTGGAGATAGGGAGGCCTGTGATCTGCAAAGTCACTGACTTGCAATATAATGCACTAACAGAGATGGAAAACCTTTTTAACCCAGCCCACCTGTCCAAGTTTCTTCTGCGCTGCCTACCAGGCATTTGACAACCAGGCATCATAACAGAGCACTGAACTCTCTCATACCAAAATTGTACCATACCACCCTGTTTCTGAAACAGTGGAGAACCATTGCTTGTTGGGCTGATGTAGCAGAAAGCAGCTTCCTAATGCTCACAATAGCTTCTTTTACAATACCTTCTTCTGTGCACCTGAGCATGCAGGAATATATTCCCCCTTATCCTCAATTATAGTTGTTTATGAGCATATGACAATATGTTTTTCTTCTACTGTCTGTGAGTGGCCTCAAACTACTCAGCAGTCCCAAAATTTACGTTTTGCCCTCCTTGTTCACCCTGCTGCCTGTTTTGCTTTTCTTCTAGAAAAAAAGGTTCCTGTGCTGTGTACCCTTGAGTATAGTCAGAAAAAACCCTGGTTTTACTTTTCAAAACTCAAATAGCTGTATATCTGGGAGCAAATCCCTCATCATAGCCTGGAGCACATTATTTCATGCATATCCAACAATCTGAAAAATCTGAAGAGAGAATCTGTTTCTTCTTCAAGATTGAGAGAAGCTAAAATGCATTGAAAGGCACATTGTTGGATGCTAACTCCACCTCTGCTATTCAGAATTTTCAGTCCTGCTACATAATATGCAGTGGGAATGGGAGATTCTAAATATTTAAAAACCTGGATTCTAAGATAAAATTTGCTAGTTTGAATATGTATGTACAATCTAAATAGCTGAAACACTGAGACAACTTAGCCAATCCCATTCAATGCTGGGACTCCCTCATGCTGACAAAATCATAAAAAGAGACTTCTCTCACATACTGTACACAAAGAATGTAGACAAAGAATGTAACTAAGCCTCAAAATGCATTACTGTGGCTTTCTCAGAAAGGTGCTAGGTAATGAGAACTGCTCATGTATGAATACTAGGAAAACTTAAACTTCATCTACAATTGGGCCTTACTCACTTGTGAGTGCCTCATCTCGTGTAAATCAATGCAGAAATTCCAGTTGATATTAATATATATGGATTGAATTTCCCAACTTAATAAATAAGACATTTGTTTTGTTGAACATGTGGTGGAAAAGAGGATTCATCGCTTGGAATAAGTAGCTATCTAATCTCTTCAATACCTCCATGGTTATTAATAACTCTTCCATTGTACCTACATATATTTTTTCTCCGTTTCCTATTTGGCACTGTGTTTTTTTTTAAAAAAATCTTTTGTTTTCAACACCATTTTATTTTCTTCATTGCTCTATATTTTCTGTCCTTGAGTTTCTTCCATTGCTTAACCAAAATCTTATTTCAGTTCATTCCCATATCACTCCTCCTTGTCTTTCAGGTCTCTTCCAGAGCTCATTCACCTAATTACTTGTCTATTCTGGTTAATTTTTTATATTTACCTGCAGTGTATTTGTTTCTCTGACCCTCACTCATCCTCTGTTCTTATTCTCTGTGAAGATTTTCTTTTGTTTCCTCTTTGTACTGGCTTTTGAAAACAGCCACTCTATATACTGCCAGACATCATGGATAGCAATTTTAGAAGCAATCCCAGCATAATTTTAGAAGCAATCCCAGCATGCCACTTTCTCATGCATAGTTATGTGTGACAACATTCTAGATGCACTCATGATTATATGGCTCTCTCTGTGGTGCCGTTCCATTTCTATGGCAACACTGCCTATGTACCATTTTAGCGTGATGAAGCTCATCACACACTAGTGGTAGTTGAACACCTTCATCAGATCAAAGGGATAATAATATGCAGCATTCTATGAAGAAATTAGGTAGCACAGCTGGTATCTCCAGTTCTCTGCAAGTTTTGAAGTTCTTCTTTACTGCACTTATCAGACATAATTAAAATGTTAAAATACAGTCATAACAGTTTATTCTTAAAACAATATACTAATAAAACTAAGACACAATTGCATCTGACGGACAGTGTGTCTACCATCACTGGGGTGGCAATGGCACATTGTAGCAGCTAAGTTGCACTACTATGATTGACTAGATAGGGACAGAAGATTTCTGGTTTTAGGCCTTAGATCATACAAGTTTAGAAGTTTTTCCTATCAGTTTTGACCAGCAGTACAGAACTTGTGGTACTCCAGGTGATGGCAGCAGGAACCCCACAAAGCCTGAAGTTCCACATACCATAGAACCTAAGCTTTGCCTTGAAAAACTGATAGTAAAAATGAGCTATTTATTTAATTAAATCTTTTATGTGCTGTTCTTCAAACAAATGGAAAGTCCAAAACTTTACAATATAACAGTTTAAAAAACAGCAGTGCCAGTCAAATTAACATCCAAGTATCAATTCTGTAGACATACTTTCTGCAGAGATTTAAGTTTTTCTGAACATTCTGAGGTTAAGTTTCTAAATAGTGGATCAGATATTAAATAGAAATTCATTTCACTTAAGAAACACCCTCAAGTGTCCCTCGACAATTATTCTTCTGTAAGGGTTGAAATGAAGATGGGGATGGGGCAAACAGACATACTTAGTTGTAAGTGATTGGTAGAAAGACCAACATTGAATCCATATGAAAGAAGCAGCCTTTTTGGTGTTCTCATGGGAGTGAGTGCCTGCATTAGTTTTGATGCATCCGGTATACTTGCCATATCCATTTCCTTGAAAGATTTCAAAGCAAAATATTCTTGCTATGCGATGTAATTGAAATGAATGACATAAGTCATAAATTAGCACAGCTAGAGGCAAAATTAAGGGGGGAACTACAGTTTCCCAGCAGAGCTCTTCTTGACTTGTAATGTAGTAATGCTTAACTCAGCTCAAAATCTGTTGAGCCAGTCGAGTTAATTAATGCTACAACTCCAAAGCCCAACTCCTTAAATGGGCAGCAACAGACTCCCACATATGAACAGTTGGATGATGCATAATGCACAAGTCATATTTGTAGCAGAAATGTTGTTAAAAAAAAAAAGTCATCCAGGACAATAATGTACCCAGCTGACTATGAATCAGATAAAGATTTATAGGTTCCTGCTTATTAAGATATGAATGAAGGCTAAATAGTTGCCATGGAAACACACTTTGTGATTTTTTTAAATGCTGGGACTTCCCACATATGTTCAATGATGAATTCTCATTTCCTTGCTGTCTGATTATTCTGCCCAGTCACATCCCCAAGATCTTTTGATTATCTTAAAAATAAATAAAATTCTTGCAAGTGTATTACTTTATATCTCTTCATTTTCCAGCTTTGCTTGCCTCCAACTCCACCCTCTTATACATTTCAGTGTCCTTTTAGGATATTTAGAGCAGACATTCAAGAGTGTCATTTAGGCCAGTCAGAAGGAAGACCTGGCACAATCTTTAAGACTACATGTAGTTATTCTTCTGGAACACCCATAATTCTGGCCAGCTCTGATTCTCTGTTGTTGTTGTTGTTGTTGGCATCCTGCCCTTCATCCATAGATCTTAGGACGGTCCACAACATAAAAATACAAGATAAAAATACAAAACACACAGCGTGATTACTATTTCATGAGACTAATTACTATTTATGCATACCAAAGGCACACACTTGTATGTGTCTGTATGAGATGATGTGTGTGTGTATGACTGTTTGCTCCTGTCTTGATTATAAAAAGTAACTGCATCAAACACTCTTTTAAAAAATCCTCCCCCTCTCTCTGTAATTTAAACCTGGGGCCTCTGAACCTTGCTGTGAATCTTGTCCCTCCTTCACATCTGAAATGGCACCCTCAAAGACATTTCCTCAATGAATCGAGGTTTTAAAAATACTGAGTCAGCTACAAGCCAGACGTTTGGCTTGGCCATGAATTTCATGCCCATTAAAACAACCAGCCTTCCAAAGCTAGAAAATTGCTGAGCTATAATTTTCTGGCTGTCTTGTTCATGGTACAACTTTCCTCAAGATTAACAGCCCCTTCCAAGTCAGGGCTAAGTGAAGCTATGCTTCTCACAGGCACCTTAACTAATTTACAAATAATAGATATTGAGCTAGTGAAATACACTTCAGTCAGACATTATCCCAATAAAGAACATGAGGGCGAACACCAAAGCACTCCAGCTTGTGCATAATGGAATTCCTGGTGGGTTGTCTGACGAATCTATATAAATATCCAATGAAGTGATAATAATGATAATGACAAAGGGGATAAATATGGTGAATGTAGCTAGCAGAAAAAAAATTAATGAAGATTTACTGGTCTTCACATTAGGAAAAGAGAAGCTACTGTAGAGCTATAGATTTCATTCTAAATTTACCATCATCATTAACTTGTATTAAGCTCATTAACATTAAGTGTATATTACTTGGAACAACATTGTGGGGAATGGAGCAGCAGCAGCATGTGTTATGCACATACTTGGAAGCTGACCCTACCTTCAGCTAGCCCAGAGAAATACAGGATATGTACTTGATTGTAGTAATCATGGAAACAGAGAATCTACACAATTGTAGTTCTAATGTAAAGCAAGTGATCTGGCTGCAAAAGTGGAATGTGATTCCTGAAGTTCTCAACCTTTGCTTTATTGCTTCTTTGGAGTGACTGTAATGAGAACCAGGAAGAAATAATGAAAAAGCCAAACTGAATCATTCAGTGGAATTCATTGTGTGAACCACAACTATCGGTTTCCTGAACTTTTTAAAGGTACTGAAATAGCACCTAAAAGACGAAGGTGGATAGTGGCGAAGGAGGGGGGAAAGACCCAGTCTTGCAGTACATCTGTTATTTGGACTTCAAAAGCTGCATTTTCAGAAGGATATAGAAACTCACTTACCCAAGTGAGTTTATGGGCAGTGGGTTCAGTTTAGAATAATGTTGAACTTAGTTCCTATTGAAATCCTATACATGCCCACTCGGAAGCAAGTCCTAGTGAGGTCAGTAGGGTTTACTGTCAGGTTCGGTGTGTATAGGACTGTAGCATAATATAAAATTGGAATTCATTTAGTTTTGATCTAAGTCATTGTCTCTCTCTGTGTGAAATATTACTGTTTATAGCTTTATACAAAATTGTAGCCACTGCAGTTACCTTGTTTGGTATAGCTCCATATGTTTCACGCATCATTGCAGTAAAATTTCAAATTGTGGTGAATAAAATTGGCAAAAACAAAACAAAAGCCCTCAACAAATTCTGTAATGTTGAACTTGTGTCAAGTCTGTTACATTCCCTTCTACTTACATTGCCAAATGAAGGGTATAGGAATTTCCCTTCTTTTGGTTTATAGTTGGGATAATCACTAATACAGCAACGTATTTTAGCCAAGGAGTGAATGTATTCTGTGTTAATGTCCAATGGTAACTTCATACATGAGCCATTGCACAATGTGAAAATATATTTCTGGTGACACTGGGGGAAGAACTTGTTGCTCAAATAAGCTATAAATGAGACAGGATTTCTTTAATGATGAGAAAACATGGATGAAGATCTCTAGGGATGTAATGGCAGAATCAATGATAACAGTCTTGGATAGAAAAGCCTATTAGGCAGATGGTATCATGCATGAAAAAGTGATCAAGCTGAGAGAAAGAAGGCCAAATCTGCTTATTGTGATAATTAGAAAAGAAAGAGCCCCCAAGGAATAGGAAGACAGTGAAATGCAACATCACAGCTAGAGAGCCAGTGGAGATGATAATATGAATCCAAGAGAAGGTCAGATTACCATAGGATGGATGAAGGCGTATGAAAATGAGTTGTCAGAACTTTGAAAGAGTTTGGTGTCACACTGTGGGACTTCAATTTGCTCTCTGTAAGTCTGATCAATAAGATGCTTGATTGGCTGCCTTTTTATTTCCAGTGATAGACTGGTATTCCAATCTGTAGGAAAATGACACACAGGACAAGATAGCATTTTCAAGGGAAAAAATATGTAATTTCATCTGAAGAAATATCAGTTCCCTAGCAGGAACAACAAAATAAATAATGAGTGTGAAAAATAAGCTACTGTAAATAAACATGGAGTTAGATACCTGCCTGTAAAAAATAATTAAATATATTCTGGGCCTGTTCAACTCCTGGGGTCCCTACTTTCTACCTCTGTGATTCTCTTTCTTCCTGAACACAATGGCAGGAAATCTGTTTTAATTTTAAACCAAACAAAAGAACTCAAGAGTGGGGAAAACATACCCTGCAACTCCAGTATAACAGTTGCCAATTTATTGCTCATTCATAAGCAGCCTGTTAGATTAAAAGTTGTGAAAAAAACCTAAGGGCATGATCCAGCCAAAGTTAAACAATTTAAATCTCATTACAGTAGAGATTTAAATGTGTGTTTTATTTCCCCACTGAAATCAATGGGGCTTAAAGCAGTTTAAGTCTATTTGGATTGTGCCCCATTTGTTCAAATTCTGCAGATTTATTATCTATAGTTATGTGAAATTAAATGAGCTATTTGTCCCAGAATAGTGTTAAAAAATCACACATTTTCTTACATTTAGCATGCCATTCTACCCCTTGTAGAAACATAGTGCAACTGTGATATAGGTGAGCTCAGTCATGGCAAAATATCTGTTGAGTGCTGTGTGAAAATGGAAGATTTGAAATATTGGGTTTTACCCAATGCTAATCCTACTCAGAGTTAACACATTGAGATTAATGGCCATGACTAGTGTAAATTTATTAATTTCAGTGTGTTTTCTCTATGGGATGTCCAAAACGTACTGGGCTGGAAGGGAAGAAAAAGGTGCTGAAATTTACTTGGAGTCCTGCAGTGATTTCATGCTCTTTATTGCAGCTTGTAAAACAGTGATTAAATCCCCCCCCCAAACCTCAGGCTTTTATATACATTATTTACACAATGAGTCCCGTCTGATTGGCTGATTCTGCTTCCCTCCTGGAGCCTGATTGGTCTTCTCCTGCAGGCCAATCAGTTGTTGCATTCTACAATCCTACCAGCCTAATAGGCTGATTAACTTCCTCCTGGAGCCTGATTGGTCTTCTCTAGCAAGGCAATCAGTTGTTGCATTCTAGGATCCTACCTGCCTATTGTTCTAGGGTCCAAGCTTAGTACATAACAGGTGCCAACTTGAGCAGGGTACTCAGCTTCCCCACAAGTCCTACAGTCGCTCTACCTGAATGAAACATGTGACTGTCCAAGCCTGTTATTCCACCTTTCTCCCAGTCAGTCTGATGGTTTTACATAGACAAATAGGGACCGTGAGTAACCCTTACAGAGCTTCATCAAGAACCAGAGTGTAGACATACACCTATGTTTCCTGACCTCATGTTAGGGCCAAACTATATGTGACATTTAAAGGGACGCAGGTGGTGCTGTGGGTAAAAGCCTCAGCACCTAGGGCTTGCCGATCGAAAGGTCGGCGGTTCGAATCCCCACGGCGGGGTGCGCTCCCGTTGCTCGGTCCCAGCGCCTGCCAACCTAGCAGTTCGAAAGCACCTCCGGGTGCAAGTAGATAAATAGGGACCGCTTACCAGCGGGAAGGTAAACGGCGTTTCCGTGTGCGGCTCTGGCTCGCCAGAGCAGCGATGTCACGCTGGCCACGTGACCCGGAAGTGTCTCCGGACAGCGCTGGCCCCTGGCCTCTTAAGTGAGATGGGCGCACAACCCCAGAGTCTGTCAAGACTGGCCCGTACGGGCAGGGGTACCTTTACCTTTACCTTTATATGTGACATTGTAGCTTGCCATGAGTGCAAGGTTTCTCAGCTCCCAAATGCCAGTATGGGGCCCTGATGTGAAATGGGAGCATAGCATGGAGAGTAGGGGACTTTAATCCTTTGCCCTTATGCTAGGGTCTCACACCGGCATTTTTTTTTGGGGTGGGGGAGAAGCTTTCTATGAAGTAAATGTTACATGTACATTTCAACACGTATGTATAGTTCTATAACATTTATGAAAGAATGTTTAAGCTTTGTCTTAGAGCAGAAATGGTAACATAAGCTGTTTGTCCTTATGCGGGACAATAATTATTTTATTGAAAATTACCCTGAAAAAATTATTAAAGGGCAGTATACAAATACTGAAAATAAACTAGTGAGTGCTGATAGTTTCATACATGTAGCAGCAGTTGAAAGAAGGTTTCTGCTTTGATTTTAGCCAGCTAACAAAGGAAATTAAAAGAAATGTAGCTCCTGATTTCATCAAAGCTGAGTTCAGAGTAATCTGAAACTATTTCTAATTCTCGTCAAAGGTACTCTGGTTTGAGTGAGTTTCCTCTAAATTGTTAAGTGGGATGCCATCAAATTCTGTATTGTACTTAATACATGCAGTGTAATTAATTTCCCCAACATTGTAAATGCTCTGTATAATTAATCATGCAAAAGAATTCATAATGTAATGTAGCTTAAGAGGAACTGTCCTTTCATAATGGAGCTGTACAGCATAAAACAATGATCAGACTGATTAGTTAGAGAAGTCATGACCCAATGTAGGATTATTGTGATTCTTCTTTATGAACCCAGCATTGTAAATAATTTAGTATTCTCTCTAAATCAACTGAATGTGAATGACTACACAAAGGACAGTAAACAAAAAGCTATGTCAACACCATTATTTCCTTCTATGTGAGCATAAATCTGAAATGTGTTTTGTTCCTGTTATATAATGTGCATTCATAGGTAAGTAAGAAATCAAAGTCAAATATAAAGACCACAAATTTGGAAGTAGCATAACGTATTAAATGTTAATCTTTTGTTTCAGTCCTACCTTACTGAGGCAGAATTTCCTCTAAAATCTGGATGTATTCAGTGAGATATTTTGCTTTTTCCATGAGACCTCAGATAAAAACATTAGAATGGATCAATTTTTCTGCTACTGACAAAAATACACAACATAGTAACAAACAAAACCAATTGTAATGAACAAAGCCCACTGTTTAAAAGGCCATAGATTGTTTAATTGGCCAAAAGCCCGGGAGAAGTAGAATAAAAATATGGAACTCTTCATGAATTTGTGTGCCATCCTTGTACAGGAGCCATGCTATTCTTCTCTGTATCATTCCAATTTTAGTTTATGTGCTGCCGGAGTGAGTTTGCAGCCTTAGCCACTAATAGTACTTGTCTACCCAGAAACAAATGAGATCAGCAAACAACCTATGTTCCTATCCTGATCACACAGGGTAATCACCACTCCGTCTATCACAGGGAGAACCACACCTTTCGGACCACTGGGATCACTTACCATGTTTTCTCTGGATTAATTTTCACCTCCTCTAAACTCATAGCCTTCAAAAACTGGTTTAGAAGCACAACAGTAGTTTCTGGATGTTTTGATAATAATATGAGAGAGCTTTTCTTTTTCTTAAGGGAAAAGATGCTTATTTTTATTCCTTATCACTTTATTCTTTAAACATTTTAAGAAATTACTCAGAATATGCAACGACTCATACAGCTGTTTTGCCTTATGTTGACTTTTTCATCTGCTTTCAATGACTTGTTATGTGTCTGGATTATAGATGTTCCCTACTTTTGTATATAATTATGGAACTGTGTTGCCAGATATCTCATAATTTAGGCATTCCAGTGTACAATAGCTCTGGCAGTAAAAGATGCAACTCACTTTAGAGCCATACAGCTTGAAAAGAAACAAGAGAACAGACATTCACTACTCTGATTAATGTTTTCATCTATATTCATATTCATTCACAAGAGATGGTCATGTAAGCTAAAGGGTTTAATACAGTTCTTCAGTTTGCATAATTCAGTTCAGTGTAAGTGAATAAAACTAGGCTTTGATTCTTGAGAATTGTGTTCTTCAGCTTTAGATGAAACTTCTGTTTATAGGCTTCAAATAGACACAATATAACTAGTCAATCATTTCCCTTTGCACTACTGCTCCCATGTAATAATTAGAATTCTCTTTCATGTCAGTATATTTGTACTGTGTGCATTCCTCATGTTTCACCTGGCTGACTCCAACTCCCACATTTCATTTGGGAAGCACTAATATTTTTAATTTATGATGCTTACACCATCGCCTCTTACCCCTTTTATTCCTCATATGTTATTTCCATCATAGGCTTGTCTATTAAAATCTTGTCAAAGTTGTCTTGGTAAATTGAGATATTTGCCTTTTGTCTTTCTGTTACGAACAATCTATGGATGGCATCTACAATCTTGCCCACAAAATGACACGTGTTTTTATTCTCTGCTCTTTTCCCTCTTCAAATCCATCATCTTCATCTATATTCAATTGTCTTTGCCATCCATTTATTCTCAGGAGACTGATTTTCAAAGTGCTCCTCAGGAAATATGCGCCTCCATACCACTATTTATTAATATGATTTAGACCCGTTCTGCAGAGCACTTTCATGCCATTTTCTGAAAACATTCTTCTCTATGTGCTGCGTGTTTGCATATAGACCTAAAGATTGTTCTCCACTTAATGAAATTTGGCACAGTTCCATTGAAGTCTTTATGATGAGTGTCTGTGCTTTATTCTGTCAACTGAAACTTATTTCTCCTTCATATTATCATTCACATGACCTCCAAATACCTAGATTAGTAATAATTTATTAACATTTTGGGTTTTTTTGCTTTTGATTAGAATATAAATAAGGCTAAAACAAAAGGAATTCAGGACACATTACTTTTGTCATCTCTGACAAATGCAGCCTTCTAACCCTCAGGTAATTAGAATACACTAATTAATTTAATGGGTACCAATTATGAATTTAGTCATTGCTTAGGTTACCAAAATGGGACGCAGGTGGCGCTGTGGGTTAAAGCCTCAGCGCCTAGGACTTGCCGATCGAAAGGTCGGCGGTTCGAATCCCTGCGGCGGGGTGCGCTCCCGCTGCTCGGTCCCAGCGCCTGCCAACCTAGCAGTTCGAAAGCACCTCCGCGTGCAAGTAGATAAATAGGGACCGCTTACCAGCGGGAAGGTAAACGGCGTTTCCGTGTGCGGCTCTGGCTCGCCAGAGCAGCGATGTCACGCTGGCCACGTGACCCGGAAGTGTCTCCGGACAGCGCTGGCCCCTGGCCTCTTAAGTGAGATGGGCGCACGACCCCAGAGTCTGTCAAGACTGGCCCGTACGGGCAGGGGTACCTTTACCTTTACCTTTTACCTAGGTTACCAAAAATAGTCCCGTGATAGACAATAAAGCCAGAAAGCCAACTTAGCAAGCTTTATCATCAGTTCTCTGATGTTATTTTAACATTTTAATTGACAGTAAAATGCTTTTTTACATTTCCCAAAGCGAATGATGCATTTTGGGCTATTATTTTTATTAATTATGAATTGTACTTTTAGTGCAACCCCATACATGTCTACTCAGAAGCCAACCTAACTGAGTTCCATTGGATGTATTCTTAGATAAGTGGGGATAGCGTTGTGACTTCACTCCTTATCTTATATTTATAATGGAACATACTGTTATAAAAAGCTGTTATGCACCAATGCATTGCTAAAAACCACCATAATACCCCTATTTTCCTTATGCTGTTTCTCACAATCTTGGACAGCACAAAGTAAAAAATAAAATAAGATGCACACATGAAGCTTCTTTCTTTCTGACATTTAAAAGGATCTCATTTAAAGGGATCTTTTCACTACTCCAGAACAGGATCCTGCTACCTTACTCAAGATATCTAGTGCGGCAGCTTTTATGGTAGACTCCATGAAGGATGCATCAAAGTTTTCAGCATGCTCCATGGCTGCAGGTGTCATAGCAAGCCGAACCCTATGGTTTAAACAGTGAGAAGCAAAGACTGCTTCTAAAATCAACTTGTCTACAGTGTCTTTATAAGGATTGATGCTCTTTGGGGGAAAGCACTCAAAGACATTCTTAATGAATCTAAAGACAAAAGAAAAGTTATTGTCACCCAGTCGGAGGAACAGGCTTTATACCCTGCATCAGACAAATAAGTCCTTTTGTCCCTACAGACAACAAGGCACTCCAAATAAATACAGACTAAAACAAATCTGGAACAAACTGGGATTCTTTTTTCCTCCAAAGGGACATCAGGGAGACAAGTTCAACACCTCCAAGCCCCCACAACAAACTCAAAACCACCAATGACTCCATCAGTGTTCAAGTGGGGGGTCGCCTACAAGCATTCATACATACTTGGCGGCACTCAACAATGGATCGATGGGTCCTCTCTACCATCTCCTATGGTTACTGCATAGAATTCACCAGTCACCCTCAACATTGGTTCATCGATCTCCACCTCACCCTCCAAACACTAGATTGTGGGGGAATGTGTCCTTCATCTCCTCAACATGGCAGCAATAGAGTCAGTACCCACAGAAGAACACTTATTAGGCATCTACTTGATCTTCATTGTAGTTCCCCCACAAAGTCTGGAGAGTAGTATTCAATCTGGGGTGTGACAGGGGGAAAGGGAATGCTGTTATGGAGGAAATGTGATCTGGGAAGAGTACCATGGGCTATGGTGGTCTGAGCAAACTTCCAAGTGTTCTTCCTCAGAAGGTTTTCCATAATGCTCTGCACACAACATATTTTCTAAGCATTGTCATTTATTCCTTTGCCTGCTGAATTTTTTTTAAAATAATATTTATTGAACATTTTCAAATATAACAGAAAAAAGAAAAAAGAAAAATAAAACATCCATTTTATAACCTTATTTTCATTAATATACTTTCAGGACTTCCCCGCCCCACCCCCTTTTGTATTCCAATTCCTTCAAATAGATTCAGCAAGTTCTTACCCCAAATTTTAAACTTATTATGATTAACCCAACGTTAACAGTGTTTTTCCATCCCCTAAAATCGACCCCGCTCCCTTCCATGAGTTCCCCTCTTTAATATGCAGAACAGATTAAAAAACAATAAAAAAAGGAAAGAAAAAAGAATAAAGTATAGTTTAACACCCTTTGGATTCCAAATTCCCCCCCCCCCCTTTCCCGGTTGCGTTCCCCAGTGTCCATCAATGCCTGCTGTCATCCTGGAGATCCCACATCTAGGCCAAAATCCTTCACAAGTCCACTTTGCCGTCTTTTTAAAAGTCTTTGCCGCCTTTTTGGTCATCTTTAATTTCGAACGTCCAATCTTGGAAGAACTCTATCTCAAAAAGGTCCATTTTTTCCATCCAGATCTCTATATTTAAGAGCAAAAACTCCAATCTTGTTTCTTTAGGCCTTTCAAATCTGGATGTCCCAAATGTTCCCACTTCCAGCTTTGTCCAATTCTTGTTGTTCATGTTGTTCTTGTTATTCTCTCTCCTCAGTTTCCTCTAGTTTCATTTCCTGCTCCCCTGCAAAAATGTTCTAATTCCAAAAGCTTCTAAATCCTCTACAGAGGCTTTGTTATTCAGGAACCAAACTTTACGTCAAGTCCCTTCCATTCTTCAATAGATAAATCTATTGTCTCCTTTAGTGTAGAGCAGTGTTTCCCAACCTTGTGCCTCCAGATGTTTTTGGCCTACAACTCCCATCATCCCTGACCACTGGTCTTGCTAGCTAGGGATGATGGGAGTTGTAGGCCAAAAACATCTGGAGGCACAAGGTTGGGAAACACTGGTGTAGAGACCTCTGTAGACAAAATAGTATTCCATTTCCGCAGTTTCCCAGGAGATAAAGAGTTCTATTCAAATTCCATACCAGCAATACTTGTAGTGTCCCGCAGCCCCTCTAGAGGGATTATAGTAACTCAGTTTCCTTCCAGATCACACCCAACAGTCAAAGTAACTTGTTATTCCTTATTTTAAACAGCTAATATCCAATTTGTAACGAATATAACCGGCAAAGTCCTCGTAACAAAGTTCTCTTTTTATTCTTCAGCTTTGACAGCTCCTTTAACAGCTGTCAAAGCCTCTTTTGCTCCTCTCCCGGCACTCTCGCGAATCGCTCCCGGCTCCCGGGGGGGGGGGTTTGCCTTTTAGCTCACATTCTACTTTTCTCCTCCAGCCCAATCTTATTGTTTTCCATCGTGAAGTTAATAACTTTATCAAAATATGGTAGCACTCAATCTTAGTTGTCAAATCCTTTGCTTTAGATCCTCTACAACCGGGGGGGGGGAGACTGACTTCCTTTTTGCACCTCCCCCGCTCGCTCCGAATTTAAAAAAATTTTTTTCCTTTTTAAGTCCAGTTTCCAATTACTCACGGGTTGTTCTTTTTGATCCAAATTTTCAATAGAAGAAGTCAGCGCTCTCCGCCGAATGGCATGCGGCTTCGCTCGGTAGGGGAAGCGGAGGACTCATAGCACCACACACCCCCCGGCACCCGCTCCGCAGCCTTTAAAAAGGCTCCTTCGCGGGTCGGGGGGGCGCAAACGGTGCCCGCCGAGTCACCATGCCCATGGGTTTCAGCGCCCATGATTTTTGAGGGTCCCCGCGTCGCCGGCGCGGTAGAACCCAGCCCCTGCCGAGCAGGCTCCTTCCGGAGCTCGGAGGGAGTCCGCCATTCGGCGATGGCGCCAACCCGGAAGTGTCCTTTGCCTGCTGAATTGTCCCATAGCAGTTCTTTACCCTAGATTGAGTCTTCTGAAGAGCATCTAATGTTGCCATGTCATTGTCACAGGCTAAAATAAATAAAATGGTTTGTAAACAGTACCATTTATCTTAGAGTGTTATGCCATATGAATATTTCAGTGTCTAGCCATCGGCTTGGTAAATTTGGCCACAATCTGTATAATGAGTATGTAGAATCTTCATGTGTATGTTGCAAAGGTTATAAATGTTATCACCTTGATATGGCTAAGTCATGATAACTGTCATGTAGTAATGGCTCTGCTTCTGGTCTCAGCAAGAATCCAATCTGTTTAGGCCTAATGGTTTAGTGATTACTGCAACGATACATTTATAAGTAGCTCTTCAGCTGCTATGTGGAAATACCTACAACACTTTTCCTAACCAGTATAATATAAAGTTGGTCAACATTTACAATCCTATAAAGTCCTATACTGTAAGTTGTTTGTGTCTCTTCAGCAAGTGTATATTGATGTCTTAAAAGTACAGATCATTCTTCACTTTGTTGTTGCTGTTTTCACACAAAGCAATGCCTGGTAATACAACAAAGCATATATAAGCTCTTTAAATTATCTCAGAATTGTCCTTGAGAATCTGAATATGTCCTTAAATTGTATTGTTGTCCCTAATGGACAGTGATACAGCTAAATGCCAAATTTGAGCAGTACATGCAAAAGTGTTTTAATAAATCATGTTATTAGGATAGAGTATACATAACCATGTATTTCTATTGAAAGAAATATAGATTTTATTTACTTTGTATTTTTCAACAGTATTTTTCTAATACTATTAGGCAGCAAAACTTTCAAGTCATTTACAAGGAGGCCATTAACCAAGGTGAAATATAAAGTACTCTAGTAGATCTGTTTGGCTTGTCTCCATCTGTGCATTTTTGTCCTTTGTGCTATTTTTATTTAGTTCAATTTGTCCTTCTATTTTATTCAGCATGTCCTTTCCTCAATGAACACTTGTGAGTGGGTTCAGATGAATATGGGAGAGTGATGTGTGTTGAGATCATTTATTTGAATGTTCTAAGGTATCCCAGACTTGTAGTGAAATTTCAACCCTCCATTTTCTGGGGTGGGTGTGGGGGATGGGAATGAAATTTGGATTGATCCAGGAGTTGGTGAGCTACATCATACTACTTCTAGGTTGCATCAACAGAAGTACAGTGGTACCTTGGGTTACATACGCTTCAGATTACATACGCTGCATGTTACAGACTCCGCTAACCCAGAAATAGTACCACAGGTTAAGAACTTTGCTTCAGGATGAGAACAGAAATTGTGCTTCAGCGGTGCAGTGGCAGCAGGAGGCCCTATTAGCTAAAGTGGTGCTTCAGGTTAAGAACATCCGGAACGAATTAAGTACTTAACCCGAGGTACCACTGTATAGTGTCCATATCAAAGGAAGTAATAGTTTCACTCGATTCTGCCTTGGTCAGACCTGGAGAACTGTGTCTTGCTCTTGGGTCCTTCTAACTATACAGTTCCATGATTCTATTTGGTTGTGCCTTCACATCATTCAAGTGAACTATCACAAAAATATTCTTGCTCAGCTGCCACCACTGCTATTTAGTCTTGTTGGCCGCATGACCCAGAAAGCTGTCTGTGAACAAACACCGGTTCCTTTGGCCTGAATCTAGATGAGCGCCTCATCCCATAGTCGCCTTTGACTGGACTTAACCATCCAGGGGTCCTATACCCCCCTTTTTTACCACCAAAGAATCCCTAAGAAAGTATCTTAACATAATTTGATGCCTCATGCAAGCCTCCAGTGAATGAAGAAAGACATTGAAAAGCAAATCACTCTTCACTGACACTTTAATAATAATAATAAGAAGAGTTTGGATTTGATATCCCGCCTTTCACTCCCTTTAAGGAGTCTCAAAGCGGCTAACATTCTCCTTTCCCTTCCTCCCCCACAACAAACACTCTGTGAGGTGAGTGGAGCTGAGAGACTTCAAAGAAGTGTGACTGGCCCAAGGTCACCCAGCAGCTGCATGTGGAGGAGCGGAGACGCGAACCCAGTTCCCCAGATTAGGAGACTACCGCTCTTAACCACTACACCACACTGGCTAGGAAAGTAAGTAACCTAGAGTGACGATGGCATCCACCCACCCTGTGAAACTAGTTCAATGTCATAATGCTGTGATTACACACTTTACCTTGATGGCCCAACTTAGAGTAGCAACCATTTTCTGACATCATTTTTTATTTTTTCAATCCCCCAAAGCTGGCTTTGCTTTGAAGATATACCAAGCCTGTTTAGCATACCTCTAGACAGCTCCTTCTCAGAACTCGTAATACTCAAGGAAGTATCATATCCCATATCAGCATGGAACATCAGCTAGGAAGACTTCCTGCTTAACAGTACAGTGAGCATGCAAAGGAAATAGGCTGTTGTCCTCAGAGAAGATAGAACTGTTATAAAACCTCAAACGCCCTACCTGAGTTGAATCTGTGCTATACATAGGTTAACAATGATGGCAGTACAAGCAGGCACAACTTGTGCAAAGGGTGAACGTACAACTTTTACTGCAAAAAATGTAACCATTTTAGCTTTCAGTTTAACCTTTTACTGAGTGGGCAAAATGAAGAAGTGCATATGACCAGGAGGAGGAAAAAAAGATGAAGAAGTTTGAGTTTTATATATTGATTTGAATCAGCCAAGGAAATTTTTGTTATCAAGCTTCTAGCATTTAAAGTGACATATACAGTACTGATATTATAGTGCTGAAATGGGTAGAAGGTTGTGGGTGCATTTCTTTCTATGACACATTTCTGCATGCATTGGTTTCTCACGAAAGAAAGACTTAATGTATAGCTTCAGGTTATGTGAAAAATCCCTTGTCTCACTGCTAAATGAGGGTGAACCAAAGAACTGCTATATTTATGCACTTTTATATTACGAATTTCTACATTGATTTAGTTTTCATTTGTGACATTGTGTGCAAGGTTTAATTTTTATTAGCTCCCAAATGCAAAACAAGATATGATTGATATATTTGTGATAAAATCATATTCCCTTTGCTAGAAGTTGCCTTCAGCAATCTTTCTTGTAGTTTTAGTTTTTCATAGGTATGTCCAAATGTTACCTTGCTACAGAGGAGAGCATTAATGGCTGTACTTCAGTAGTGATGTACACAAATTTCCCACAACAGTTCAATTCACCCACAAGATAGCACAGCGCAGTCCTAAAACCCAATAGTACCCGGAATTTGGAATGTTGAAAAAAATGGTTTCAGAGAATATAATTTTTAAAAGATACATTATTAGGAAATGTATGTTAGAATTTCTTTGAGAAATTCTCTCATTTCAGCTCTAATGTACTCTTTATTCTTCTTTAGGCTGCAAGTCCTCTCCACTTCCTCATGGGGGGCGGGTTGCGGTCAGGCCATGTGGCCTCTCGCACGCTTAGCCCCCATGTCAATGGAGATCCCTTGGCTGTGTCATGGACCCCGGCCAGCCAATCCTGGTGGCCGGGGGGCGTGCCTTAGTGGATTTAAGCAGCTGCATGGCTGATCTCCCTTGTTGTCCAGATCCCAGTTGAGGTTGTTCCTGAGCAGATGAACAGTATAGGATTGCACTGTTAGTAACAATCATTACTGAACCATGTAATTGTTGAAGGCAGGGTTGTATGACTTGTTAAGGCAAATGGGATGCGTATATTGTGCAAGAGAATTGGATGTAATTTTTGGTTATTAGTTCTATGCAAATCAACACAGTTTTCATTGACTTGTTGGATGTTTAACCACAGGATGTATTTTATTTATTGTGTGGTGTGGTTTTGGATTTATGTACCACCAGGGTAAGATTAATTAATCCTAACAAATATTTTAAAACCATAATGTATACTTTTCTTTATTTAACTTGAGATATTGAAAGTTTCTGGATTTTAAAAAATCCTTATGAAATTTACATTTTGAAGCATTATGTTCCACCACAATATTTATAACAAATTTAACAAAATTATATCTAGTTACAAGTACAAGCTAGGATACCATGGGATTCGTTGGGTTCTCTTTGCCTCTGCCAATCTAATTGTTTCTGTGTCACTACACAACATTCAGACATAAAGATAGCTGGATCATTTTGGTTGTGTCAGCCTTACTGAGTACACTGTTTGAATGTTGAAGAGAATAAAGAGCCTGCCTGAATTCACAGGCTGAGGAAGAATTAATTACTGAGATAGTTTCTCAGAAACACCGTAGTTTGTTTGGGCAGAAGCTTTTTCTCATGGAGTAGGAAAGTAGGTCCAGAGATGGATTTCTTGCCTTCTCAGATCCCTTCCATGGTTATATTCTACTTTGGTTTAAGAATGTTCTGAAAGTACTCTTATGGCTTTGGTTGACGGTTTTTAGTCAGTAAATGTTGGGAATAATTGACCTTATAAACATGCATGGCAACCATGCAAGCAGGCTTGTGTGATTGATATAATCGTGAGTGGGGGGGAGGTTAGTCATGATTCTAAATGATCCTTGTCCTTTCTCTTGTTCAGGCAACAACTGGATAGGAAAGACCCACATGGTTACTTCAACCTTGAACAGATACAAATGGAAATACAGTGGTACCTCGGGTTACATATGCTTCAGGTTACATACGCTTCAGGTTACAGACTCTGCTAACCCAGAAATAGTACCTCGGGTTAAGAACTTCAGGATGAGAACAGAAATTGTGTTCCAGTGGCGTGGCAGCAGCAGGAGGTCCCATTAGCTAAAGTGGTGCTTCAGGTTAAGAACAGTTTCAGGTTAAGAACGGACCTCTGGAATGAATTAAGTACTTAACCCGAGGTACCACTGTAGATTGTTCAGGCGGAAGGATTTCTGGTTCCATTGTGTGTGGATACGAACAGGGACAACTGTACTATATTGATCATGCAACTTCATCTTCGATTTATTTATTTTAATTGACTTTTTAATTCTTATTCTTCCTCAGTGTGGCACACAGTACAATTAAAACCATCACCATAAAATATTGCACAGTACCATTGATGGTTTTAATGCCATTGATAGTTACATGTTTATGTTGTGGCAGTGTCTTTTGGCATGTTCATATTCAAGGAGTGTTGGACAAAATGATAACTATTTTTTTCTTAGAACCAAACTTTCTTTAAATATATAATCCCTAAAGTTTCCTTACACAGGCATTTTCCTTCATAGGTATAACCACCATACAGGACTATACAAGTGAAAATATGCATGCACTATGCATGGTAAGGCACACATATTCATCTTGCACATACTGTATATGGCAAAATACCAATGTGAGCAAAATCTATGCATGCAGTAAATCAGACATCCAATCTTTGCTCCCGATATTATACACATTTTGTGGCTTTTAATATATCCATGTAGAGAAAGCAATGTGTGAGAAACAGCTCTAAAATTCCCAGGCTTTTCAATGTATGTATTTTATTTTTGTAAATGGCCCTGAAAGCTCTGTTAAATGACATTATATGAATCTTTTAACTAAATATGTGAACTTGAAACACTGGTGTGCATTCTTCTCACCAGGATCTTCATCTTATTCTGTACCTCATCAACGGAAGAAACAAAGCAGTATTTCATCAGGAAGGCAACATCAATCAATTAATTGTTCTTGGAACCATTATGTTCTCTGTAAATTGATTAGAGAGAATTGCCAGATGTGCATCTAACCTGGCATTATAACAAGATCACCCCTCTTTGTATTATGTATTTGTATTTCTTTTGGAAAAGAGAATGTTATTCATGTTTTTAGGGAAAGAGAACAAACAATTTGGAAAGAGTAAGTTAATTAGCCCCAAACAGAAGAGCAAATAGATCCCATTAACTGTAAGAGCTATTCAAGGAACAGATGGATAAACAAAGCACCCCCCCCCCACCTTGGCTATAATTTGAAATATATGGGAGAAAATGTGCACCCTCTTCCAACACACCATAATTTAGGGTGATATTCAAAATGGAAGAGTAGCACACAATGATGAAACTTTGGCTCCAGCTCCTGTGTACTTTGCCCCATTCTATATACTTATTACTACTGTTACTATCAAATGTTTATAAATGCCAATGGCATGCTTGGCAGCAGAAGATAGTCTCCTCGTGGAATGTGGTGCTGCTTTTTCATTCCTGAAGGAACACATTTCTAAAATGAATATATATCCGTACATATTTTTTTGGTTGGAGAACAGCATTGCAAATGTTGAAGAAATGCAAATTTCAAAGTATTGCTGCTTTTTGCTTCATGTATTGTTTCAGAAAGTGAAAACCAAACTGAATTTCTGCTTCATCTCTAGCATTCAGTATATATGTGAGAGGAATCACTATCTTCTCCCGCATCATCATCATCATCCACAAGTTGGAGGGCGGTGACTGAAGTTGGGTGCCTCCTGCAGCTGTGGAGGATCTCTGCATATTTTAGGGTCCTGGAAAATCAGAGTTCTAAAACATGGAGAGTCTCCACAACTACAAGACTACAGAAGAGCACTGATAAAGATGACGAGAATTGGGGCAGAGTTGAACCCAATGTGCTTGTCTCCACAGCCATCCCTCACATGTTTATTGATTGAAAATACAAAATGTCTGAAGGGGCCTACAAAGAGAAATGCTTTATGCATAGATGAACACCAGGTCTGTGGAATGGGGGAGAATAAGCTTGAATCGCTATAATTTTCCTTAACATGAAGTCGCCCTTGTAGTTATTCTGTCTCCCTGTGGAGAGAATCCAATAAATGGCCTTAAAGGCTTGGAAAATTTGGTTGTTCTCATTGTTTGCACAGTGATGTAGAAAAGCCATATGCGTCTAAGTTGAATTAGTGTGTAATAGCAAATAAGTGCTTTACATGTTTGAAATGGCAAAATATACCTTTGATATAAGTGCATAGTTTTATGTAGTGTTTTGTTTAGACTTGAATTCTGATTAAAATTGCATGAAATATTAATGGGTGGAAAGGGAGAGATTAGTTCATTAACTATAAATTAAAAGTTGGCATCCATTATTTAGTATGGCAGTTCAGGCTCCCAGTTGATGTCATTTATGTTGCTTTAATTACTATTCCAGTTTGCTAGTCTTACCACACAGGTCAATCAAAAATACATGCAATTAGAGTAAGTTTTAAAATCTTAGCTTAGATCATCAGGCCTGACCCTGATGCATGACAGTTTTTTTGTGTGTAGTGTGTTTTTCAGATGGAAAACTCTGGTATGGGGACAGAAGGAAGGCACAGTAGGGGTATCCATGCATTCTCAGGCATGGTGGGCACCTTCCTCAACCAGAGCTGGGGCTTGTTTTAAATTTAAAAGGGGGGGGAGGGAGGAAGGTGTGGACAGGGGTGTGCGCTTCCTTTGCTCCAGAGAAGAGATTTTCGGAATGGAGTGGGAATAAATGTCCAAGTAGCATGTGTGTGGGTCAGGGCTGGAGTCAGATGCAGGTCAGCACAAAGAGGAAGAATCAGTTGTCAGGGAAGTTAACTCTTTATTTAAGGAAACAGCCTACAACTCAGCAACACTTTTTAAATTAGGATGGAAAACGATAGCCAAAAGCAGGCAATAGGAACAGAAGATATGGAACTGGTTGCATATCAATGAATACATTATAAGAAAAGAATTGTGGAATATTATTTTAATATATGATCACAGTGGAGAAATCCTTGTGTGGTCAAAGATGGAAGGACTTATTATTGTTTAATATGGAGGAATGATAGTTGAAGTTTTTGGAGACAAAGTTGATATGTTTATTTAGAGAAAAACTATTTCTGAAATTTATTAATAACAATAATTAGAGAACCCCCTTTTGACTTCTTGTGTAAAAAGTAAAATGAATTAATCTGAGACATTTGGGTTGGGAGAGTGGGAAAATATTGCCCAACAGAAAGGAGGTTAGTTGGATGCAATTTTAGAGTGAATATATTGAATAATTTCTTTTATGTTACGGATGGACAGAAAATTGGAGGTCCTTGTAATTTTTTCTCTTCTGTTTCTTTTTTGTTTTCTTTTTGGGTCATTGGTTGACAGGGCCAGAAATGACCCCCCCCAACCTGATTGGCACTCGGTTGGGTTTTTTCCTGCCTTTCCCTCAGTGAAATTATGGCTTTCCTTTGTTCGGCAGAATAACATTGTTTTATGAGTGTGGAAATGGCACTGGTCAGGATCAACATAGTACAGAGGGCCCCCCAGAAAGTGCCTAAGGGGATGATTGACCACAGCAAACCCAAGTGTGGGTTTGACATCTGCCTGGTTGGAATCTGCGCCCGGGTCCCCCAGTGAGACCCTGCTTGCTTGGCTTGCACCATGGCAAAGTTCAACACTGGCTGACTCTTGTCATACCGGTTTGGAGCAATCCACACCCAGCGGATCCATTCCATCAACATGGGGCTTGAGGAATGATGAACTGATCCTGGGACCCAATGCCAACCGTTGCCCTGCCTGCTGCCACCAATAAAGATTTGGCCTGATTTTATCCCATCTCCATTGTACAATCTGCTTCTTTTGCTGCTCTCATGGGTCACATAATGCGCCTGCCTGGGCAAAATAAGATTAAAGGTGTTCATAGCCAAACCAAGATAATATGGCAAATGGGGGTAGGGGGATTGGCAGTAAACGTACCTCTCTGAAACTGGCCATATTTGCAATATTGCTCCAGGGGTGGACAAAGTCACACATACATGAGCTCGGATCTTCATCTGTTTTAAACTGCCATAGTTTCAGTAAAAAGCAGTCATTTACAACTGGAAATTGACTCTAGATTTCCTCAGAAAGTCACAATAGAAACCCTTTTTCATCTAAAATAAAAGGTCTTTTTTTTTTTAGTTCTATCATTTACAGGGATTGCCAAAATGTAATTTGGAACATGCAGCATTTATTGAATCATTCCATTGGCATATGGGGGAAATGTAATATTCTTATACAAAAGGTTAAGATTATTCCTTGTGTGTTCCTCTTCTAGTGCTTTAAGTAACACAATATGCTCAGAGTTCAGCCTAAAGCAATCAGATGCAATCATTACATTAAAGAAAAGAAGATCAATAGGTTTGACGACAGCTATTCTTTCTCCAAATGAGAAGGAGGCTTATAGGAGCGCATCATGTGGCGGAATGTTCTTGGACTTTAAAGTATCAACATATCTCTTTTATGTAATGCTAATTATACTTTGTCCAGCTGTACAATGGAAAGCCTATCAATAGAAGCAGCATTGCTCATGCATGACCAGCTAATTCCTCCTGTATCAGTAGGTAGACTTTGAAATATCCTGGGGCACAAAAGGTGAAGACTGTTGTCACTTCATTAGCTGGTGGAAACGTACTGCACATTTCTTGGGTCACACTTTTGGTTCTGCATATTCATCTACTTCATAAATGCAGACGTGTCTTCATCATAAATAATGGGGCAATTGTTTGGATTTCAACAGGCTGTTTGCATAGGAAAATGCAGCAGAGAACACAATTCTTCCATTCGCTTTTCCTGACTCTTTTTTAAAAAGCTTATTGGATTAGTTGTATTGCTTATGTTTTCAGTGCAACATAAATTTCTAATTACCAATTCCCTACTAGTTACTGAATAACGAAGCTTATGGGACAGCATGTATTGTAGCAAAATGTTTATTCTTTTCTTAACCTTAATTTAAATGTAATATAAATTCCTATCTATTTTTACAATGATCTGATGGAAAATTATGATGACTCTAAATTTCGCAATTAGCTTTACAACCAGCCTCAAGTAGTTGCATAACTGGCATCAACAATTAATCAGTGCGCTGTTGTTAAAGCCGCAGGCTTTGAGCTATAAATGGTCCTAACACAATCTAGTTGGCTGATGAGGCTTATCGAGGGGAAATCTTATTCTGGTTAAAGCTGGTTTCATGGATGGCCCTTTCTCAAAAACTGTCAGAGTGTGACTCATGCAGAATGCTTGGACCCATCTTCTGATGAGACACAATGTTTTTGTGAGTCTTGCCACACCAGTTTTCCTTGCAACCTTTCAGACATAACAAATATATTTTTATCAACACAAGTAGATGTCACATGCAGAAAGAAGCAGGATCCAGAAAGCACCTTGCGCATATTCCTAACTGAATGAGAAAATGGGTGCTACATACATGCTTCTTCAGCTTGGTCTGGCAAGTTGAGCTGCATGTGTGAGGTCCTGGCCTGTGAAATACAAGTTGCAATTGACCAGTCGTCTTGTCTAAAGAAGCAACAGAAGCTCATTCCTGAAGCCTCCCTGACAATTCTCCCTGTGGAGGATCATCCCTGACAACAGGCCTGAGAGCGCTCCAATTTGAAAACAGCCTTTACCAAAGGTGTCACGGACTTTGAAGATGCTCAAACTGAGGACGAAAAGGAGAAACCTGCTAAGAGGAAGGCATGTTTGGCAAACACTCACCGTGATCCAATCTGCCTGGAAACCTATTTCCCCGCTGTGGAAGGTCGTATTGATCCAGAACTGGCTTCCACAGCTACTTACAGACTCACTGTTCAGACTGTTCATGGAAGACAATCTTACTCGGCTACGAGTGATTGCCAAAGTAGAAGAAGAGGAGGCATAATTGAAGCTTATTTTACGGGACTGGCTGCTTCACATTTGCATAATTGGATTGCAACTCCTGTTTCTTTCAGGAGTGGCTCCTTACTTGTGGAATGTCCTCCTTAGGAACGCTTGCCTGGTGCCTACTTTAATGTAGTTTTGATACCTGGCAAATAGGTTTCTTCACAGACCTTTTAAATCACAACATTTTACCTTAAGACTATTTTAGGCTGTGATCATCTGCTGTTGGTTTGTTCTTCTCTTTTTTTTATTGTCTCCCACGTCCTAGTACCACTGATTCATTTCAAAACATAATGCAACAAAGAAATAATAACATATAATTGCAACAATGCCAACATTATAATATTTTAAATTGTACTACAATGGCTGTCATCCAGACACTAAGTGTATTTCATCAGCTACAAAAAAAGCTACAAGTGACTTACTAGTATGTTTTAACTGACACACTATAGAGAAAAGTAACCCTCTCCCCAGTTGGTCAGTCTTTCTTGAGAGGAAATTCCTTTTCAACACCAAATAGGCAATGTGTGAACAGTATATGGGTATATCCAATGGGAATTTTTTTCTTGGCATACTGTTCTCCCAATGGTCAAGCAAATGGCTGTGGGAAACCTGTAAGAGCAACAGCACTCTCCTAGCAACTTGGGATTCCCAGTAACTGGTATTCGGAAATGATCCAGATTACAGCTTCTTGTAGTGTCATTCTTAAAACTCCAGAGGAAAAGAGGCCCCAAAAACTTTCATAATACAAATGATACAACTGTTTTTGGAAACAATAGTTTGCATATCTAGCCATAATGGCATTTAAGGGCTATTTTACATTATGTAAATAGAAAATCATTTCTCCATTAAACTAAAAGCTAAAAAACACAATTTATATTAAAATCAAAGGAGTTGCACTGATATAAAATTCATGTAAAAAATGGGAAAATCCACCCAAACTAACCCTGCTTTACAATAATTCCAGGAAATGACGCTGCAAAATTATAGATGTTGTTTTAATACAGGCTGAAGAGTAGGTTTTGTATCCATTGTTTTTGCTCTACTGAGGATTCATATCAGAACTATTTTATTTTATTTTATTTTATTTTATTTTATTTTATTTTATTTATATACTGTCCTATACCAGCAGGTCTCTGGGCAGTTCACAGAATAAATTTATCACACATCTCTTCTTCCCCTGAATGACATTTTGAAATTGTAGTACATTAAAAATTACCAATCAGTATCAATAGGAAATTGCTTCCAGGGTGTGGTAGGAGTCCATTAATATCTTCCATATGGACATAAATCCAAAGGCTTTCATTGCCAGAATCATTTTTGGCACAACTCTTAGGTGTGTGTGTGATAATTAATTATTCTCATCATCCGTTTTCTTTTTTCCTGCTTGTTTCCCATTCCTGATTTTTAATTATTTCTGGTTATGAGGTGAACTTTTTCACTGCCCAGCATATTGGAGGGTACATAATATAAGTAATGTGTGGGGAAGGAATTGTAGTTCACACCCACATCAAGGGCAGACTTTGGTAAATTGACCCGATGAACGAAGACAAAATTCGGTGCCCCCAGAAAATTATTTCTTATTTTCACAATAATTTATTTGGGTATAGTTACTTTTATGGATTTTCTCAGTAGGTAGCCAGATAAATATAGTTGCTGCTATTATTGCTATTGTTGTAGTAGCAGTGGTAGTTATTTTGTGCCCCCTCAGCTCTGCGCCCAGTTCAGGGGAACCACCCTCATTTCCCTAAATCTGGCACTGCACACACACACATATACTGTATTCTGTATCCTATATGTGCAAACCTCTCCATTCTAAAGAATTTGTGTGTTCTCTACTCCCACCCTCCATGTTCTACCTTGCATGGTCATAAAAGACACTTGAAAAATACTATTACAGAATATGCAATGTATAGTGATGGGTATCATGGGAAGAATATGGGATTATTATACCCAACTGTACTCACATCTAAACAAAATCAATTTTATTTTATACCAATCTTCAGAACAGTATCCTAATTACTGCAGTGGTAATAGTTCTGCTAATTGCACGAGTGCTGTTATGAACACAACATAACTTAGACAAAAAAACAACTCAGTTTACAACTCAGTAGAGAATCACCATGCACACAATACAAAATTTAATTGGAAATTAATAAACAAATTAGTGGCACCTTTCTTCATAATAAGCCAGCTAGCCTGCAGGCAACCAAACTAAGCACAAAAGTACCCATCCAATTATGCAAATGAGTGCTGTCTAAATAGAGTAATAGTAAATTCAGATATTTAATTCCTGTGAGATTGCAATCCTAAATATATTTACTAGGAAGTAAGCTCCGTGGTATTTACTTCTTTACGGTAAGTCTGCTATTTCTCCTGTAATTTATAACATGCAAAATGTATGATATATGCTCTGGATGGTAATTGGTTGCAGTTCCACTTTTTTTTGAGAAACCCTCCTCCAATAATAATGAAACTGTAGTTTTGTATGTAGTAATTCATTTTAAACAAATGAATGAATAAATAAATAAAAGTGTAAAACATGCATTCAAATTTTATTGCTATGTGTTAAGCGCCAGTGAATCTCTGTAGTGGTTAGGATCAAAATAATACTGGAGAGATTCACAGACAGAGAAAGACAGTCATTCCACAACTATAGGTATTTGTGCTGGAAGCCTACATTTCTTTACTTAGCTGGTCTGTATGACTTGCATTTTTGGTAAATCTTGTTGCCCATTTGTATGAGTAATTGGCCATGTGTTGTGAAATTTATGGCCCATAATAAAATATAGAGTTGGAAAAGATCTTGTAGGTTATCTAGTCCAGCCCCTGCCCCATACAGGATCTGCAAGTCAGGATGCAACTACACTACCCTTGACAAATGATGGACTAGCCTCTGCTTGAATATCTCCAGAAAAGGAAGGCCCATCACTTTCTGAAGCAATCAGTTCTATTGTTAGGCAAATTCTCCCTATGGTTACCTCAAATCTGCACCCTTTCAATTATCCAAACATTTTTCTGCTCCATCTTCTACATGACAACCTTTCTGGTATATGTGAAGACTACAGTCTTGTCTTTCGTTAACCTCTCTTCTCCAGGTAAAACATGCCCAGTTCTTCTAACTATGTTCCTTACAGGACTTGGTTTCCACACATATCATAATCCTGATTGCCCTCCAGTTGGTCAGTGTCTTTGTTAAAATGTGGTACCTAGAATACATCACAATACTCTAGAACAGTGGTTCTAAATACTGTGGACCACCATTTTGCAAAAGCGAAGCTATGGACTGCCTACTTTTACAATTGTTGATATTTCTATGGTAGTGTTTGTTATGTGAATGGTGCCATGGATCCCCTGAGTGGGTTACGAGGAACTCCTGGAGTTCGTGGACTACCAACTGGGAACTTCTGCTCTAGAGGCAATCTGACCAGTGCAGAATAAACTGGAACTTTTACTTCTGATGGTCTGGAGACTGTGTTCCTGTTAATGCATTCTGAGATTGCATTGACTTCTTTAGCAACTGCATTGCACTGCTGGCTCATGCTCAATTTATGATCAACTAAGACACCTACATCCTTTTCATATGTCCTGCTGTCAAGCCAGATATCTCCCATCCAGTGACTTTGATTGTTGGTACCTTAATGGAGGACTTTATACTTATTTCTGTTGAATTTCATCTTGTTGGTTTCAGCTCAGTGTACCAACCTGTCAAGAATATTTTGAATCTTGCTTCTGTGTTGCAGCCCTGTTGTATGATAAATGAAAGCTACTAGAGTGTCATGACATAGTTGTTTTTCAACTTGTGATCTCTGTCAATTGCATAAAGCATTGATTGTCATTAGGCTGATTGATAGATACATTTTGGAGTTACCAGGTCAATGTCTTTTCTCTATGTATGCTTCTAAAATATTCCTCATCTAATTCCCCCCCCTAGATTTTGCAGTTTCCAAATTCCCGTATCATATTTCATAAAGCCATTGCACTGAGCAGCCTCCATTAAACAAAACATACACACTTGTACAAGGCATACTGCATGCAGAGTTTACCAGCGTTTTCTGTCCCTTCATGCCTTTCCTTCGCCCTCCTAAATTAAATATGTGCATATGTGCATTGATTAAATACTGCCAATGAGCAATCCTTGTGTAATTGCACGTAAGGCTTTATCAAGATATGTGTGTGACATTTCACCAATGAGCAGTAGCAGACATGCACTTCAGTAGAACATCGAACAAAATATAATCTTGATGGAATTATACACATGGAGATTGCTTTTCCTCCCAGGTGTTTTATCAATGCACACATTTGCATTGGTAATGCAGAAGGGGAAAAGATGCAAATGAACTGAAGAAATGGAAGGCAGTGTCTAGCAGCTCATGACTGAACTCCAGAACTAACATTAGAACATCTTAATTAAACTAGAATTGAGAATGCATAGAACACAGTACAGAATGTTTCACAGAATAATAAAGGAATGGAATGGGGAACATATGTTATTCTCAAGCTTTCTGCATACTAATTAGACAAGCCACCTTATTGCTTCTTCTCAAAGCTCTTCTTTTTGTTCTGCTTCCTCCCTCTATCATACAGCCCCGATTGCATCCTTGCCCTCATCTGCTTTACTGAAGTGCTTAAGGGCCCATATCCACTGGCTTTGATTTCTAAACATGGCAGCCCACCATGTATCTAAATGTGCTGTTTCTTGATTTATGACAGTCTTTGCCATGGCCTATCAAAAGTCTGTATGAAGGCTGACTTGCATTTTTCTCTTGGGGTATTAGATTGGATGTTCCAAGTCATGAATCGGTCATTAGTGGTAGTCACCTGCTGTAGATTGAATATGGGTGACAATTTGCTAAGTAGTAAATATGTTGTGCTTAAAACTACTTCCGTGCCAAACAGTGAAAAAAACCTCACTACTTTTCTGAAGGTGAAGCAAGTGAATAGCAAGAATAAGAATACCCTTACTACTTGGCAGGACAATACAGATAACAAATGATAGTTTATCATGAAAGTACATGCATACTATGGAATGTTACCGCTTGGCAAATTGTTGTTTTGCATTGTCTGGTGTTCACACTATGGTTTATAGAAGCCTTCCACAACCAGGTGCCCTCTAGGTGTTTGGGAATACAACTCATCCAAGTCCAAGCCATCATGATCAAGCCTCCTATGACAATGGGAATTGTAGTCCAAAATATCTGGAGGGCTCCAGGTTGGGCAAGGCTAGTTTAGAGGGAAAAGCTGAGGTACATGAGGTAAGAGGGTCAGAGATTCCTTTCTTAATAAGTAATTTGCTATTGTATTAGTATGTCAGATTTCAGAGACCCATGTCTCCCATACACAGAGGTGACATTTAGAATTCGATATATCAGGTATACAAATACGAATGCTAGGTAAAAATGAATACTGCTGGTGATCGTTAAAGTGAGAGACTTTTTTATGGCAGATCATTTATAGGGAAATCTAAGAACATTTATTAGATTTAAGAGTAGGTAACTTAATAGACTCAACCAGTCCTAAAATATTTGGTAATCAGTTTTTAAAATCTATAATGTTACTTTAATATAGCAGATTTTCTAAAAATATAAAATAGCATGGAGACACAATGTGTGTGTATATAATCAAGTTCCATGCCAACTAACATGATAGAGCTTATTAAAAATAGTGGCCCCAAACTGCCAGAATTAACTTGGCATTTATTAGATGTCTAGGAATAAGCTAAATCATAGAGTATAATAGTGAGATTTTTGACTTCCAAAAGCTCTTGGCATCCATCAAAATGAATGAATGGGAATCTGGCAAAATAATGATAGCAAGTGTATTGCTGTTGGCAGGGGGGAAAAGAATTTAAAATGTTTGTGAGAAGAAATTTGACCTTTCATCTAAAAGACATGATAGTTTTCTATGGAAAATTGGCCCATAAACCTGAATTTAAGGCACACACAGATCCTCCCTAAAGTACACCTTCCCATTCTATTGAGAAACAATTTCATGTTATGGTGCAGTGAAACGTTTCCTTACCTTACTTACGTTATAATTTTGTGTGCCTGGAAAAGCACCTGGAATCAATTATGCACATAGACACTTACGCCCAGGGTTGGTTATCTTCACAATTGTTTTTCTTTCTCTAAAAAGTAGTCTAATAGCCTGATCACAGACTGATTTCACTGCCCATTTTGTTATGCACCCTTTCTCCACCTCTTTATCTCTCTGTTGTTGTTTTTAAAAAAATAGCAGATAGAGAAGTGGAAATGAAATTCTCTTGTTTCTGCATTTCCCAAATATGTTGGGCGTGTGGAGGAAATGCTCATGTAAGAAATAGGGCTGTGCACAGCCTCCAGGTCTGAGTCAGGGCCTAATCTATTGCTTGGAATTAGCCCTGATCAGACTGGGGCCAACCTGACCTGGATCTGGGCCCCAAAGCAATTCAGGGGCTTGCACTAATGTGTAATTAGAGTTTAGTGTTTAAAATGCAGACAGGAAGGCATGGGGGAAAGAAAGACCTCTGTGTTTGGGAGGCACACACAACTGGGTAGTCCCGGTTTAAATAGGGTTGACATATAAGACCCTAGCTTGTTTTGAGAACAAACACAAATTGTTGAACTTTTTGGGAAACCTTGAAAAATACTGATTTTAAGCTTTTGGAGCTGTTTCCACTGCTTTTTCCATCGCGTTGTCATACTTCTGGGTTTTCTCTGGCATTTTGCTGATTTGGGAAAATTCCTCCCTGACACAATTTTTGCACCTGAAAACCAGGACATGTCAGGAATTTTCCTGATATATGGCAAGCCTAGGTTTAAGGGGGAAGAGAGAAATCAAGTGGAGCACTGTAGTAGCTGCCCCCCCTTGACACCTCCTCCCTTCCTTCCCTACTTTCCCCTTTATTCATTATTAGGCTCCTGCCATCTCTGCCTCCATCTTGTGTTCCCTTGCTCTCTCCTCCCATCCTGAAGCTAGAGTTGTGCAGAGCTGGTAATAGGCCCAGGCCAGATGGGAAATGTAGGTCCCATTTTAATAATCTTTACCAAAGGGCCCTTTCCCCTTTGCCTCTAGCAAGGGAACTGTGAGTAGGCCCCCTCAAAATTGTAGGCCCATGCCAATTGGACCCCTGCTCCCCTCTCTGTTCTGGCCTGCAATGGGAACCACAATGGAAGGACTCAAGGCAGTGGCAGTGGCAGTGGCGCCAAACAGATTAGGAGCCATGGGTATGAGATGATAGAGCCAAGGAATAAGTTGAGCCAACATATTCTCTGCGGTCAATGGTACAAGCCCATCTGTTGCACAGAGGATCTGCCTCTACCCAGGAGGGGGAGGAGGCAGCCTAGGTAACATATGATACTTCCTCTCCCTCTGTCCTGCCTCCTTTTTGACAGCCCCAGATAACTCTTGATACCAGGCAGGTTATTGTACTGTCTTCCAGACTTAATAGCACAAACTGGGGAGGTTGGCATGATGTTTCTTTGCTTAAAACAACAAATCACCCAGGCTTCCAGTTTCCATGTTTTGGAAACAAGGAGTGAGTGATTCAATCATGTTACAAATTCATTTCCTGGCATCTCCAGTTAAAAAGATCTGATATAGCAGAGATGGGAAAGATCATGGCTTAAAATGTTGGAGAGCCAAGCAGTTCTCTGAAAAGCCACCAAAAGTCATGCAGTTGAGAAAGTCCCACCACAATTGAATCCCATATTTGAACAGTCTCTGGCACACTGCTGCTGTGCTGTGTGTAGGATTATGGAATAAAGCAGAAATTTATTCAGAGCTGAAGGATATTCATATTAGGGTAACCCATGAATAAAAAGACTAGGGAATGAAAAAGAAGCATGGTAGACTAATGTAATACAACAATGAAGAAATTGTATAGAGCAAAGTTGGTTGTGTGGGAGTGTATGATGAAGATAAGGAGGTGTGAGGAGCACATGTGAGCTTTCTATAGGAAGACTGGGGTCCAAGTATAAAACCCAAATAATACAAAATATCAGAAGGTGAAGAAAGATATACTGAGTCTGAAAAAGGCAACTGAATTGTGGTGTATAAGTAGAAAAGTGTTGAAAGAGCAAACAAGATTTTCATATACTCTGGAAAGTATGTGGGATAAAGATACCTCTCTCTGATCATGTGGTTTTTCTTCTCTTATTTTCTTTCAGAAAGGAGTGCAGTAATTTTCACAGCGCTGTGGTTTATAATAGAAGGGATTTATTAGAGAAGGTGTCCAGGAATAGCTTATTACATTACCATCTAATCTGACTCAATTAAAAGTACCAGGGAAAAATACTTCAGCTTTTCCCTCTCTAAGCCTTTTCTTTCTGATTTGCAAATGAGTTACTAAAAAATCACATCTGCAGGCATTAATGTAAAACTGTCATTTATGCTGTACCTTGCAATTATGTTGAAATTCAGTGGAATGAATTTATGTTAATGTTATTTGAAAAATAATGCACACAGGTCTTTCTCTTCTTGCTTTTGTGCCATCTTGACATAGTCTGTCAATCTGGGGTAAATTTGGTCATCTTGAAGTGGTGTAGTGGAGCAGGAATTCAGGGAAACACAGCTCTGTTACATTTTTCACAGCAGGAGTAATGACATAATCTTCGGGAGCAGTCCTGCCAGTATTGTAAGCTGCTGCTGCTGGTTGAAGGAAAGCTCTGGCCTGGCACATAGCCCTTTTGTTAGATAAACTAGGCTGACAAAGTCTGCTACTGAGCGTCATGCTTGATCAGAGATGTGAACCCATATCTCCTCAGCTGAGAAGTCCAACATGCTAACTGCTAAGTTGGATCCTCCTAATTGAGGGCCCGTGTTGTGCGTTGGCGCGAGGAACCCCCCCATCCATGGGGTGGGGTGGGGATGAGCTCAAGCCTCATGATGCCCCACGGTCACGCCATGGCAGATTGGCCAATCAGAGTGTGGTGGAGTGATCGTGTGGGCTGTTAAAAGCCGGTGGCATGTCGCCGGGGCTTTACCTGGCTTCGTGCTGCCGAACACCCCCCACGTAGTGTTTTAGGCGTGTGCTTTGGTCTTCAGCTGGTTGCCTGTTTTGGAACAGGGGCTGGGTAGGAATTTTTTCCATTTGACAGATTGGCACTGTCCATTGTCCTACCTCTTAGCAATTGTCACAACTTTGTAAGGTTTGGTAGTTAGGCAATGGCTTAGTGAGATATGGGAGAGGGGAGGTGTGGCTATCACCTGCCCCTCCAGGTACAAGGGTATTCTGTTAAAGGAATCTGCGGGTCTGAATTTTGTCCAAAGTCTGCTTGTGGGGCTAGGGCTATGCCAGGACCCTGAGGGTGAGCTTCAGTTGGTTGCCATCGATGGAGCTCCTTCTGTTGGTGGTTTGCCCTTCTATACTTCCTGCAAGGTTGGCAGGAGTCAGATATAGTTATTGCCAATGCCTAAGCCAATACCACTCACATTGCTGTAATCAATAAAGCTGTGACCTAAATTTTGCCCATTAACCTTAAACTAAAATTCTGTGTCAATGTGTTTTTATTATTTTATTAGGGGTGCGTTGGGCCTTGTCGCATAAATCAGTCTTTGCCAGTTGGTGCCTTTTCCAACTCTTTTTGGGACTGCAGTTATGGACTCTCTATTGGCATGTGGCTCTGGAAGCCATTACGATAAGCTCCTGTACTTCAAAATTAAACACAACATCACTGGTGATCAATTAAGTGGTTCAGGTTTTTCCTAACTCTCCTAAGTTAAGAAACTTAAAGATAAGAAACTTAAATATAAGATAAGAAACTTAAAAGAAATGGAACTTAAACAATGGCTTTGTTCCTTGAAGGGCACAATTCCCCCACATAGTGCATGCCATTTAAATTTATACATTCTTGACATATTGTTGGATTAATTGAATTGTATTCTATTTAAACAAAGTGGCAACCCTGTTTCTTGGCCTGATTAAAGTTATTGAGTTTACAGCATCGTATTCTTTGGCTCTGGTGAAGGAAGCATTTCTTTAATTGCTTCCTTAATGCACCCTGCCTGTCTCCTTCCAGAATAAATGGGTGAGATTGTCAGGTTTCACTCTATGTGTGTTTTAGAGAAATTTATATAATAGTCAATTTTGTATTAAAAGTGATTAGATCACAGGATACAGCTGTCCACAGATATTACTGCCATAATTTAAAACATGGAGTATCAGCAGAATTCCAACACTTATATTTTGAGGTGATAACAGTGTGAACTACTATTTCAGGAAGAAAAGAAAAGAAAGAGACTACTAAATGACATTGCTATCACATAATTTTTTTTTAGCTTTTCAACTGAATCCAATAATGCAGTTCTACCAAACAGCCCTTTTATTAAATCTAATAATATTCAATTATAATGTTCACATTAACTCTTTTATCTTCTAGATCCTTGACTTTAAAGACAAACCCATATTCCCATTAGAATACATCCCCCCAAAGAAATGTGTTTACATGATGTACAATTATTTTATTTTCATAAAAATTGAGTATTGTATTCCTTTACAGCTGTTATTGTAAAAAAAGAAGAAGAAAAAGCCTCTTTATTTTAACCACAGTTGCCCTTGAAACGTGGTTGTGAAATGTGTCTTTATTAAATCTGTCTGGTCTAAGTGTCAAAGCTATCTTTTATTTAGAGCACTTCATACCAACATTTGTAACAATCTTTTTTCTTCTTCAATTGGTTAAAAGTGTCAACTTTCTCCTCAGTCAAGGCAGTCTTAAATTTGCACATAATCTTTCAAATGTTAGTGACTGCTTTTGCAACCAGAACTTTGTGGCATGGCATGTTGGCAAACTTATAACTCAGATTTGTCATAAAACCACAGTGGTAGACATAAAACGCTATCATGAATCTTACTGCAAAACTTAAAACTGTGCATTTGGAAGAAGCAAATACGCTATTCATAAGAGTAGTAAATGGCTGTACTGTTTTAAGATTCCAAATTAATTTCACAAAGCAGAAAGCAGTCTGGTACTCTGGCTGAGCTCCAGTTCCCCAATCTCCTTTGAAGTTTTGATTGGATAAAGTGTTTTTAACTTCCTTTGCCAAAAACGCTTGCAGAATGTTGCTTAGTATTGTTAAGTGCACCACTGTGCTCTGTTCCAAGGATGGCTGCCTTTCACCTGCAGTGGAAGTCACTCTTCTGTATGAATAGTTTATAATTAGCTAAAGTGCTCTTGGCTTTGTGGCTTTATTATATAGTTCTTATGTTTAGTTCATGAGCGATTCAGTTATATTGGAAAAAGAAATATTTTATTCTTTCAGTTAACATAAGTGCTACTAGGTTTATTTCTCTTGTTATATATTTCTTTATTATGATGAGCAATTTAGCCTGCCCTTCATTTTAGGATCCCAGGTCAGGGTTCAAGATACAAATCACATAAAATTACACAAAACAGCCATAAATCATACAAAATAAGAAGTAAAATCACAGAACAGGCTCCCTACCACAGTTAATGCTAAAAGGTAAAGGTAAAAATGTAAAGGACCCCTGGATGGTTAAGTCCAGTGAAATTTGACTAAGGGGTGCGGTGCTCATCTCCCCTTTCAGGCCAAGGGCGTTTGTCCATAGACAGCTTTCTGGGTCATGTGGCCAGCATGACCAAAGTGCTTCTGGCTCAACAGAACACTGTGACAGAAGCCAGAGCGCATGGAAACACCTTTTAGCTTCCTGCTGAAGCAGTACCTATTTATCTACTTGCGCTGGTATGCTTTTGAACTGCTAGGTTGGCAGGAGCTGGGACAAAGCGACAGCAGCTCACCCCATTGTGTGTATTTGAACTGCTCAAGAGGCTCAGTAGTTTAGACCACAGCCCCACCCGTGTCCCACTAAAACACTGAATATGTCAAGGCAAACACGTACACTTTGGGATCATAAGGACAAAAGAATTGATGACAGGTGGGGACAAATTCCACAGATGGGGCACCATTGCATGGAAAGCTTAAACATTTTCCAAATTATATCAGCAGTAATAGGCAAGTGTTTGCAGATGCATTTGCATTTTCACATGAACCCCTCATTTCATTAACTGATAGACAACATCCAAATGCAAATTCTGTTATGTGTCTTTACCTGTAGATATGCTTATTGCAACATGGCTCCCCATGTTGTTGGCCTCCAACTTCCATTAGTCCCAACCAGCATGTTCAATGGTCAGGGAAGGTGAGAGCTGTAGTTCAATGGCATCTGGAGGGCCACAGATTTCCCCACCCCAACGCCTAGGCTATACACTGAAACGAGAATTGACATATTCATTTGTTCTTCATTTTTCTCCACTAAGATATTTTTTTCAAAAAGCAACCATTCCAGAGATCTCTGGGTGTATCTGTGTTCATTATAGTTGAATCTGGCATCTAAAGTACTAATGGCTACCATTAAGACATAGCCCTTGCTTCCAGTTTAAGGTAAAGGAACAGATGATGATGATGATGATGATGATTTTCCACCCTTCATCCACAGGGCAGTTCACAAGATAAAAATACAGGATAAAAGCACAAAATTGATTTATTTTTTTTAAAAAAAAAATCAACCCACTCCCACAAAGGATGAAGAGGAACATTTTTGCCTGGTGCCTAAAGATGCATTATGAAGGTGCAAGATGAAACTCCCTGGGGGAAAGCATTCCACAAATGGGGAGCCTCTGCAGAAAAGGCCTGTTCTCGTGTTGTCATTCTCTGGACCTGTTATGGAGGAGGCACGTAAAGAAGGGCCTCAGATGATGATCACAGAGTCCAGGTCAGTTTATATCGGGAGTAGTGGTCCTTGAGGTATTGCAGTCCTGAGCTATTTAGGTACACCCATCCATAGATTTGAAGGCATAGAAGCAAAAACCTGCTTTTCTCTCTTTTTGCCCAACAAAAATGAATTAATGCAACTGAAAGCAAGGAAACAAAACCAGCACAGCTATTCTGTTATACTCCTATGACTTTGATGCATATGCAGTTTGTTGTTTTCGCTAGGCTTTGGACAGCTAATGAAGGTTTGGATGATCAGAAATTTAAGAATCTATCTCTGTTTTGTTGACATGGTTGGTAGGATAGCAGGATTATCGGTTATATTCATGAAGATTGTTCTTGTGAATATCAGCCACCAAGCTGTCTCAGAAATGATTACACTTATTATTTGTTTTCAGTTTTGCCCTGACAGTTTTTCACAAAATTACTGATGCTGGAAGGTTTGAAAAACATACTGTATCACTGACAATACATGGAGGAATAGCAACCCACTCCTGCTGTCTTTTTTTTTAAAAAAGGATATTACCACCGTCTGGTAGGCTGTAGGGAAAGGAATAAAGCAGTGTTTGAAAACAAAAGAATAGCACAGAGAGGTAGGTGGAAAAGATGCTAGGGGGAACAAAAACTGCTGCAAGCAAGACTTACCATAATCATTCAAGGAGGGCTTACAAAAGGATATTAAAACTACCTGGGAGACCACAGCCTAGGGCCATTTTGGCAAGGAAAGGAGTAAAGAGAGACTGTAATGCAATAATAGTGGAGGATTTGATCACAGACAAACATTTAGAAAGGAAAATGGGAGGGAATAGCTTAAATTCATTGAATCAACCTCACTCTGTTTGGGTTTTCCTGTGTTCTTTTTGCCTATTGTTTGTGTAGGTTTCTTTTGTCAAATGCAGAGATTCTCCCCCGCGCCCACCGGAATATCTAAAATTGCTTTAATACTTAGAAACACAATGTATTAAATCTTTTTAAAAAATATAATTTATATTTTCAATGGAAAAAGGGGCAAGGGGGAGCTCCTTTTTCCCATTAATTTTTTTCTGTTTTGCCATATTGACCACAGCCAACATTGACCAGGTGTGTTTCTTGGACCTCACAGGCTGTTAGCAAATCTGTTGTCTTTGTTTGAAGGGAAAACTCCACTGTTCCATACTAAATGTTGCTAGTCCTTGCCTTACAAGCCCTGTGTATTGTTTTCCCTATGTGTTTTTCGTTGTGACTCTTCTAAATATATATAGAGAGAGCAGCTCATCAGACAGTACATTAAATTTGTTATTATGCTTTAAATAACCAGAGGTTACTGAAAGCTCAGTTGCATACATGCACAGTGTGAACAAAGGTTTTCCCCATCTATTTCAGTACCAGGGACAGTGAACACAAAAGTGAAGGGAAAGTCTTGATCATGTGGGAGCTCTGTGCATATTCAACTGCTTTCTGCTCTAGGAGATACTGATAGAACAAATAAATAAATAAATATGAAGTTGTGTAAGTTCTTTTCACACATAAATTCAGGAATGTCTTCAGTCGAAGTCTTGCTATAGGTGAAATGAATAACCACTTTATGTATTTAAGCTATATAATTTAATATTGTTTCCTTTTATTATTACTTTCAAATATGATATTCCTATACCTGTGCACAGCATATACTCTGGATCAGATAGTAATGTCTCTGAGTGCAGTTGTGAATATTGTATCTGTTCTGTACTGACGCAGAAAGAAGTAGTTTTGGAATATTATTTGCTTTGTCTTAGATGATATCCAGAGGTCACCTTTATGTAAGTTCTAGATTCAAAGGCGCTGTAAAAGAATTGTGCCTGTCTGCACTAGGAATGGGAGCCTTATCTATGTTGCCATAAAGGTGCTCCAGTCAGTGGAAAGTTGCAATCTTTGAATTTCAAAAACCCTCATAAACCTATTGCTATTTGTGGTGTGACCAGATTACCTGTGAAGCTACACATGAACTTGGGCATGTGGAAGTGACCACTGGCCATTTTGACCAACATTAGCATGCAGTTCTCAAGAGAGTTCACCAATATTCAATATTTCCAAAATTTTAGCCACCCTGTCTTAATGGTTGATGGAGCATTAGAAAGAAGACAAATCAAATACGTCCATTTTGGGGAGGATTTCATAGGCCATAATTTGAGCCACAGATTGTATCTGAAAGATATTCAGTACCTTGTATAGAGATTGGAGGGCTAGCCACCATATTTTGTACCCTGTGGTTGTGGGGGATCCAAGGCAAATCATGCTGTGAATTTTTCCATCTTTCTAACTTGCACACATGATCTATGTATCACAAAAAAGTTCATTGCAAAACTGACATTGCAAAACATTAGTTGGCTGAATCGGGTGTTTTCAACTTTCCTTCCTTTTGTGGTGCCTTTTTACATTAATTCTAAATTGACCTTGGTTCTTTCAGCTTAGTCTGTATTTAATTCTTTGTTTGAGCTCCACATTTATTCAATCTAATAGTGCTACTATCTTAACATTGCCAGTGAATGTTCAAATTGAATAAAAGCTCCATCTAGGTTTTTATATATATATAATGCAGTGTAAAACAAAGGGTATCTTTTTTTCAGAACTTCATCTCTGATTTTTTTCTAATTCTGAGCTGAGCTACTGTATTCAGTGTTTTAAATGTCTACACTAATTAACTTTCTAGCTCAGCTTCTATCATAGACTACTCAAAGATTTATAACATTGAGGATCAGAAGGTTGAATCAAGGATTTAATAAAATGTGTTGGACAAAGAACAAGTTGTATAGCTGCACAGAATAATAAGAGTTCATTAAAGCATTGCTGATGTGGACATAATGATAATTGCTACTCATCTATTGAAATTGATTTAGTGCTTAGCCTTACTTAAACATGTCATTAACTAATTACTTTAACTAAACAGACTTTGCTGACAAACCTTTGAGTAACATACATTGCTAAATGTTTAAAGAGTAGCTTTGCTGAAACAGATTATAACATGTCAAAATGGAAGCTGATTCTAGATATTCTGTGTTCTTTTCTCAAAAGAGTATCAGGGGTAATAAGGGTGTGTGTACCGGTCGGAGCGAAACAATATAAACTTAAAGCTTTTGCAGATGACCTGGTTCTGACCTTGCAGGAGCCAGAACCTAGTACGAAAAGAGTATTACAATTAATTCAAGACTTTGGTCGGGTGGCGGGATTTAAATTAAACAAACAGAAAACCAAGGTATTGGGCAAAAATTTGACAGATACAGAGTCAGAACGGTTTCAGAGAGAAACAGAATTAACTGTGGTTAAAAAAGTAAAGTACAGTACCTAGGGGTAAACATCACAGCAAAAAATCTGAGTCTATTCAAGGATAATTATGAAAAATGTTGGTCTGAAATTAATAGAGACTTAGATAGTTGGACAAAGTTAAAACTTTCTTTGTTAGGCCGAATTGCCGCCATTAAGATGAATGTATTGCCAAGAATGTTGTTTCTGTTCCAAACTTTACAGATTGTTGACAGGACGGAGTGTTTCCGGAAGTGGCAGAGAGATATTTCTAAATTTGTCTGGCAGGGCAAAAAGCCCAGAATTAAGTTTAAGATATTAACTGATGTGAAAGAAAGAGGGGGCTTTGCCCTGCCAGACTTAAAGTTGTACTATGAAGCCGCAGCTTTCTGCTGGCTAAAAGACTGGCTACTTCTCGAGGACACTGATGTCCTGGATTTGGAAGGTTTTAATAACTCTTTTGGTTGGCACGCATATTTATGGTATGATAAGGTTAAGATCAACAAGGCCTTTAAGAACCACATTGTCAGAAAAGCAGTATTCAATGTCTGGACAAAATACAAAGACTTATTGGAAAATAAAACTCCAAGGTGGCTCTCGCCTCTGGAGGCTAAGGCCCGAAAAAGACCCAATATGGAGGCCAAATGGCCAAAGTATTGGGAAATACTAGAAAAAGATGGAGACAATTGGAAATTGCAGAGTTTGGAGAAAATGAAGGATAAAGTGTGAGACTGGTTACATTACGCTCAGATTAAAGAAGTCTTTAAAAATGACAAAAAGCTAGGGTTCCAGGTGGAGAAATCGAAGTTGGAAACAGAACTGTTAGAACCTAAGACTAAGGTACTTTCAAGAATGTATAACTTGCTGCTGAAATGGAACACACAAGACGAAATGGTTAAATCGGCCATGATAAAATGGGCACAGGATATTGGGCATAACATTATGTTTGAGGACTGGGAAAGGTTGTGGACCACTGGGCTGAACTTCACTGCATGTAATGCTCTGAAGGAAAATGTAATGAAAATGATATATAGATGGTACATGACCCCAGTTAAACTTGCCAAAATATACCATGTGTCTGATAATAAATGTTGGAAATGTAAAGAAAATGAAGGGACATTCTTTCACCTCTGGTGGACTTGCCCTAAAGTGAAGGTCTTCTGGGAAATGATATATAACGAGCTGAAAAAGGTATTTAAGTATACCTTTACTAAGAAACCAGAGGCCTTCCTTTTGGGTATTGTCGGCCAGAAGGTGTTAAAGAAGGACCGAACATTCTTTATGTATGCAACAGCGGCAGCAAGGATACTCATCGCTAAGAACTGGAAAACTCAAGATTTACCCACACTGGAAGAGTGGCAGATGCAGCTGATGGACTACATGCAATTGGCCGAGATGACTGGCAGAATCTGAGACCTGGGAGAAGAGAGGGTGGAAGAAGACTGGAAGAAATTTAAGATTTATCTACAAAAATATTGTAATTCGGCTGAATGTTAAGAAGGATGCTAGATCATAAATAATTGACCACCACTAATTTAGATTTAAATTTGATGTTAAATGAGATTAAGGATAATATAAACTTATTGGAGAAGTGTTAGATTATATTTAAATGAGCGGATACAAGAATGTAAAGAAGATGATAATTTGTTTGAAAAAATTTCTCTTTAACGATGTAAGTGGGAGCGGGAGACGTGAGGGAGTCCAAAGAAGTTATGAAATTTTGTTACGACACAAGTAATGTTGTTTATTGCTTATGCCTTATTTTTTAAAAAATTTAATAAATATTTTATAAAAATAATAATAATAAGGGTGTGTGTACATACAGCTTTTTAATGTATTAGATTTAACTCTGCTTTCCTCACTAGCAACCCATTGTTGTGGACAGAACAATGGGATCTCGGTTCAAAATGTATTTTTTTTTTTTTAATAAAATTTTTTATTAGGGGTTTTTACAGAATAGAGTACAAAGACAATAAACAACCTTGCTTTTATCTCAACAGAGTTTCATAACTTCTTTGGACTTCCTCACATCTCCCGCTACCATTTTCATCATCATAAATTTTTTCCATGCAATTTATCATCTAGTTTGCAAATTTTATAACCGCTTATTTAAATATAGTCCTCTGCAAATTTATTTCTCTTCATCTCACTTTACATCCCATTCCAATCCGATTTTGTGGTGGCCAATTATTTATGATCAAACATCCTACTTAACTTTCCACCAAATCGCAATATTTTTGTAAATAAGTCTTAAATTTCCTCCAATCTTCTTCAACCCTCTCTTCTCCCAGGTCTCGAATTCTGCCAGTCATCTCAGCCAGTTGCATATAGTCCATCAGCTGCATCTGCCATTCTTCCAGCGTGGGTAGATCTTGAGTTTTCCACTTCTTAGCGATAAGTATCCTTGCTGCTGCTGTTGCGTACAAAAAGAATGTTCGATCCTTCTTTGGCACCATCTGGCCGACAATGCCCAAGAGGAAGGCCTCTGGTTTCTTAAGGAAGGTATACTTAAATACCTTTTTCAGCTCATTATATATCATTTCCCAGAAGACCTTCACCCTGGGACAAGTCCACCAGAGGTGAAAGAATGTTCCTTCATTTTCCTTACATTTCCAACATTTATTGTCTGGCACATGGCATATTTTGGCAAGTTTAACTGGGGTCATGTACCACCTATATATCATTTTCATTACATTTTCCTTCAGAGCATTACATGCCGTGAAGTTCATCCCCGTGGTCCACAACCTTTCCCAATCCTCAAACATAATATTATGCCCAATATCCTGTGCCCACTTTATCATGGCCGACTTAACCATTTCATCTTGTGTATTCCATTTCAACAGCAAGTTATACATTCTTGAGAGTACTTTGGTCTTAGGTTCTAACAATTCTGTTTCCAACTTCGATTTCTCCACCTGGAATCCTAACTTTTTATCGTTTTTAAAAATTTCTTGGATCTGAGCGTAGTGTAACCAGTCTCGCACTTTGTCTTTCATTTTTTCCAAACTCTGCAATTTCCAATTATTACCCTCTTTCTCTATTATTTCCCAATATTTCGGCCATTTGGCCTCCATATTGGGTCTTTTTCGGGCCTTGGCCTCCAGAGGTGATAGCCATCTTGGAGTTTTATTTTCCAATAGGTCTTTGTATTTTGTCCAGACATTAAACACTGCTTTCCTGACAATATGATTCTTAAAGGCCTTATTGATCTTAACTTTATCATACCATAAGTATGCATGCCAACCAAATGCATTGTTAAAACCTTCCAGATCTAAGACATCAGTGTCCTCTAGAAGTAGCCAGTCTTTTAGCCAGCAGAAAGCTGCGGCTTCATAGTACAACCTTAAGTCTGGCAGGGCAAAGCCCCCTCTTTCTTTCGCATCAGTTAATATCTTAAACTTAATTCTGGGCTTTTTGCCCTGCCAGACAAATTTAGAAATATCTCTCTGCCACTTCCTGAAACACTCCGTCTTGTCCACAATTTGCAATGTTTGAAACAAAAACAACATCTTAGGCAATACATTCATCTTAATAGCAGCAATTCGGCCTAGCAAATAAAGCTTCAATTTTGACCAACTGTCCAAGTCTCTCTTAATTTCAGACCAACATTTTTCATAATTGTCCTTAAATAGACTCAGATTTTTTGCTGTTATGTTTACCCCTAGGTACTTTACTTTTTTAACCACAGTTAGTTCTGTTTCTCTCTGAAACCGTTCTGACTCTGCGTCTGTCAAGTTTTTTCCCAACACCTTAGTTTTCTGTTTATTTAATTTGAAGCCCGCTACCCGACCAAAGTCCTGAATCAATTGTAACACTCTTTTTGTGCTAGATTCTGGCTCTTGCAATGTCAAAACAAGGTCATCTGCAAAAGCTTTAAGTTTATATTGTTTCGCTCCGATCTGAATCCCTTGCACCAACCGGTCCCCTCTAATCAAGTTCAAGAGCACCTCCAGGACAGAAATAAACAACAAGGGGGAAATCGGGCAGCCTTGTCGTGTCCCTTTTTCAATCTTAAACTCTTCTGTAACCACATTGTTAACTATCAGTTTTGCCTTTTGTTCTGAGTAAATCGCATCAATCCCATTTTCAAAACCCCGCCCCACTCCCATTTCTTTTAAATTCCCCTTCATAAATTTCCAAGAGATGTTATCGAAGGCCTTCTCCGCGTCTATAAAAATTAAAACTGCTTTAGTGTTAATATTTGTTTGCAAAAGTTCCAAAATGTCAATAATGTTCCTTGTATTAGCAAACAAGTGTCTTCCTGGGAGAAAGCCTGCCTGGTCTTTATGAATTATCTCATTTAAAACTCTTTTGAGTCTTCCTGCCAAAACGTCAGCAAATATTTTATAATCCACATTTAAAAGGGAAATGGGACGGTAGTTCTTAAGTTGTGTCTTTTCAGTTTCTGATTTTGGTATCAATGTGATGAAAGCTTCCTTCCACGATTCAGGCGCCTTCTTTCCCTCCATAATTTCATTGCTGACCTCCATCAGTGGTTGAATCAAATAGTCACTTAATGTCTTATAGTACTTGGAGGTCAGGCCATCTGGCCCTGGAGACTTGCCCAGCTTCATATTCTGAATGGCATGTTCTATCTCTAATCGTGTTATTTTACTATTCAGGAGTGATCTATTTTCTTGTGATAGTTTTTTAAGTCCATTTTTCTCCAAAAATTTTGCAATCTCTTCCTCATTTTGTGGCCCTTGAGTGTATAATTTCTTAAAATATTTCTGGAAACATTTTCTAATTTCCACCGGGTTCTGAATATATCTTCCTTCTATTTCCAAATTTGTTACTATGTTCAACTTTTGTCTCTTCTTCAACTGCCAAGCCAGCAGTTTCCCACATTTATTAGCCGATTCAAATGTTTTTTGTTTCATTAATTTAATCTTCCATTCTATTTCCTGATTTATCAGTTTGGAATATTGTGCCTGATGAAGTTTAATTTCTCTCAAGATCGGCTGTGACTTCGGGTTTACTCTTAGTTTCTTCTCTAACTCTTTGATTTTCCCCAAAATCTTATCCTTTTTCTCATTTTGTAGTCTTTTCTTTATGGCGTTCTGTTGTATCAAGAACCCTCTCATCACAGCTTTGCTTGCGTCCCAGATTGTTCTTTTTTCCACTGCAGTGTTCAAATTTATCTCAAAGTAGTCCTTTATTGTTTTTTTGGCCTTCTTAATAATCTCCTGATCTCTAAACAAGTTGTCATTCATCTTCCATCTAAAGGAGCCGGTTGGTAATAGTGTCATGTCCATTTTCAACGCGTTATGATCGGAGCAGGTCTTTGGGCAGATTTCCACTTTCCTAACCTTAGGAGCCAGACCTCTAGAAATCCATATTTGGTCAATTCTTGTCCAAGTCAGTTGGGCTTCAGAGAAAAATGTTCCTTCTTTCCCCAAGGGGTTCTTTGTCCTCCATATATCAATCCAGTCCATGTTGTCTGTCATTTCGAAAAAGGTCTTTGGTAGTCTGCCATCTTTAGTAACCTTTTGGCTTTGTGACCTATCCATATTCGTTGAAACGATCCCATTCATATCTCCCATCATGATGATGTTATCATAGTCCAGATAATCCAGCATAATCTCATGCAACTTCTTGTAAAATTCTGATTTCCCTTCATTTGGAGCGTAGATACTCGGTTCAAAATGTAGCAGCATGAATAAAGGGGGAGAATGTCAGGGTCTCAAAATAGCACAGTGCTTCCAGTTTACCTGACCACAGGTTTCCTGCAGGATCATTGTTCAAAAGCCAATGGGAAACTTAATAAAATAGGGGGGGGGGGAACCATTGCTTTCCAAGGGGAAAGCAAGAGGAACAACTCAGATGTTGTTTTTATTATGCACTATAGAAAAAAAAGGAAAGCAAAAAATGAATTAGTTTATTCCAATAAAATAATCCAGTCCCTGGCTACACAGTCCCATTCACATTCTAGCTTTGGAGCTTAGGCTCTTTCCCCCCTATCAAATATTCATCTCTCCATTTCTGAATTTCTTCAAACAATTCTTCCTATAATTTTTCCAGAACTCTGCAAAAACTTTCTAAGAAAAACAAAGCCTTTGGTCTCCTGTGGACCCATTGCTTCTAATTGCCAAACAGGGCTTGGTTCCATGTGAATTTGTTCCCCTGATCTTTAACCAAAAGGCTTTCAGAACAGTTTCCACTTAAAACATCAAAATAAATTATTACATGAGGAGCACCAGCACAATCTCAGATTAAGCAAATAAAGCTGCGGATTAAAATAATTCTACACATTGAAGCTAAAAGGACTGAGTGAATTAAAAAAGCCTTCATCTGAACTAGAAAGGCATCAGGGTCAACAGCAGGCAACATTCCTGGGGAAAGCCTTCTACAGCAGGGCCCCACAAAAAATACATTTTCAGAAGGTGGAGGATGTTTCAGGGTGAAGAGCCCTTAAGGATTATTTTAGTCCTATATCTGTCCACATTCAAGCCTTTCTAATTAGTAATGGGTCCAATTAATTAATCCTATGTGTCATGGAGAGCGAGTTACTATATATGTAAAATTATAATAGGGAGCACCAGAAGCGACAAGAGGTGTGAGAGAGAGCATGAGAATGAAAGAGAGTGCTGTTGTAAGACTGCTGTTATAGTAGCACAGGAAAGTACAGAAACCAGATTTGCTGGGAATATAAGGAAGAAATCATGTAGGGGCTAGGCTATAGGATCCATGTAAGTATGTCCAGTAAGCTTTCTGTTTTGAGTGTAGCATAAGATCTAGTAAGAGATGCAACATTGCATTTCCATAGAGTTGTGAAGTTTCAGGGACCCCTGACAGGCCTCTGGCCACTAGAAGTCACTGAGGTAAATATCCCAGCCTGGTGTCATGCCTAAGGAGCGTGACAAAAAAAACCAACTCAGGTGGATTGCAGTTGTGGCACTCACACGCCCCCAGCGGGCGTATTTTCGCAATCAGTGCAATCGTCACCACGAAAATCCGCCTGCGATCGCGCAAATACACCCAACAGGTGGCACTTTCACCCCCTGCTGGTGGGCGCTTGCAACCCCGGCAGTGTACAGTTGCACCCCTTGTGGGCAGCAGGCACTCCCCCAGCATGCCTGGGGAACGCGGCAGTAGCCCCTGCACAAGGATCACAGCAGTGGCCCTTGCGCAAGGATTGTGGCGGCAGCCCTCTGGGCGGGTCGCCCAGCCCCTGCTGCACTGGGTACTGGAGGAGCTAGCTACGCCCCTGGGTGCAAGTGTTCATATTACCATGTTCATTTATTTGATACCCAGTGTATGGGAGAGGGGGGATTCATTACAGCCATTTAACAACCAACCCCTCTATCTTTCTGTGAGTATGTAACATAGTCCTTAGGCTTGAGATGGAACAAAAATGTTGTTTATCTTTAGTGGGAAAATAATATATTTTTAAAAAGTAGATTTGATTTGAAAAAATTAAAACAAAGAAAAAATAGAAAAAAATAATTTGTAAGAAGGCAAAAGGAGAATTATAAATTAACAAATGTACATTTTTTTCAGATGACAGCTGCATTATAGAAGAAATAATTACTTGAAATATTGCTGCGTGTTCCCTTAAATACGATATTGATTTTTGTTTCTCTTTTTGGTGTATTTTTAATAATGCTAACAGTTATTCCCCCCCTCACTCATGCTCAGAAAATGCAATAATAGTTGCAGTAGCTGGATAAATGACCTCTCTATTATGAGAAAAAGAAAATCTTTTCGTATTGTGAGGAGGCTAGTAAAAATGTGACTTGTATGCCTTCCTGCAGCCTGTAGCTGAGGTCAATACAGTCATGCTAACATTGAGGCAGCTGTGTGGAATAGTTCACTTGCTCTATTTAGATTCCATTTAGATAGAGAGTCACTGAAGATGACAGAGATAATTGCTATAGCATACATGGAGACAAATTCATTCTTTTTCTTCCATTCACACTAGATGAACTAATCACAAAAAGGCCACACACTCTGTGTTGAGCAAGTGCTGAGTCTAACCTTGGGATGGACAGATCAGTCTATATCCCATCTGGGTCACTTTCACATCTGTTCACTCATTCAAATCTGTTTCCTTACTTATTAGTTAGCTATAATCCACACAGAAATGTGACTTAAAAGATGTGTTTGAATACATAATGCTACACTATTTTCATAATAAACATTTTAAATGCATGTTGACACATATTTTTGAGTCAAGGAGTGTATCTCAATCTTCAGAGGAGTGAACTGATAGCTGCTTTCAGATCCACACTTGAGCGTGGGATGTGTGGATCAGGTCAGGTCATATCACGAATTCACAGAACTGAATTCCTCAAGCATCCCATATTAAACCATCACAAAACATTAACAAATTACAACTAGTACAAAGTGAAAACAATGAAGAACTCCATGCAATTTCCAATAATTGTTCACACTACAAAACAAACTGGGTTCTCTTGCATCCCTTAAAGGAGCCTTGAATCTGAATGACGCATTCTAAATCTGACAAAAGTGAAATATTTAATTGAATAATATGTGCATTGGTTGTATTACTTGTACATACTGGCAAACAGTGTGGTCATGTATCAAGTAAAGCCTTTCGTAGAGGCTCACGGTCTTCACAAACTGCCACAGACTATCCAACCCTGAACCCTAGAGAGTCTTATCCCTGAATGCCAGCTGCCACAGACAAATGTACAGCATTATGGCATTAGAATACAGAATTGCAACTAATGGGTCTTTTTGTTTTGTTGGGTTCCAGCTCATGTGCACATTTTGGGGAATGAGATGACTAGGAAGGCTCTAGGTCAGAGGGTCATTTATCTCATTCAGAAGTTAAGCATTTTAGTTTGTGTTATGATACATTTACTGTAACCTGCTTTGAGTAAAGCTTTAACCTTATTACAAGACCACAACATGTGAAAAAGGTGGCTTCTTTCTCTTTACATTTCCAGCACTTATTTGACTTTGGTTTATACATTTTTGCCTATCTACTAGGTGTTAGGTACCATTTATATAGCCCATGGGTAGGCAGACTAAGGCCCGGGGGTCGGATCTGGCCCAATCACCTTCGAAATCCGGCCTGCAGACGGCCCGGGAATCAGTGTGTTTTTACATGAGTAGAATGTGTTCTTTTATTTAAAATGCGTCTCTGGGTTATTTGTGGGGCATAGGAATTCATTCATCCCCCCCAAAAAAAAATATAGTCCAGCCCTCCACAAGGTCTGAGGGACAGTGGACTGGCCCCCTGCTGAAAAAGTTTGTTGACCCCTGATATAGCCTTGTCATATAATTTTCTCTTAAACCATAACATGTTTATATCCATATTCCATAATTGTTCCCATGCTTCCATTTCTATATTATGAATAATGAAGATTTCACTTGTTCATCCTTTGTCTGCCATTCCAATAACATCTTGTACATTTTAGAAATCACTGTAACACCACAATTTAACAGGTCTCTAAGTGTGATAGTTCTTCCCCAAACCCCTGCTTCATTTCCTTTTTAAGCATTTCATTCAAATGATGATATTATAATCATGTTGCTAAGATTCCTGGTACATCCTTAAACTCTTTTAATTTAAATTCTCCACCCTCCAGTTAATCCACACTTTAATAATAGCCACTAAACCATATAGTCCAGTCCCATACAGGTCTAAAAAAGAGGATAAACAAGCCAAATACATCCACAAGAAAGAAAAAGAAAGGAAAGCTTCAAAAGTTTTATTTGCTTACTCTTAGACCCAATAAAAATAGTTGTTTTCAAGGTTTTTAGAATTAATCCCAGGCAATTCATGGAAATTAAAACTATAAAGCCCACTCTTTCAACGTCTACGTCTTTTAACTCCCAGAGACAAAAGAAAAACAAAAGAGAGAGAAAAAAGAGAAAAAGTCTTCACAAGAACCTGGTTCTGCTTTCCCTCCTTTCTACAGTTCAAGTTTAATTTAAATGCTTTTGCAGCTAAGCAAACTTACGGGAAATAATCATAAAGGTGAAAATAAAAATAGCACATCCAGATCTCCAATTCGTGGTCTTAACTCAGTTCATTTACTGGTGTGCTAATATTTAAACACATTAGTAGTTATTTGTTCTTTTATTTCCCCTGCAGATTACCTTTCATGCAGTTGGGTGCCCGTGTCCAGGGGGGCACCTCCTTTTTTCCTTCCTGGTGTGGATCCAATTAAATCATAAACAGGAATTTAAAAATGTAAGTCCTTGTACCTTTTCCAGATTGGTCCCAAATCCTTTTATTTTAGGGAAGCTGCCGCTTTAATGACGGATCTCAAGGCTTCTTGCTGTGGGGTCTCGATCGTGCCGTGTGTCTGTGCTCAATCTTGGAGCCTCCCTGGCTCTCCCTGGAGCTTTGGGAACTCCTTGAGAACGTCTGCTAACAACGCTGGACCATCCAGAACCTGAACTAAAAGCCTCAGATTTTTAAAGAGAAGGTGTGTTGTCCTCACTGCCTTCCCATCTCCTCATTGCTCAGTGCTAGCTATCTCTGCTGTCTGCCATTGCTCACGGCAGACCCAGAAGCTTGTGGATGTAATCTCAGAGCTTCTGTCTATAATCTTTAAGAATTCTTGGAGAACAGGTGAGGGCCCTGTGGACTCTGCTTCCTTGGAGGTTTTTAAGCATAGGTTGTATGGCTATCTGCCATATGATCTAGTTGAGATTCTTGCATTGCAGGAGATTGGACTAGATGATTCTACATTTCTATGACGCTATTATCATTGTATTTGCTTGCTTCCCCTTGCCTCACCCAATCCTTTAGGAACATAAACTGTCATCTTTGTTTTTTCTTCTGTGTGATTCCTTCACTCCAGCAAGGGTGTTCACCCAGAGCCTAGAAACAGGCTTCCATGCATATATTCTGCTTTACGGTATGATCCTTGACGGCAGTAACAATGCACGTATCCTACAGCAAATGGTATATAGAAACACCCACATGTAAAATGATTAATCATAAGTACTTAGACATCTCTGATTAGCTTTGTGAAGGAAAATAATATTTTGTGTTTTTTCCCCAAGAAATAGTAAGCTCAACCAATGAACAATGGACAAGTGCTCACCACCTTTTTAGATGGGATATTTCTCTCATGCAGCACTCTGGTGCACGTGAGGATCTCTGGATAGGGGGCAGTTTTTATACTGAGAATAATGCTCTAAGATATTATGATGCTAACATTGCTACTGCTGGACTCCAGTGCTGGTGGGGTCAGAGAGGGATAAAGATGGGTCTTAAAAGCCCCATCACACTCACATTCTCCCCCCCCCCAAGGTGATGCAGCTTTGAACTGTGTAGGTAAGCCAGGAATGCTTGACTATTCTGTATTTCTCTAAGGCTATATCTGTTACTGAGTGAGCTATCCCTTCCTACAACACGTTCAGTTGGATCATTATGGCCTGTCTGGAACACCATGCGGACCTATTATTGAACAAATATTGGATTATACTATGCTTATAAACCCCAGGCATACTGCAATTTTGTCAGTTATTCACACATAAGCACTCTGGGGGATTGTACTGTAGGTTGATGGGAAAATGCCTTAAAGCATACAACCATGAAGTACTTTTATCTTTCAGTGGTGCTTTTAGACTAGATTTGCTTTGAAGCCACTGAAGTTTAATCCTAAAATATATAGTAAGTTTTGTCTTTTACAAAATTTGCGCCACATCACAAAGTTTATAAATTGCTCAAAAATTGCTAGAAGAGAATTTATGTTTTCCTTAGTGGCTGTATTCCTTCAGGAAACACAATCAGTCATTTTTTTGACCACAGGAAAGCTCTATCATAAATAATGGTGGTTGCAAATTAGATTCCTTAAACTACTGGAATGCTATTACTATTGCTAATAACACCATTTTTGCTTTGACAAACTGTGGTGTGCCTCTAACAGACTGAAATATGATCTGAAAGAAAGATAATATGTTGATATACATACTTCTTTTTATGTATGTGATGAACATGTAGTGATTATAGGTATATTAAAAATAAGGATAAAGGACTAGTCTATCATTTTCCAACATGGATGATCTATTTGTCCAATGCAAAGAATTAATGTAGACACAAGTTATAGACATGCTGATTTAATTATGGATACATTTTCCAAATACAAGAGCTCCTAATTATGTGTCAGGCAGAACCATGTATTAGGTCCAACCCAATTTGGTATAAGTTTCCTCACACTAAGGGACGCAGGTGGCGCTGTGGGTTAAAGCCTCAGCGCCTAGGACTTGCCGATCGAAAGGTCGGCGGTTCGAATCCCTGCGGCGGGGTGCGCTCCCGCTGCTCGGTCCCAGCGCCTGCCAACCTAGCAGTTCGAAAGCACCTCCGGGTGCAAGTAGATAAATAGGGACCGCTTACCAGCGGGAAGGTAAACGGCGTTTCCGTGTGCGGCTCTGGCTCGCCAGAGCAGCGATGTCACGCTGGCCACGTGACCCGGAAGTGTCTCCGGACAGCGCTGGCCCCTGGCCTCTTGAGTGAGATGGGCGCACAACCCCAGAGTCTGTCAAGACTGGCCCGTACGGGCAGGGGTACCTTTACCTTTACCTTTACCTCCTCACACTAAAAAAAGAAAAGAAAATTCCTCTAACTGGTCTTCCCTAGTTTTCACCAAGATTGCCTGTTAAGCACAACTCAGCTAGTGGCTTAAAACCTGGTCCATTTTGTACTGTCATCAATAGGGCTGCAGTACAGACTTTCCGTAATAACTGGTGTTAGCTTACAGAGGAAACAGGACATCTTTGGACACCATTTGGTATTATTTTTGGGTGTTTGTGGTCTCAATGGTTCCTCTTGATATAATATAGTCTGCGCTAGATCCTAGTTGGCTCTGCTGCTTGTTGTTCCCTCTAACAGTGACCTCAGATGTGAAGTGCCAACAGAATTGTAACCAAAACAAAGTTGTGAAAAGAATAGGAAAATGTTATCATGCTGAGGAGAATCTGAAAGTTTGCAGTACAAAACAAATTTTGAAGGGAAAAGATGAAGGGCTAAACCTTCACCCCAAAAGCCTAATGGGAACTGAGCATGTTCAGGCAATCTGGTGGAGCACATGGCTAGCTGGCTGGAATCCTAAACACAAAGCACTCTACAGCGGAACATTTTTGGCAGGCCTCACTTGGTGAAAGTTCTGTCCCAGCAGTTACTGCAAATATTCAGTTCCAGGAAGGCAACACTCAATTGCCTTTGAAAAAGATGTTCGTCGGTAGAAGGAGAAATGCAATGTCATTCTACACTTGCCTGAACTTGCTTTGTCTGTCTTTTGGGGGTCACTGACTGGGTTCTGTGGGCATCAGTAAGGTGACAGACCACCAGCTGCTGTGATGTGGGAGGTGGAGATGACTTCACCCAGGGTTCATAGTAGATGCATAAATTTATCCTGTGTCTTGTGAAATGATACGCCTGGATGCAGATGTCATTTGTGTCATATATTCTGCTATTTTCGTAAACAGAAGAACAGCATATTTGTTTTTATCCTGAGATAGAAATGCTAAAGATGATTCTAAATAAAGAATATATGACTTTAGAAGATTTTTAGCCTAATGCTGCAAATATACACAGCAAAACATACTAAGGGCACAGCCCAATCCCAGAGAAAAACAATGGCAAGAGAATATGAAAATATGAAAACATAAGTTAAGAAAATAATATGCATTAAGGCAGGGCTAAAAACCTTCAATGGCGTTAAATAGACATTAAATTTACAAAGGGCTAGATCCATTTTAAATTAAAAATCCTGACTGACTACCATGCTGCCTTGTGAGCACATTCTATAAGCATTAATAAAAGCATGGTGAGTACAGGTTTGTGTCAGTAGTTTTGTGAACACATCCACCAAGCCTCAATAGCTGTGTCATCCCATCCCCTAAACCTAGAAATAGCAGATCATATTTAACTGGACAGCCACAAGTTACATTTTGCTGCCTATCAAAAGAAGTCATGTTGTCCAGAAATAAAAGAGGAGCAAGACAGGTCAAGATAGCTGCCTTTTCCCCAAAAACCCTCAAGCAAGAGAGTAATTCATTGGTGATAAAGGCCATTAAAAGCACTGTGCCCACAATTTTCTTAGGCTGACAAGGTTAAGGGGATGGTTCCAGGCTTGTTGGATTCCATAATTACATTCCAGTATTAAGTTATAAAGCCCCACAGGAAACTGTGAGATCAAAACCATCCAATATCTGCTTAAATGACTTGACACATGGAGGCTATGGAGAGCTATGGCATAAATGCCTGGAGAGAATGCTGGACAAATTTAAATATTCAGGCTGCTCTGTGGTAATTCCACACAGACTATTAAGGTAACTACTTGGACAGCTACTTTTAGCCAGGGAAACAAGAGAGCAGACAAAATTAGTAAAGCTACTGCGTGGAATACTTTGACAATGCTACCCTTTTCATGTTTCTGAGTAAATAATCATCAGTGAGGATGCCCGCCATTGAAGAAATACCTTAATAAATAAATAACTAGATTTAGGCCTTTTTTCGCTCCATCCCCAGAACATATTATTTCCTTTTTGTGTGCAAGGCCATGTTATAAATGACTTTAAATGTCAAATGTTTTTAAAATAGTGTGTTGTATTTGCTGTTTTGTTGTTTGCTATCCTGGGCTTCCTTGGGGGGGGGGAGGCAAAATAAGCATGATAAATAAATTAGAGTTTTGCATAAATTCCTTTGCAAATACTTTGTGAGTCAAAGAGCTAAGAAGACACAAATCACTTATGTGCAGAAATAAAAAATAAGTAAATAAAATAAAATATTTAAAGTATTTCTAAGTAGGATTCATTTGTCAAGAAGATCCAGGCAAACAATGATTGTTTGATCAACATTAGCTGTTCTCTCTCTCTCTCTCTCTGTGTGTCTAATAATGGAAAACCTTTCAATGCAGGGAGCTGAGATAACTGGACCCAATGTGAATGAATGACCTTGACTTTCTCTACATCCTCATTTTAATTCCAGAGGCACCAAGACTGCTAGAACCTTTGAAGCACAGGTTAATGCTACCATTCACAATCATTTTTGCAGGTTATAAGGGGAGAATAAAAAGTAACTCTTTACCATGCTGGGAAAAGGCTCACTGGTACCTTTCAGCAAAGATTCCATAAGTCTAACTTAAGTGGTGACAACTCCGGTTTATTTCAGTCATTTGCAAGCTTCAAGAATCCGCACACAGTTGCACCATTTAAATAAGTAATTAAGTAAGTCAGTCAGTCAGTAAGTAAGTAAGACTATTCTAGTTATTGTGTCTTACTCGTATTACATCAACCACTGTTTTTACACAGAACTATGTGTTATAAATCAGGGTTGAGGAACTTTAGCCCTGCAAATAGAATCATAGGATCATAAAATTTTAGAGTTGCATGGGGCCCCAAGGGTCATCTAGTCCAACCCCTTGCAATGTAGGAATCTCATCTAAAGAAACTATGACAGATGGCTGTCCAACCTCTGCTTAAAAATCTCCATTGATGGAGAACCCACCACCTTCTGAGGGATGCTGTTCTACTGTCAAGCAGCTCTTACTGTCATAACGTTTTACCTGATGCTTAGTCAGAATCTCAGAAAACAAGCTTGCTCCATCTTCCATTTAGATATTTGAAGATGGCTATCCTTTCAGTCTCCCCCTTTCCAGGTTAAACATACCCAACTCCTTCAACCATTCCTGATAATGTAGGCTAATTTCTGAATAAATCCTGAACTGTTGTGAGAAAGGTTAGTTTTATCCTACTGATGATGGACTGCTGCGATTATAATCCTCTGCACACATTGTAGCTGGTCAATATCCTTCTGAAAATGTGGGGCTCAGAACTGGACACAGTTCTCCAGATGTGGCCTGACCAAGGCAAAATATAGTGGGACTTTTACTTCCCTTGATTAGGACACAAGATTTCTGTTGTCTTAGAAGAGCATTAGCTTTTTTTTGCTGCTGCTGCACACACTGTTGACTCATGTTAAGATTGTGGACCTGTTCACATTTACTACTGGCAAGCTAGGTGTTCCCCATCTTATATTAGTGCAGCTGGTTCTTCCTGCCTAAGTGCAGAACTTTACTTTTGTCCCTATGGAAATTCATTTTGTTAGTTTTGGCCCAGTTCTCCAATCTGTTATGGTCATATTAAGTCCTGATTCTGCGGCATTAGCTGCCTCCCCCCCAGTTTGGTCTCATCTGCAAATTTGAGGAGCATCCCCTCAGTTCCTTCATCCAAATAATTTATACAGATGTTGAACAACAACAGGCCCAGGACAGAACCCTGCAGCATCGCACTTGTCACTTTTTCCCCAGGATGATGAGGAACTATTAATGAGCATTCTTTGGGAATAGTCAGTCAACCAGCTACAAATTCATCTAACATTTACCTCATGCAACTCACATTTAAACAGCTTCTCTGCAATAACATTGTGGGGGGCTTTGTGAAAAGCCTTACTGAAATCAAGATCCAGCCTGATCCACCAGGCTTATAAATATTTAAGAAAAAGATCATCATGCTCAGAAAGGACCCATTGAAATCAGTGGATTTCAATAAAATCAAGCCTCTTTGTTTCAATGGGTCCATTCTTTTCCTCAAATGGTGTAGTAATGTTAGGTCTTGCTTCAAAGTAAAGTTCTGATTAATCCGAGCAGATAGTTCCTATGAACACTTGCACAGAAGTATCAGACTTTTTTACATGTCCTACAATAAATCTTCTGCCTGTGATGCTTTGAAAGAAAATTACTGCAGCATAGTAATTGAAGACTGTGCTACTATAACTTGTGAACTATCCAAGAAATATAATTGCAGTACATGAAGAGCAAAAAGCAAATCTGTTCTAGAAATAATTTTACTACAAAAGAATTAATGCAATGGCCAATTAAAGTGTGCATTTGAGTGTGGTTATTACACTGTTTGTCATGCAGAAGTACATCAGCTTAGGTTAAAGGTGTTATTAAAAACATTAATTTAATTCCTTATACCTAACATAGATAATTATAATAAAATACTGCAAATGATAATGAGAAGCACTATAATGAAGTCTTGGCTTAATTAGAGAGAGCTATAATGTATCCCCAGTAAAATTGCAGACAATATATTTTATTTTCATTATGGCACATTTAAAATGGTTTATTTAACAATTTCCAGAAAGACATTTGTTGTAATTTGTAGTACTTGCTATGTGCAGATGTGACAAATTACATAAATACATGAGAAAAATTACAGTGGACCACAAACAGAAACCCAATTTAAGTGGTGCATGTACAAACCAAAAGCTACTGATCCTTTCGTAGTCACTGGCAGCTAGTCACAGGAAGAATCAAAAGGAGTCCTAGTTGTGTGTACATTTTAATGCAAACCTACCAGATTCACACTTCCCAGAGCAATATACTATCTTTCAAATCACACACTTCTTTCAATTTTGTGATGTAGTTCTCCAACCAAAAAGCATATTTTAGAGGAAAGCGTGCTAAAAAAATGTGTATGTAGTTGTACCTTCATTTTCGAACAGCTTAGTTCACAAACGACTTGGAACTTGAACACCACAAACCCAGAAGTATAGTACTGGCCTGAATATAAGCCATGCCTTTATAATTCATAATTCAATATAATTCAATATAAGCTGCACCTTTATAATTCAAGGGGGGGGGGGAGAAAAAAAGACAACACCCAAATATAAGCTGCTCCCTTAAAAATCCTCAGGAAATTTTCCACAGGAAAAACCTGTTCCATTTTACTGTATGTCTGTTTCAGCAGCGATATCGTAAAAGCCAATTTTTGTAAGGTCGCGAATTTAAGCTGCACGTTAACTTTTCACGGTCAGAATTTGGGGGGAAAGTGAGGCTTATATTCAGGCCAATATAGTAGGTGTTCCGGTCTGCGAACTTTGCCTTGGAAGACGAACGTCCGGTGTGGCTTCTGCAGCTTTTGATTGGCTGCAGCATGCTCCTGCAGCCAATCGGAAGCCGCACCTTGGTTTCTGAACGTTTCGGAAGTCGAATGGACTTCTGGAACGCATTCTGTTCGAAAACTAAAGTACGACTGTAATAGTGAAAATACCACCCCAAAATGCATTAAATACAGAGAAATTGATTGCAAAAGTGTATATGGTTGAGGAAGTGCACTTTAAAATGTATATGAATTTTCATGCTAACTTTTTTTAAAGAGTGGTTTAGAAACTGATATGGAAATGGGAAACAACTGAACTCCAGAGAGGAAAAAGAGAGAAATGGAGAGAAAGCAACACTGAGAGATTTGTCCATCCTTGTGCATGTTTATTTCATTTTCATCATATACAGTGGTAACTCAGGTTACATACGCTTCAGCTTACATACACTTCAGGTTACAGACTCCGCTAACCCAGAAATAGTACCTTGGGTTAAGAACTTTGCTTCAGGATGAGAGCAGAAATCATGCTCCAGTGATGGCGTGGCGGCAGCAGGAGGCCCCATTAGCTAAAGTGGTGCTTCATGTTAAGAACAGTTTCAGGTTAAGAACTGACCTCCGGAACAAATTAAGTATGTAACCAGAGGTACCACTGTAATGCATGAATCTAGTTCAGTTAGCATCTCACTGTGGATGGGTAGGTGTACCAAAATGTACATTATGATTATCTACACATTTCCCTCCCTACTAGGTTGGAGCAGTTTTAATTAGTCTATTAACAACCAAGAAGGTATTCTCATGAATGTGTTCAATGCATGAAACGTAATGGGAATCTGTGTGCACGTATTAATTATGAATAAAAAAACTGCTGCACGCATTCTCTTGGTTGAAAAATGAAGGCATGCTATTGCATTCTATACTTGATATGCCAAATTTCAAAAAAAAAGAGAGAAGAAAGTAGAATAATATATAAGAAAGAAGTGCATTGTACCATTCTGTTGGTGTCTGTCAACAGTTTAGACGCTTAGTAACAATGAGGTGTTTTGAGAAACATAGCCCTTTACTGAAAAGCCTAATGCATCAGGCTTAATTAATGAATTGCCAAATACATTGCTGAATAAGGAACATAGAGTATTGGCATCTACAATGTATTTTCATTATTAATTCAGATGCATTCTGTGAGTGCTACAGAACAAAGTTAAGTGGGTACACAGATATAGTGAAGTTGAATAACTCTCAATCCTGTTCATTCATGCTTCCTTTAATCAAGATGCTACATATTGTTAAGCCATCCTCGTCTCCTCCAGAACTACCTGCTGATTAATATAAAACCTACTCAGTATTTCCAAATGCCCCATTTTTGCAGACTGTGGAAAATGAGTGATTCCATGATTCCTAGCAGGAAATGATGCTCCATCTTTCATTTGCAGGCAACAGATGCTTCCAAGAAACACTCAAAGTCCTAAATTTGCTTTTAGGATAATGGAATATGTGAGCCACATTCCTAATTTCAAACCCAGCTACCCATGTTAGTTGTTTAGCACCCACAGGGTAATACAGCTGGCTTTTTTTTTTAAGAAAAGTACTTATTTAAGGTAATACCCAACTAAAATGTCCTATCAGTGCAATAATCTATGCTTGTGCAATGAAACTCACCCCCTACCCCAGGCTCCCTCAACCTCGGCCCTCCAGATGTTTTGAAACTACAATTCCCATCATCTCTGACCACTGGTCCTGCTCGCTAGGGATCATGGGAGTTGTAGACCAAAAACATCTGGAAGGCCGAGGTTGAGGAAGCCTGCCCTACCCCCTGCACGAGCCCCATACCCTCTCCAATCTGTTCTGGAGGGTTCGGGAAATCCCTTGAAGAGATTCAGGAAGCATGTAAGGAAGGAAGGTATGAGACTTTCATAGTGCAGGTGGAAATCCTTGCTCTGATGGGACATATTTGTTGGATAACACTCCATATTTCGATCCATATTTCTTCCTTGCAAAGGCCTCTAGGATTGCAAAACATTTCTTTTTGTTGTTGTTCAAAGTTTAGTCCCACTTTGGCAGTTGTGGACAATGAAAAAATCTTAAAGGTATTGTTATGAAAGTTAATTCAACCCATCATTACAATTTCAGAGACAAGTAGAGCTGACCTAAAACTTCTTAGAAAAGTTTTTTATGGTAAAACCTGAGCATTGTTTTCACTGCACCTAAATTGCTGGGAAATTTCAGATCCTCTGGAGAATATTCAATGAAATGCCCCTTCTCCATTTTGTCACTCATTAACAAGGTGCAGAATAATATTGTTTAGTTCAATTTTAACATTATTTCAGGAAGCAACCGGTTTTAATCCTAGTGCTCCCGGTCCCCTTCTCTTAGTTAATTTCTTCAATTGTTCACCAGCAAGATTCAGTATTAACTGAGTTGAATTCCACCCCCCCCCGAAAGTTAATTTTTTGAGAATTGTTCTGATGAATTTTCCCCCCCATCCTCCCCTTCCCAGAATATATAGCAAGTCACTGTCTAAAGTCTATTCAGTAAACTAGCCACCTATTTCACTGCCCACAAATAGAGTGGACAACCATAGTCTGTGGGGTGGACCTGGGTGGGACAGTGTTACTCAACTGGCTTCCCAACATTGAGATCACTGCTGGTAAGCAAGAGGAGGAGTGGTAAAACAGTGGGTGGAGCCACACACTAGTGGAGCCAATCTGATGCTCCTGCCATTGCACCCACACCATACTGACCTGCCTGCTGCCTCCCACTTTCCCTCTCAGTTGCTGCCAGTGACTTCTGCATTGAGCAGCCAGAGCAGCAACCTTTCTGATCTGCCCTGGTAACCATTCCTGGTGGAGAATTTTGAGAGGCTATTTTTTCTGTAATGTAACAAAAGGTTTGATCCCGGTCAGATTCCTTTATGGGAAAGAAGGCAATTTCCCCACTGACAGAAGCCTTCCTGTGCTGGAGGAAGTGTCTTTCTTTGAAGAATGCCTATGAATCTAACTCACAGTTCACTAAACCACATAGCTCTAAACAAATTAATTTGTATCATCAAGAGCTTACTGTACTGATTATGAGAAAAGTATTTTGTTAATGCTATTGGGATGTACTTGTGTTGCTATATGTGACACATGCTGACTAAACCTCCACTATTATCACTAGCTTTTTGTGAATCAGGAATTCTGGACTGGAGGGACATACCTGTCTCTGCCAATGAGGCAATTCCTGTGTTCCTGTCAATGTTCCCTTACCAGAGGGTGTGCGTTTTTATATATACTTAGTTTAACAGTTCTCTTCTAAAACATCTCTTGATGTTGACATCCCAGTCAATTACTACCCATTGTAAGATTCAAAGGTGAGACACACAGCAATGCATATAATACTTTTGTCAGTAAGCAATACGGTATAATTTTTGTGGCACGTGGTGTCGAAAACATAGAACATATAAGAACAGGATGCTGACCAGAGACAGAGTGGATAGGCCAGGGAATCTTAATACGAACTATTTTTGTAGGTCAATAAGAAATCATATTTTTGTTTATTTGTCTGATGTTAAGTCAGAAATGAATATGGATATTTGGGTTATCCCATTGAGTTGGTCATCAACACAAGGCATTATACGTATCCCTTTCCTAAAACATTATTATTTAAAATATTAATTCTCTGAAAGCATCATATACTATTCCTGGATGGTAGCTGTCATTATATTATGGTGTCTTGAGTTTACTGGGTCAGAGATTTATCATAGATATTTCTGCTGCTTTGATTTTTCTGTGGTTCAGACTCATATTTGGCCTAGACAAGGATGTGGATTCTGTATGTTCATTACTTCCACCTTGTACAGCAGCTCAGTTTCCATCTGTAACAGTGGATCCCTCTGTCACAGCTGATCATGATCTGATTTTTAATTCCAAGATTCAGTCCTTGACATATATTTGCTGTTTTAACAACCATCATTGAGTAGGTGTTTTTCTATTGTGTATTCAGAAGATTTACATATATAATTTCCATTATAGCTAATGGGATTTAAATACATTAATGTGATAAGCTAGTTAGAAAAAATGGACTATTATTTGTAAAGTGGCCATTTAAAAACCTGCATGTAAAATGTAGACATAGAATACTTGCCAATTTGTATATACTTAATAATTTTTGGATTTATTATTTGATCACCAATTACAAGCATGATCTTTTTATTGTATTTAACAACTAGTCAGTGGGGGGATCTAATAAATTACAGACCAATTATAATTATAGGAAGCTGACAGAACCTATGCCTGTTTAAATTAAGATGTCATAAATTATACCTATTCCAAATTCTATTTAGGAGTGGCCTAGGCCTTGGAAAGGGGAAAACAAGCATTTAAAATAGAGTTTGATATACATCATCCTTTTTGGTGGCCTAAGATTAGTTGGCTATTATCTCTCACTGCCTCTTATTGATGACTACCCCCCTACCTGTCTTCTCAGGAGCTTTCCTCTCCATCTCTCTCATGCTGACTTGACATTGTTGCTGGTCTGACAGCAGTGGAAAGGCATTTTCCGATGCTATAGTAGCATGCAAGGTGTCAGATAAGGGAAGGCAAGGAAAGACCCCCTCCTTCATATTCCCATCACCACTGGAGCAGAAGAAAAGTAAGTGGGTTGGAGGGTTGGCAGCAGGAAGGCTTATGTACCTCCTCAGGTTTGGATTTTAATTCAGCATTGAGGAAAGCTTTCAGGATGTAACTGTTTCTTTGTGTTGAGGGAACCACTATGAACTTGTCAAAATCACTATTTCTCAAGCAAAATATGATTTTCAGTTATATCAGTAGGCATTGGTCATATTTGATAATATTCTCACAATAGACGCTGGCAACATTCACATGGACATTTATCTGGTGTGTTCTGTTGGATAACTGACTGAACACAAGGATTAAGATTCTGACTGCAGTTGAGGGATTCAAAGCAGATGAGGGTCTGACCAAAAATCATTCAGAGGTACTGATGTGAACATTCCTAGGATTTAGGTTCTTCCCTTTGTGGCCTCTCACGTAGATGGTTTATCTTTGTAAACAGTATCCTCAATGCACGGTTAGTGAGACACAGAACTTTCCCCCAATAATTATATTTGAAACATGCAATTTATGTGCGGATGGAAAGGAAATAGGATGCTGACATCTGTGTTAAGAATTGCATCTGCTAGATGTTAGAACTAGATAAACCGTGCAACCTGTTACGTGATATATAATTAACTTAGCAGCTTGACCCGATCTGGAGCACTAGAAAGCAATTTTCTACAGAAAGGCTGAAAAAAATCCATATTGATCAGTGCTAAGTAGTAAAAATTTATTGCAATGTTGTCAGTTGCCTTATTCCAAATCAATATAAACTTCACCCAAAGCTTCTTAAATTCAATAAGAGTCTGACAAGGCATTTTTTGTGTGTCACAGATTAGTGTTAAAACAATGGAAAGCCCCCTCTCAGGAAAACTGCCCATCTGACCAGAATGCTTTTTGTGTTGCAGTTGTTTCACGAGTACCTCATTTTGGAACAGAACATTTTTACTGGCAATTTGGAACTGGGAAGAGAAGCTCTGAAGTTTTATCTGTTATCCGATGCAAATGCCCCAGGAGCGTTTGCCAAGCTAGATCGAAAGCATAAGCAAAGAGATTTAGCTTTACAAAGAAAAATGTCTGTTAGCAATCAAAAGGAAAGAAATGAGAAGCATATATATTCATTTTCCAGTCTGGTGTGCTAATGAATAAAAAAATACGATCACAAAAAACCATGTGAATATAATTTAAGAAACAGAATCCTCTGCCCCATATTTCTATGTATTTGCTTCACACCAGAATGAGAAAATAATTGTCCTCTTTCTTGAGGCATGGGGAATAGATTTCAGTAGTCCGGCTGTGCTGTGTGCTGCATTCGGAATGATTTCAACTCAACCGCAATCTAAATGTAGATTGTACAACACAAAGCAGCTACCTAAAGTCGTGAAATCTAATTTGAAGCTACAACAGGAGCAAAACAGGAGCCCTTAGACCTTTGAGACAAGTGATGTTTCATGAATCCTGATCCTGCCAGAATTTAATAAACTTGGCAGCTCTGACATGCTAGTTTGCATAAATGTGTCCCAGGGAGACTTCCTGTTCTGATGGTCATTTTAATAGCTTTTTAATTATTAGGGCAGAAAATGAAGACATATGTCTTCATAAAAACTGTACAACTGAAAATATGGCAATGCATTCAGGAAAATCAAATTTTCCCACCAAACATCAACAAAACAAATAGGTGTACAGACTAATTAATCATATAATAGTGTCAATGAGATAATTAACAAACACAAATCTTAATAATTGTCCATGCCAGTTTCTTGTAATATGGACAAAGAATAAGTAAACATATCTGATATTTCTTCTAGAGTAATTGACTATGGAAGCTATTTGTGCTTTTCAAAACTGGCTTCTTAAGGCATTCAGAATGTGCCGAGTATATGCAAGGCAAGTGCAAAAGATAATGCCTAATGAGAAAAACTGCTATCCATGCAGTGGGCAAGTACTGGTTGTAAAACAGAATTAAATGAGGATAATTCTGTATGGATTTCTAATTAGTTATTAAGCATTTATTTATTTATTGCATTATATCCCACCTTTCCCCCAAAGAGAACATGATAAGTATATTTCATACTCAAAACAACCCTGTTAGTTGTTGTTGTTGTTTAGTCGTTTAGTCGTGTCCGACTCTTCGTGACCCCATGGACAGAGCACACCAGGCACTCCTGTCTTCCACTGCCTCCCGCAGCTTGGTCAGACTCATGTTTGTAGCTTCGAGAACACTGTCCAACCATCTCATCCTCTGTCGTCCCCTTCTTCTTGTGCCCTCAATCTTTCCCAACATCAGGGTCTTTTCCAGGGAGTCTTCTCTTCTCATGAGGTGGCCAAAATATTGGAGCCTCAGCTTCAGGATCTGTCCTTCCAGTGAGCAGTCAGGGATGATTTCCTTAAGAATAGATGCGTTTGATCTTCTTGCAGTCCATGGGACTCTCAAGAGTCTCCTTCAGCACCATAATTCTAAAGCATCAATTCTTCGGCGATCAGCCCTCTTTATGGTCCAGCTGTTAGTTAGGTTGGGCTGAAAAGCAGAGATCTGAGAGAGGATTTGAACCTGGGCCTTCCCAGTACTCTTGCAATACTCTAACCACTACACCACACTGGCTCTCTGTAGCAAAGTTTGATTTTCAAAAGATTCTTCATACATATCTGTATCATAACACAATAGCTGCAAAATTTAGTTTACACATTTGAACAAGAATGCCCCTTCAGTTTAAATTACCTTGCATTTTCTGATTACCATATCAAATTTAAAATATTGTAGCTAGGACAAGAATGATGAGCATAAAGTGTGATGAGAACCTGGCTTTATGTTTGTACCTCCAACAAAGGTGTCCTCATCTGTACATGAAAAGCTATCAAAATTTTGTTTAGCATGAAAATACATCACATCTCAATTGGGGAAAATATATTACGTGGAAGGCACAGTGTATATTCAGTGTACATTGAGTTTCCTACACGACATATAATTGATTTTCATGTCAAACAAATTTCCTAATATTTTCTGTTTATTTATTTATTTCATAAAATTTACATACCACTTGATTATTTTTTTAAAAACCCCTCAAAGTGGTTTACAAAAGGATTAAACGATAAAATGCCATCTCTATAGGAGGTGTAAACTGCCTGGGTTCTCAGAATTCCAACAAAGGTTGTGCTTAGGTTCTGTCTTACTTTAGTGTTTGGGGATTTATGCCATAAATGATTTATTGGCCCAAGCACTCTTCTTAGTTGTGACTGCTGCTAGTCATATTTCCAAACATATGATGAGTATGGCCGTGCCCATTACTTTTAGTCCCTGTAGAAATTTATCATGGAACAAGATGTGTTTTTGCATATTTGCATGAATCTGAAGATGGCACAGGTTGTCCTTGTCCAATCTGCTACCTGAATGCTCCCCATACTGCAAGTGCACTGCTTTTTGAGGCTCATGGTTCTGCAGAACGTAAGGAAAGGTAACCTGCTTTTGCGTGAAAGAAAAAATGGATGCATGGCTTTGTTATCAGGCATCTGCAAGCCCTTGCCATCTCTTTAGATAGTTTACTTACTTTACACATCAGATTACAGAAACATCCTTATGTTCTGTGAGGAATAAAAGGAAGATTTGCAGCCTTGGACAAAGGGAGTCATGCAGCCCAATACTAAGCAACATCTGCTGTGTACTTTAATGCTCCTTGTACATTGTAAAACACATCTCAGGGATCCATTAGAAAGGAGAACGATTTCAAGATCCAGAATGTAAGAGCAGATAACAGATGTCCAGGTCAGATGGTTAAGCTAAAATATGTGATTTGCAACAAAGTGTATAAAAGATTTATGACAAACTTTTTACTCTGTACTTGGTTTGGGAAGCTTAGCTGGAATGGATGCAAAAATACATGTTTATTTTTCCTGCTCAAAATACTATTTGATTAGCTACAAATTAATCATGGGGTTTTTAGTTTGAGCAATACCAAGGTTTTTGGTGCATGTTTTGACTTCCAAGGACATCCATATTTGCTTTAGATATCAAGAACATACAAAGCTATGTTGGATCAAGAGCATTCATCTATAGAGTCCAGCATCCTATTATCACAAGATGTCTGTGCGAATCCTGCAAGGAGAACCTGAATTCAGCAGCACCCTCCTCATGTGTGAGTTCCATGCAGATTTTTTCTCTGCTTCTCAAACTTCAGGCTAAGATCAAGTATATTTCATCAAATGATATTCAGAGGCATACCACCTCCAACACGGTAGGTAGAACATAATGTACTAGTCATCAGGGCTAGTAGCTGTAGATAGCCTTGTTGTTGTTTAGTCGTTTAGTCGTGTCCGACTCTTTGTGACCCCATGGACCAGAGCACGCTCCACTAATTTGCCCAATCCTCTTTTAAAGCCATCCAAATTGATAGTTATCAGTTGGAAGCAAATTCCATAGTTTGCACTATGTAAAGAAGTTTCTCCTTTGGTGATCTAAGTTTTGCAATGCTGACCGGTAAGGACAGGCAGAGTGTATGTTGGGTGGTGGGGAACTGACTGGAAAGTCCAGGTTGGATGGCAATGACTAGAGAACTCTTCTCTTGAGCAGGACAAGATTTTTAAAACTTGTGTCTTGCTTGAGTACACTTTGAAGAACTCCTGAAGTTTATTTCTAAGCTCAGCTTAGGAAAACTTTGCTAGCAACTCTTAACATATCCACTAGTAGCGTCTGCTTCTCCCAAGCCAGTATTTCTCTCTTCCTTGGCAGTGTAGTTGCGTGTTGAGGTCCCCAATCCACCCCCCAAAATAACTCACAACGGACACGTAATTTTTGTTTAAGATTTTTGGCATGATTTTGGCCACAACTTTATTAAAATACAAACTGTGAGTGGTTGTTTAGGCATTGGTTAAGACTATTTGTCCCCCCGCCTGGGGACAGAACTGACTTCTGGGCACCACCGAAAGACAGTGCGGGGGAAAGCAAGTCGGGGAAGAATTGGAGCTGAGACACAGACCCTCAACTCTCACCCGCCTGCTCCCCGAAGGCTTGCCAGCCCTAGTCCCATTCCAGGGATTGGACGAAAAGATGGCAAGCCCTAGGATTCCTTTAATGGAATTCCCTTTCCGCAGCAACCATGGAGGGGCAGGCCCAGCCTATCCTGAACCCCTCCATGGAGGGGTAGGCCCAGCCTATCCTAACCCCTCCTCCACCAGATTTATAACCAATGCCTAACCACAACCTTACAAGTTGTGACGATTTGCTACGCAGTAGGCAAAAACCACCCAGCCAGCCAATTTGCCAGGTGGAAAAATTCCAACCAGGCCCCTGCTCAAAGGCAGACGACCCCATGACAGGCATAGCAAGGTCAACGCAACAAACCCCTTATTCTAGGGCGGGTGGGCGGGTGATCCGTTGCACACAGCAAAAGAGAAAGTACAAGGCTGCGTGCAGAGTATTTAAACCTTTTACCCCTCCCACCAAAATTGCAACATAACTTTTGCCCCAGCAACTCGGCAATCCAATCAATGCCCCCTGGCCATCTTGGAGAACTTACCCAGCAACAAAGGGGTGGCTCAGTAGACCCCACCGCAACACGTGCTCTCCCTGAAGGAGAACACGCTTTCCCACCATGCTGTTTATCTGTCCTATCAGGCTGGGGCATCAGCAGGCATTTCCATAGACCCTGCCTAAAGTCTGACAGGACAGTGGATTTTATGAGTGTTCTACTTTCAGCACTTACTTCTGGGGAAAAGTATCTGGTCCATGTGGGACACAGCTGGGTCCCTTTTCCCGGTGAGTGAAATGTCAAACACATCCACATCTAGGGTCTGATGAAGAGAGTCCAAGTAGGAGTGGAATAAGCAAAGACAGACCTTTTTTTTTCTTAAAGCTGTCATCTATACAAAAATAATTACATCTAATATTTCAGATTTCATTTGATCTCTGTCAGGGAAGAAGACAGGGTATGAATAAACACATAATAATAATCACAATAATAATATGATGGATTGTGAAGAGGAAGGGAGATATGCATTTGTTAACAGCAAAACTGTAAAACATATTTAAGATATAGTTGAAAATGTTGATGTGTTTTTATCAAAAACCATTCTGACTTTTAAATTTAAATTAAGAAACATTTAAAAGGTTAAAATTAATGACATTCAATTCCTTGTATTGCTGTCTGTCTTTCTGTCTTGCACATCATGCCCTTGTAATAATTCATTTATGTCTGGTGTTAGACAACAACACTCTCTCACCTGGTGACAGCATGCTAACTCAGTGTCCATTATAATGTTAACATTACTGAGAATCTCTCACAAATAGATGAAGTCTTCTCCCTTTATTAGCTTTTTGATCTCACAGACTAAGTGCAGTCAGTAAAGGTGTCATTCTTGTTCTTCAGAAAGAAGTAGATTAGTCCATTTCCTCATGGGGGCTTGCAAAGTCCTTCAGTAGACGTGACTGGAAGAGGAAGAGGCTGGAGATAGTGGCCTAAGGGAATAAACTGCTGACTTGATAAATCTTTAGGTCTTAAGAGGTCATCTCTTGATGTCTGGAAGAAAGATTGACTTACCAGCAAATATGAACAAGAGCTTCTACTACTATGTGCATTTAAAACAGAGAGAGTGAGTAAGGTGGGGGAGAAAGGAGTAAGCGAACATCTTTTTTTGAGATGAACAGTAAAAAAACCACACAAGTGTAAGTAACTTCATAAAGGAAGGCAGCATTATTGTCTGACTTAATGTTAAATGGCATAATCTATTGGAGGTTTTCCTAATCTATTGAGATAAATAGAAGAGCACTATTCATTTAAATCAGGCTTGAACTGGAAAGACTTCTAGTGGAACATTTTGTATTTTGCTTGCTCATCATTTGGTGGAATGGTTGGAAGGGAAACTCTAGTTCTAAGTTCTGCTCTAGGTTTGAGTCATAATATGAAGCCAATATAGATACTTAACATCAAGTTGCATGTTTTTTCTCTTTCTCAACTTGATGTTCAGCTTCTTCAAAGTCTAGTTCTGGGTTTTTGCATGTTTCACTGGGAACCTTTACTCTGTGTCTACACAGCTGTCTTTTCCCACAAGAACCTGCCTGCCAATTAAGGTATTTGTCAATGGCTTTTTTTCTGGTTGCTCTGATCCTTAGATGTGACATGAGCAGGTATCAGCGAGAGGTCTTGGTGGTGACCAAATTGTGGAACTCCCTTCCAGACATGCTTACCTAATGAGTTTCTTGTATCCTTGTCAGAGAAATCCACTCTGTTTTCTTGTACTGCAATGGCATTAGAGATTTTTTAATTGCATGATTTTTTTATCTGAGCTTTTATTTGCTAGCTCAATATATTATCTGCTGTTTTTATCCACTATTCTTATCATTTGTTGTTTTTACTGAATTTGTAAGCTTGTGATCCACCTTGAAATTATCTGTCAAAAAGTGTGCTACAAATGCTATGCACAGAAAACAAATACATTTTTAAAAAGTCTTGCAAAAATATTTCAAGACAAATGGGACTATTTTGTTCAAAATTTTGTTACTAATATATGCAATATGACATCCCTTTGCTTGATGTCACACCACAGAGATGGAATTTTACATTTTCCAATGTACAGGTCTTTAAACTGAACTTTGCCTGTAAGC